>NC_092282.1:26047541-26408791 GCF_036320965.1 Panulirus ornatus
TTTTGTTTACTTGTTGTCTGCTTGCGAGATGGCTGAGTGGGGGAAGAATTGAAAGACGAGAAGGAAAAAACAATTAAAGCTTTAAGTGATGGCTGTTTAAGTAGGTGACAAATTACTAAAATGTTGAAAATCAATACTTCTACTGGACATGAATTTCTGAAGTGGTATAGAGAGGTTATGTCAAAAACAAAAGTAGAAGTAGGAGACCAACAAAATACAATTGCCAACTTGACAGACAACTTTTATGAGTTGAAAAAATCACCCATCAGAAAAGTTTGCAGATCACTAATACATCTTATGAAGTAGCACTGGTCAGACTGACTCAAAGAACTGTTACAAGATGTTTGATATTCTATGGTTACAAGAGAAGGATTGTTAGAAGAAAATCATCGCAGCCAAAGCTAACTGTTTTACAAGAAGGGCATGGTGTAGATCAAATCTCCATAAAAATGTAAATACAGTTTGGAACAGAGTTACATTTTATGATGAAATACAAGTAGTGTTGGGTAAGAACAGTATTGTTCATGTGTGGTGAAAGGAGTGTGAAAAATGGCCTCTGTGCTGCCTTGGTGAAAGTGGTTATCAGATTCCCAAGACAGTTGCATTGTCATGTTTTGGGGCTGTATTACACATGAAGGTGTAGGGACTTTGGTACCAGTATATGGAAACATCAATTCAGAAAAAAAACAGCTATCTTTGATGAAAATCTATGGCCAATGGTTGCCAAAGTTTTTGGAAACCATCGATGAATATTCTAACATGACAATGCTAAAGCGTAATTCTAAACAGCCAGTACCGGTGGATCATGATTTTCATCATAATCCACTGGTACAGCCAGTTTAAAATTACACATCTCTTTTCTTACATGCTTGATCATTCATATGGTAAAAACAAATATTTGCTTGAACTAATCTTTGTGGGTGCATGAACCTACATTCATCTCTCCCCATTTACATACATGAAATTTTTCATACTTAAAAGCATATTTCTGGATGTGTACAGTCATATATCTCTTATCACAACACCCTCTGGCATTGTAAGTTCCAAAACTGAGTGCTTTCATACACATTTTGGGGATGATTACATTCATGTTCGTCAGTCTGTACCTGCCTCTCAAATAATCACTGCATGTTTTCCCAAGTTTCTTTTGGTCTCCTATCATCATTTATTTGTTTTTTATATTCAGATCTTTATCACTTTGATCTGTACCACTGTTTGGTCTTTCGAATTACTCATAACATCACCTCTGTATTCATTATCATCTTGATATGTAAAAACTCTTTTTCCTTTCAGTGCAAGTATTTAGTGTGATAAATATCTACCTTCTTTCCTAATCCATAACACTTTCTCTGTTAAGTTTCATGCTAATTGTTTACCTTTCTCTCTATTTTTCATTCATCAGATCTCTTATGTCAATCAAGATTCAAGATAATACCAAAGATTTCTCTGATCTTGTATATCTCTAGAATAACTAATTTGTTAGTTCTCTTTAGGTTAGTCTAATCTAAAACTGTTACTAATCTTTCTTCTGCTGCTTTAAACAGTTTGCAAATTGATTCATTGCACATAAAAATAGAGAGAGTTACTTTACACCTGGATATCAGTTAGCTGAAATCTATTGGTGGCCATCTTTCTTTTCATATGAATACATCTTTAATAATTTGTATGCACCTACATTTAAAGCAAGCTTTTTTTCTATATCCAAAATTCTACGTGTTATTTCCACACAAATGTTTTCTGGTGTAGAGTAGTTTCTAAGACAATTTCTCAGTCAATCTAATAAATTACATATCCACTGTCAATCTTAATTTTTCAATATAAACACTCATTAGACTAATTGTACTGGTTTCTTCTATTTCAATGTTGCCAAAACATTTTCAGAAAACACTGCATTTGGAAATTTCTGCCACAAATATTTTTTTTTTTTTAACAGCAATTAAGCATCATTAGTAAAACTTCTTGAGACTGTCTTAATTATTTCCCAAATATTCCCAGTTCACTGATATGCAGTTTCATTTTTTAAATCACTGTGTATTCATGGAACTTTAGTATTTTTCTCTGTTATACCTTGTTGTCTCAAGGTAAATTTTAAGTTATTTTCTGAACACAGAGAGAGAGAGAGAGAGAGAGAGAGAGAGAGAGAGAGAGAGAGAGAGGAGAGAGAGAGAGAGAGAGAGAGAGAGAGAGAGAGAGAGAGAGAGAGGAGAGGAGAGAGAGAGAGAGAGAGAGAGAGAGAGAGAGAGAGAGAGAGAGAGAGAGAGAGAGAGCAGTTTACAAATGTTCAAAGGCTACTTGATGACAAAAAAAATTCAGGAGATGAAGCCCAATGAGTGTAAAAATCTCTCCTCATACAGTACAAATAGGTAATCTATATACCTATGTCTATATCTCTGATGCCTGTTCCAACTGGAACTCCCTCAAAGGGGTGGCCACAGCAACAGAGTCTCCATAATCAAAGAATTCCAATGCCGCTTCTTAGCCTTTAAGGCCTCATCCTTAACATGCCACTGTCAGAGGGCAATGCTCATGCAGTGTTTGCAGAGGCCCCTACCTAACGTTCCTCTTGACTGCTTCTACCTAATGTTTCTATTGACTACTTTTATCTAATGCTACAACCTACTACTTCTACCTAATATTTCTACCTTGTGCTCCTGCCTAAATGTTTCTACCTACTACTTCTATCTACTGCTCCAATTATTTTGCCACATGGCAGGGCTAGCACACAGTGATCACTATGGGAAAATCTAGAGCCATGAAGAATAAGCTGTGTGAGTTATAAGTTGTCAAGTGTTACATATGACAAGGAGAGATTATATATTTGTGGATAGAACACCAGTAGTCTACATGTTAGTGAGGCAGAAAGAAAAGACAGCTACCTGGGTCAAAGAAGTGCAACTTGACAATCAATAAAGTGCTGGCTCACTAAGCAGATGTCACTAACCATCCTGATCCTCAGGCGGGTAGTACTGGTATTATACCTCCTTTGTCATTGGCTGCCTACCAACTGCTACCAACAAATAGGTAATTACAGAGAATATCTTCTCATGCTCACACAACCCCACAATCATATAACAGTACCCAGACACTTATCAAGCAACATCAAACTTGCACCATTAAATTGCACAGTTAGAGTATTGGCTCAATCAAAACAGAATGCATGCATCCTCAAAGAAATCACCATCCTTTCATCCTCAGAGAGACAAGAATCCAAGCTACACCCTCCCATAACCCTGAATGGTAACCACTTCCACTCAACAGAACTCCAACTATAACAGGTATCACATGAGACATGTGCATAAAATTTACTTCCCACACCACAAAAATCAATTCAAAGGCCACTAACATACTTAATGCCCTGAGAAGGCTTTCTGGAACCACTTTTTGGGAGGGAATAGAATCCTTTAGCATCCTCTACAAACAGTTCATCTGCTCAACTCTAAATTAAGCCTCACCTGCCTGGCCATACACTCTGTCAAAAGCAGACATAAGAAAACTGCAAATAGCAAAAAACAAGGCTATCAAAACCGCCTCCCTATTTTTTGGCAATCAATTTTTCGCAAACATCACTAGACCCTTACCACACAAATCTTCCCATAGCTAAACAACAGTCTCATAGTATAAACACAAAACTTATTCCCTGATTCACAATTTAGCAAACTTCATTCAAAGATTGATCCTGTTCCAACAAACTCAACTTTGACAAAACAGAGGTGCATTGTTCCAATAAACACAACTTTGACAAAACAAAAGTACATGGTTGTGAAAAGCACCAAACAACTGCTCTGCCAACCCAGTCATAAACTCCACTACAACAGGCACCCATCCATCTGAAATTACACTTCCCAGGAATGTAAAATTTACACTTTCTTGTCTGCATTCTATATGCCACCTCCAACATTCCAAACACCAATTCAGCACATCAAAACTCCCTTGATGTCCAAGGTGCAATTTCCATACTAAAAAAATTACCTTGTATTCCTCATTTTTTTGGCAATCAACTCACTCAGACATATACAAATCATATTTTTTGACCTGTTGTCCTGCCTGGTGGATGTAGTCAGCTTCCTTAGTTTTGGTGAAGCCCCATAGAAAATGATACTGGGACAGGAGAGTAAGTACATATATATACTTATTCCTACCCTAGGACCCTCCTTTAAAAGGCTTCCACAGCATCCAGGAAGCCATCTATATCCACCAGCAAGGACCATAGGTTATGAAGTGTGGTGATGTCATGTTTGTCTTGGTAGGGTGAGTACAGGGCATTGAAAGAATGGTGTTTGGTGTTTTCACTTTGAAAGTAGCATCTTGGATATGATGGGCCTTGTGATATAGTGAACTGATGTTTGTGATGCTGAAGTGATGGGTGGTGACCAGAATGCAAAGAAAGTCTCTCTCTTACATCTTTGAGTGCAGCCCTAATGGGTTGGTCTGATAGAGACCAGAACTACACCCATGTAAATGGAGTTTAAAACTTGTTTGGGAGGGGGATGGCTCTTTACCGCTTATCAAGTCATTACACAGTTTTATTTTCTCATGTGGTGTTTTCTGGGAGTGAGGGGGTCCATGATTTTAGGTACTCGACAGAATAGGCAGGAATGAGCTTATTATTCAGAATGGAGGTTATTGGTTATGAAGTGTCTTGGTTGGGAAGGGATTAGTGCTACTGTACAGAAAAGAGTGCCAAGCTTGTTGATTAGACTGTAATTGTAGTATTTTTGTTTCATTGTTCAAGTCATGAACTAAGTGTTTATCAAAAATGTGCCAAATATTAATATCCATGAGCAGCACAAAATCTGCAAATCATTTCAGATCATGTATACCATAAACATTTTATAAAAAAAAAAAAAAAATGCCTAAATACACAACTAATAAGAATGTGGTCCTTAAAGTTTGGTGGACAATATGTATATGATGCAATCCAGACAACCTCAAAGATTCTTGGGGATACCATGGCAAAGGATGGTGTTTGGAGGAAAATGGAGTAATATTCACAATCAAATTGCAATATAAAGTTGGTCTTAGTAGGCTCTTATCTGTAAAGGAAAAACCTTGATAGGCTTTCCCATGGTGGAGAGCAGGTTGCCTTGGATGTGACTATTTCACATAAAGCTAATGTCAACAAAGAATCTTCATCCCAACAGGAAGGTTACAATGATGAAAAATAAAATGCAGCAACAAATTACCAAACTGTAAAGTAACATGTAGTCCTTAACACTCAGATAAGAAAGATACACAATAATATTTGACTATTCAAGATAAAGTAGAGAAGAAAATTTTGGTTAAGGATACAAATCTTTCACAGTCATGTAATGAATTAGCTTCACTCATCCAATGTAAGAGAATAAATCTTCTTACCACTCATAGAGACACTACAATGTTCATCAATGGGAATTTTTTTCTTATCATCTATTTGATATTTCATCATTCCATATAAATAGGGTGGATCAACTGTATTTAAAATCACAGCCCATCTCTTAATAACCTTACCCTCTATTTAGTGCAATGAGATGAAATTCTTTTATTGTACCAATTACAGTTCTTAATAATCATTCTTTACAAAGTACAATATGTCTCAATGTTTTGTTAAGTTTAAGATAGTAAGTACTCACTTGCTCCATGAGAGCCTGAAAATCTTGGAGTGGTGAACTGATTTACGATTTATCTTTGTTCCTAAACATTATACATGAACCCCAAATTCATATGAAGAAGCTGATAATTCTAACTGACATCCTTCTCAGAATAATCTTTGGGCCCCACAGTTCAAGTCTTTTATCAATAAAAATAGGTAATTAACTGAAAACAAAAGTTTATGAAAAGTTTTGTACAAAGTCAGATATGCCTATTAAGCTGTTCAAAAGAATTCCACCAAAGGAGGAAGACCAATGCAAAGAGGACATATCTACACCTCTTATCAAATTGGTCTACTGAAATTGGTCTACTGAAGTATGATTCTTGAAAAAGTTACAAGAGAATTTAAGCGTGTGATGAAGTTTGCTGTATCTAGATACATACCTCTCCTTCTGAAGATAACTAGAAATAATACACTTTCCATAGATAAATACTTTCTCTTGAAGAGAGAGCCTATAACTTATATGCAAAACAGTGATTTAATAAATGCAAAGTTATGTCTGAGACATATTATTTGTTCTCATCATCTATCATTTGATTCATTTATTCTCCATGGCTATATGAAATAATGAACACTAAAGTGAAAAAGGAGTCCTAGATTTCATAAGACACTGCAGAAATTAATCAGAAATCTCATACAATTCCTACGAAAATTATTTGTAGGCAACACTAGTTACTAAATGTCTGAAACTTAATCTAGTAAACAAATACTGTATAATCTTTTGCTAACTAAACCTATGTATCTAAACGATCAAAGAATTTTTCAACACATGTACAAGATATCAACTAAGGTATGATAACACTACACCATTATGTGACTCTTCTCCACACAGAAAAGATGGGAAGCATCAATCACTAACATGCTATGGATCCATGCCTTAGTGGCTGGGACACATAGAGACAACTAAAAAGAGTAGTGACCAAAACACTACCTGTAGAACAGATAGGACAGCACCATCATGGATGGCAGAAAGGCATCACTGAAGAGAGGTAATAGCAAGAGAGTTAATAAAAGAGGGGGGTTTTGATTCTACTCTGGTCCAGAGAGAGGTGGAGGAAGAGCCGTGGAGGAAGAGCCACCTCTGATGAGCAAGCAACACTGCATACTGTGGTAACTAAGACCCCTGCAGAAATGAAACAGCCACTCACAAGCAAAAAAATCTTAACATACAAAAAAGATTAAATAAAAAAATAAAAGTTGCAGAGAAAGAAATCTTGTCATGTTCATTATATGACCTTTCCACAATAAAGGATATGCTTATATCCAACATGTTTATGTTATTGCAAGGATGAACTACAGAATTTTGAAATTTCAAAGCAAGGAGTGAGTGATATTCAGAAAGAGATGTATAAGCTATCCTTTAAAATCCTTCATCCTTACAATCCAATGGTAGGGAAACAAGTGAAATCTCAAAAGATATGTATGGCATCCTTTAAAATCCATTACCCTTACCTATCTCTAAGTAAAAGAAAAAAGTATGCTTTACCTTGTAAAGAAAAATGAACTAAACAGCAAAATGGCATTATAACTAAAAAAAAAAAAAAAAAATGGAAAAACCCAAGAATCAGATCACTGTTCTGTATGATTAAGTGACTACCAAGGACAAGTTACAGATCAAGAAACAATCTGAGTCTTCATTATCTTTGTTCCCTATCATGATTTATACCAAAAGACATCCTATTCAGGTGATGCCACTTATACAGAGGCTGCAAAAAGCTAAGTGGAAAATTCAGATTCATATTCATCATGATAAACACCACAAAATAATTTTAGTCCTCAGCATCTCTGCAAATGAGGTGATGCATATATAAAGTCACCCAGCCAACTGATCTCACTTGCTTGGAAGAGTAAAGAAAGGTTTAAAGGAAAATCATATTACCAGTAAACAGCTAGAAAAACATTATAAATTTTTCTAATATTGTGCTTAGCTTATCAACATTGCAGAAGTGAAAATCTGACAAGATGACTCAGAGCAGTGGTTTTCCAACAGTAGGCCATGCCCCTTTAAGGGGATTCACTCTGATGACTGAGAGGGGTGTGGCCTTTTGGCAGGTGAGCAAAAAGAAAAAAAAAAAAGAGTCTGCAGTGACAACAGACTAATGAGACTATCACAGTCCTCTATAAACTTTTCTTTTGTTCTGGCATTTACCCACACCTCACAAGAATTCTTCATTGATATCCAGTCATCTGATAAGAATACAAACAGAGTAACATTCATTAAACATCATGAAATGTCCTAACATACAACAACGACACCTACTCAAAGAAAAAGCAAGATAAACATTGCAGGGAGTTGATCATAGCATAATGGATCAGGAATAAATGATATCTATTACCATCATTTGTGAAAGTTACTGATTGTAGAGAAGGGGGGCATAATAGAAATTTAATGATCACCATTTGAAATAAGGCCTTCATGAGAGGTTTAATTTGCAGAGCAAGCCTTAATTTCCTCTAGCAGTGACTAACCATGGGTTCTAATAAGTTGTCTCAGGAAGAAAGGCCTGCATTTTTGCTCAGAAAAGAGAAATTAAGTCTACATGCAAGATCTCAAGACATACTAGCAGGGTCATCATCTGAACACTTTTTCTTTCTTGCTTTTAACATGATCCCTGCCCAAAAAGCTAGGTATGGTCAACCTAGAAAGACAACTAATAATCTGACAGGGATGGATTTTTCAACACCTCATGCCACAACAGGTTATCAGTTGCCTAGTTTATGTTTACCAGACTCAGTTTTCTGGAAGGGATGATGTTAAGTGAAAGAAAAATGTTTGGATAATGAGCTTGGTCCTACCAGTATGTCATGAAATCTAGCTTGTGGACACACATTCATGCATCCCAGCAAGAATGCAGGTCTTTCATTCTTGGAACAACTTCATGCAACCCATGGTTAGTTAATGGTAGGGGAATATATTACCTGGAACAGCAAGCAAACATTGCATTCCTCCATTCTCAACATCTCAGGGTAAATGAGGCAGCATAAGATATTCACAACACAAGCGAGTAATAGAATTATTCTGCAAATAAAACCTGACAGATAAATGCGCCTTATTGTAAACAGTGATCATCAGATTCTTTATGTAATGCCTGTATTCTAAGTCTGGAAGATGCTACCTTAGAATAAGAATGGTTACTTTAAGCTGTTTATATCTATTTTACTTTCCCTTTTTCCTTATTACAAAGGTTCCTGTAATACTGGAGTAAAATTGTCATGCTGAATACTCTGTAACTCAGTATCCTCATATTTCATCTAAGCATTGTATGATGGTATGAATCATACTTGAAAGAGCATACTTCAGATCAAAAGCAATTTACCATTCATCCATAAGTAACAAACTTACAAATGAAGATTTTCAAACCTGCATCAACTCAAGATCATCCAATAAAGAAAACCAATACAAAAAAAATGTATGTTCAAAACCAAATCATATAAACAGAATTTTCCCTGATCCTCACTCTTCAACCATGGCTAGTCCAAAGAACTGCAATCCTATGTTGGCTTTTGTGGCTGGTCCACGTGACTTCAGTCTTCCTAAACTGGAGGCATTTAACTGATACTAGGACTTTCCTTTTACCTAGCTAGTTTTGAATCTACAAATCTTAACACTGAGTTGAATTCTTACAATCATCCATTACTATATAAAATGTCAGCAAGTATGCAGTCTGTTGTGGATGAGAGGGCTTGGGAAGTGAGTCAGTTGTTGTTCGCTGATGATACAGCACTGGTGGCTGATTCAGGTGAGAAACTGCAGAAGCTGGTGATTGAGTTTGGTAAAGTGTGTGAAAGAAGAAAGCTGAGTAAATGTGAATAAGAGTAAGGTTATTAGGTTTAGTAGGGTTGAGGAACAAGTCAATTGGGAGGTAAGTTTGAATGGAGAAAAACTGGAGGGAGTGAAGTGTTTTAGATATCTGGGAGTGGATTTGGCAACGAATGGAACCATGGAAGCAGAAGTGAGTCACAGGTTGGGGGAAGGGGCGATTGTTCTGGGAGCATTGAAGAATAAGTGGAAGGCGAGAACATTATCTCAGAAAGCAAAAATGGGTATGTTTGAAGGAATAGTGGCTCTAACAATGTTATATGGTTGCGAGGCATGGGCTATAGAGGGCGTTGTGCAGAGGAAGATGCATGTGTTGGAAATGAGATGTTTGAGGACAATGTGTGGTGTGAGGTGGTTTGATCGAGTAAGTAATGTAAGGGTAAGAGAGATGTGTGGTAATAAAAAGAGTGTGGTTGAGAGAGCAGAAGAGGGTGTTTTGAAATGGTTTGGTTACATGGAGAGAATGAGTGAGGAAAGATTAACAATGAGGATATATGCGTCAGAGGTGGAGGGAACGAGGAGAAGTGGGAGACCAAATTGGAGGTGGAAGGATGGAGTGGAAAAGATTTTGAGCGATCGGGGCCTGAACATAAAGGAGGGTGAAAGGTGTGCAAGGAATAGGGTGAATTGGAACAATGTGGTATACTGGGGTCGATGTGCAGTCAATGGATTGACCCAAGGCATGTGAAGCATTTGGGGTAAACCATGAAAAGTTTTGTGGAGCCTGGATGTGGAAAGGGAGCTGTGGTTTTGGTGCATTATACATGAAAGCTAGAGACTGAGTGTGAACGAATGTGGCCTTTGTTGTCTTTTCCTAGCACTACCTTGCGCACGTGTGGGGGGAGGGGGGTGTCATTTCAGGTGTGGTGGAGTGGCGACGGGAATGAATAAAGTCAGCAAGTATGAAGTATGTACATGTGTATATATGTATATGTCTGTGTACACATATATATATGTATACATTGAAATGTATAGGTATGTATATGTGCATATGTGGACATGTATGTACATACATGTGTATGTGGGTGGGTTGGACAATTCTTTCGTCTGTTTCCTTGTGCTACCTTGCTAACGCGGGAGACAGCGACAAAGTATAATAAAAAAATAAAGTTCTTTCATATTACTTGTCATGACCAAGGAGCAACAAAGCTGAAAAATAGAAAGATCTCCAAGAATGCACATAGCTAATTTAGCATAGTTGTACATATATTGGCAAAAACAGCTCATTACTATATTTCATGGCAATCAGAAAGAAAAAAAATTTTGTTCTTACACACTGCTCCCAATATCATTTCTAGGTCCTTGCAGTAGCCTGTCCTCTGCTAATGATTCTAAGCTTCATGTGATTGAGCTCTAGATCGGTGCACAAAAATTGCTCAAAAGGAATAAAACTTGTGGACTTACAAGAGATTCTAGTTTAGAACACACACTGTCACTTTAGATATATAATTCAATGCACTTATATGTCACTGCTTAAAAGTAACACTCAGTCACCTGATAAGTTTTGAAGTTCATGCTTGCTTACTCAGAATTTCCTTATACTACTGAATATAGGATTTTGAGTTCCTGATCTAAAATCTAAAATAAGCATATAATAATCAAATACAGGATCAAAGTCACAAAGAAAAGAATAAAAAAGGAACATGTGCTTCAAATTAAAATATCTTTTCTGTACTTTATGTTATGAGTAGATACACAAAAACTGAGAACTGTGTTCATCTTAGCACACAACCAATCTGAGACCCTAAAAGCAAGTGTTTTTTCAAAAGGTTTTTGAATAAATGACTTGAGAGTAATAGCTTAGATATGAGCAAAATTACTTGGACAATTTGAAATCCTACTGCTATGCATCTACAGCAAAGACAAGACAGTGGTTGCAGGCATAAGTCACAATAGCATGAATGAAATGTGGAAAAATAATAATTTCCTAATAAAACATAAAAAAACCTTGAGATGAGTCTCTGGACTACGACACAACAGGCGAAAAACCAACTTCCAAAAGACAAGCCAGTGCACAAATAGCTCACACACTACTCCAGTGGGCAAGACAAAACATATGGGTATGTGTGGCTCAATAAAAAGCTTTTAATTCTGATGTACTGTAAATCTAATTTCATTTCAAATTACACATGTCTAATAGTATTTCTGTATGGTACTTAAAGATTTCTCAGTAGCAATACTTACAAAAAAAACCTATATCTATACATAATTTAAGTATACATATCACACACATATTTTTTCTTTCTTCCTTTTAAACTATTCGCCATTTCCCGCATTAGCAAGGTAGCGTTAAGAACAGAGGACTGGGCCTTTTTTGGAATATCCTCACCTGGCCCCCTCTGTTACTTCTTTTGGAAAATCAAAAAAAAAATGAGAGGGGAGGATTTCCAGTCCCCTGCTCCCTTCCCTTTTAGTCGCCTTCTACGGCACGCAGGGAATACGTGGGAAGTATTCTTTCTCCCCTATCCCAAGGGATGATATAAATATATATATATATATATATATATATATATATATATATATATATATATATATATATTATCCCTGGGGATAGGGGATTAAGAATACATCCCACGTATTCCCTGCGTGTCGTAGAAGGCGACTAAAAGGGGAGGGAGCGGGGGGCTGGAAATCCTCCCCTCTCTCTTTTTTTTTTTTTTTTTTAATTTTCCAAAAGAAGGAACAGAGGGGGCCAGGTGAGGATATTCCAAAAAAGGCCCAGTCCTCTGTTCTTAACGCTACCTCGCTATCGCGGGAAATGGCGAATAGTATGAAAAAAAAAAAAAATATATATATATCTTATTATTTTTTTTATTTATTTATACTTTGTCGCTGTCTCCCACGTTTGCGAGGTAGCGCAAGGAGACAGACGAAAGATTGGTCTAACTCACCCACATACACATGTATACACATACACGTCCACACACAGAAATATACATACCTATACATCTCAATGTATACACACAAATACACAAGCAGACATATTCATATATACACATGTACATAATTCATACTGTCTGCCCTTATTCATTCCCGTTGCCACCCTGTCACACATGATATGACAACCCCCTCCCCCCAAATGTGCGCGAGGTAGCGCTAGGAAAAGACAATAAAGGCCACGTTCATTCACACTCAGTCTCTAGCTGTCATGTATAATGCACCGAAACCACAGCTCCCTTTCCACATCCAGGCCCCACAAAACTTTCCATGGTTTACCCCAGACACTTCACATGCCCTGGTTCAATCCATTGACAGCACATCAACCCCGGTATACCACATCGTTCCAAAGCAATTAGTCCTTGCACACCTTTCACCTCCTGCATGTTAAGGCCTCGTTCACTCAAAATCTTTTTCACTCCATCTTTCCACCTCCAATTTGGTCTCCCACTTCTCCTCGTTCCCTCCACCTCCGACACATATATCCTCTAGGTCGATCTTTCCTCACTAATTCTCTCCATGTGATCAAACCATTTCAAAACACCTTCTGCTCTCTCAACCACACACATTTTATCATCACACATCTCTCTTACCCTATTATTACGTACTCGATCAAACCACCTTAAACCACATATTGTCCTCAAACATTTCATTTCCAGCACATCCACCATCCTCTGCATAACTCTATCTATAGCCCACACTTCACAACCATATAACACTGTTGAAACCACTATTCTTTCAAACATACCCATTTTTGCTTTCCGAGATAACACTCACCTTCCACACATTTTTCAACGCTCCCAGAACTTTCGCCCCCTCCCCCATGCTATCATAATTCACTTATGCTTCCATGGTTCCATCCGCTGCCAAATCCACTCCCAGATATCTAAAACACTTTACGTCCTCCAGTTTTACTCCTTTCAAACTTACCTCCCAATTGACTTGTCCCTTAACCCTACCGTACCTAATAACCTTGATCTTATTCACATTTATTCTCAACTTTCTTCTTTCATACACTTTACCTAATTCAGTCACCAGCTTCTGCAGTTTCTCACCTGAATCTGCCAACAGCGCAGTATCATCAGCGAACAACAACTGACTCACTTCCTAAGCTCTTTCATCCACAACAGACTGCATACTTATCCCTCTTTCCAAAACTTTTGCATTCACCTCCCTAACAACCCCATCCATAAATAAATTAAACTACCATGGAGACATCACACACCCCTGCCGCAAAAAAAATTCACTGAGAACCAATCATGTACACATGCCTTACATCCTCGATAAAAACTTTTCACTACTTCTAACAACTTACCTACAACACCATATATTCTTAATACCTTCCACAGAGCATCTCTATCAACTCTATCATATGCCTTCTCTAGATCCAGAAATGCTAAAAACAAATCCATTTGCTTTTCTAAGTATATATATATATATATATATATATATATATATATATATATATATATATATATATATATATATATATATTCTTTTTTTATTATTATTATACTTTGTCGCTGTCTCCCGCGTTTGCGAGGTAGCGCAAGGAAACAGACGAAAGAAATGGCCCAACCCCCCCCCATACACATGTATATACATACGTCCACACACGCAAATATACATACCTACACAGCTTTCCATGGTTTACCCCAGACGCTTCACATGCCCTGCTTCAATCCACTGACAGCACGTCAACCCCGGTATACCACATCGCTCCAATTCACTCTATTCCTTGCCCTCCTTTCACCCTCCTGCATGATCAGGCCCCGATCACACAAAATCTTTTTCACTCCATCTTTCCACCTCCAATTTGGTCTCCCTCTTCTCCTTGTTCCCTCCACCTCCGACACATATATCCTCTTGGTCAATCTTTCCTCACTCATCCTCTCCATGTGCCCAAACCACTTCAAAACACCCTCTTCTGCTCTCTCAACCACGCTCTTTTTATTTCCACACATCTCTCTTACCCTTACGTTACTCACTCGATCAAACCACCTCACACCACACATTGTCCTCAAACATCTCATTTCCAGCACATCCATCCTCCTGCGCACAACTCTATCCATAGCCCACGCCTCGCAACCATACAACATTGTTGGAACCACTATTCCTTCAAACATACCCATTTTTGCTTTCCGAGATAATGTTCTCCACTTCCACACATTCTTCAAGGCTCCCAGGATTTTCGCCCCCTCCCCCACCCTACGATCCACTTCCGCTTCCATGGTTCCATCCGCTGCCAGATCCACTCCCAGATATCTAAAACACTTCACTTCCTCCAGTTTTTCTCCATTCAAACTCACCTCCCAATTGACTTGACCCTCAACCCTACTGTACCTAATAACCTTGCTCTTATTCACATTTACTCTTAACTTTCTTCTTCCACACACTTTTCCAAACTCAGTCACCAGCTTCTGCAGTTTCTCACATGAATCAGCCACCAGCGCTGTATCATCAGCGAACAACAACTGACTCACTTCCCAAGCTCTCTCATCCCCAACAGACTTCATACTTGCCCCTCTTTCCAAAACTCTTGCATTTACCTCCCGAACAACCCCATCCATAAACAAATTAAACAACCATGGAGACATCAAACACCCCTGCCGCAAACCTACATTAACTGAGAACCAATCACTTTCCTCTCTTCCTACACATACACATGCCTTACATCCTCGATAAAAACTTTTCACTGCTTCTAACAACTTTCCTCCCACACCATATATTCTTAATACCTTCCACAGAGCATCTCTATCAACTCTATCATATGCCTTCTCCAGATCCATAAATGCTACATACAAATCCATTTGCTTTTCTAAGTATTTCTCACATACATTCTTCAAAGCAAACACCTGATCCACACATCCTCTACCACTTCTGAAACCACACTGCTCTTCCCCAATCTGATGCTCTGTACATGCCCTCACCCTCTCAATCAATACCCTCCCATATAATTTACCAGGAATACTCAACAAACTTATACCTCTGTAATTTGAGCACTCACTCTTATCCCCTTTGCCTTTGTACAATGGCACTATGCACGCATTCCGCCAATCCTCAGGCACCTCACCATGAGTCATACATACATTAAATAACCTTACCAACCAGTCAACAATACAGTCACCCCCTTTTTTAATAAATTCCACTGCAATACCATCTTTCGTACTATTCGCCATTTCCCACGTCAGCGAGGTAGCGTTAAGAACAGAGGAATGGGCCTTTGAGGGAACATCCTCACCTGGCCCCCTTCTCTGTTCCTTCTTTTGGAAAATTGAAAAAAACGAGAGGGGAGGATTTCCAGCCACCCGCTCCCTCCCCTTTTAGTCGACTTCTACGACACGCAGGGAATACGTGGGAAGTATTCTTTCTCCCCTATCCCCAGGGATGAAATATATATATATATATATATATATATATATATATATATATATATATATATATATATATATATATATATATATATGGAACCATGGAAGCGGAAGTGGATCATAGGGTGGGGGAGGGGGCGAAAATTCTGGGGGCCTTGAAGAATGTGTGGAAGTCGAGAACATTATCTCGGAAAGCAAAAATGGGTATGTTTGAAGGAATAGTGGTTACAACAATGTTGTATGGTTGCGAGGCGTGGGCTATGGATAGAGTTGTGCGCAGGAGGATGGATGTGCTGGAAATGAGATGTTTGAGGACAATGTGTGGTGTGAGGTGGTTTGATCGAGTGAGTAACGTAAGGGTAAGAGAGATGTGTGGAAATAAAAAGAGCGTGGTTGAGAGAGCAGAAGAGGGTGTTTTGAAGTGGTTTGGGCACATGGAGAGAATGAGTGAGGAAAGATTGACCAAGAGGATATATCTGTCAGAGGTGGAGGGAACGAGGAGAAGAGGGAGACCAAATTGGAGGTGGAAAGATGGAGTGAAAAAGATTTTGTGTGATTGGGGCCTGAACATGCAGGAGGGTGAAAGGAGGGCAAGGAATAGAGTGAATTGGAGCGATGTGGTATACCGGGGTTGACGTGCTGTCAGTGGATTGAATCAAGGCATGTGAAGCGTCTGGGGTAAACCATGGAAAGCTGTGTAGGTATGTATATTTGCGTGTGTGGACGTATGTATATACATGTGTATGGGGGGGGGTTTGGGCCATTTCTTTCTTCTGTTTCCTTGCGCTACCTCGCAAACGCGGGAGACAGCGACAAAGTATAATAAAAAAAATAAAATAATATATATATATATATATATATATATATATTTTTCTTTTCCTTTTAAACTATTCACCATTTCCCGCGTTAGCGAGGTAGCGTTAGGAACAGAGGACTGGGCCTTTTTTGGAATATCCTCACCTGGCCCCCTCTGTTCCTTCTTTTGGAAAATCAAAAAAAAAAAAAAAAAAAACAAGAGGGGAGGATTTCCAGCCCCCCACTCCCTCCCCTTTTAGTCACCTACGACACGCAGGGAATACGTGGGAAGTATTCTTAATCCCCTATCCCCAGCGACAAAGCAAAAAAAAAAAAAAAAAAAAAAAAAAAATATATATATATATATATATATATATATATATATATATATATATATATATATATATATATATATATATATATTGGCACACAATCACACACACACACATCCATGCCTGCATGCAAGCATAGCCACAAACATTCACACATACTGTGCAAGAGATGGGGCCTGAGTGCAGAACTCCTCTACCTAATGTCCAAATAATTTGCTTTGCTTATGACCAGCTTCATATGCTTTCTTGATTAAGTTTTATTTGAAATGTACTCCATGGTCCTTTTTCACATGACAATTGTGCTGTGATGTGTAAACTTAGTTTTTCATCTTAAGTATGTAAGCCATTTGTCTGACCACTGCTGCCTTTTGTCTCATATTTCTGCAGTATTTTGATCTCCCTGTTACCCTGTGTGTGTGGGTATGTCTATGTGTGTAATGATTAGAATATGATAGTGTCTCTTTCTTCTTCAAATGGCCTCTGTTTCTCTTGAACTGGAGTGGCACCCCAACATTATTAAGATACAAGGTTCTATATATATA
Organism: Panulirus ornatus; assembly: GCF_036320965.1. Classification (NCBI taxonomy): domain Eukaryota; kingdom Metazoa; phylum Arthropoda; class Malacostraca; order Decapoda; family Palinuridae; genus Panulirus; species Panulirus ornatus. Next base: position 26,064,968 of record NC_092282.1, read on the forward strand.
TATATATATATTTTTTTTTTTTTTTTTTTTTATACTTTGTCGCTGTCTCCCGCGTTTGCGAGGTAGCGCAAGGAAACAGACGAAAGAAATGGCCCAACCCCCCCCCCATACACATGTACATACGTCCACACACGCAAATATACATACCTACACAGCTTTCCATGGTTTACCCCAGACGCTTCACATGCCTTGATTCAATCCACTGACAGCACGTCAACCCCTGTATACCACATCGCTCCAATTCACTCTATTCCTTGCCCTCCTTTCACCCTCCTGCATGTTCAGGCCCCGATCACACAAAATCTTTTTCACTCCATCTTTCCACCTCCAATTTGGTCTCCCTCTTCTCCTCGTTCCCTCCACCTCCGACACATATATCCTCTTGGTCAATCTTTCCTCACTCATTCTCTCCATGTGCCCAAACCATTTCAAAACACCCTCTTCTGCTCTCTCAACCACGCTCTTTTTATTTCCACACATCTCTCTTACCCTTACGTTACTCACTCGCTCAAACCACCTCACACCACACATTGTCCTCAAACATCTCATTTCCAGCACATCCATCCTCCTGCGCACATCTCTATCCATAGCCCACGCCTCGCAACCATACAACATTGTTGGAACCACTATTCCTTCAAACATACCCATTTTTGCTTTCCGAGATAATGTTCTCGACTTCCACACATTTTTCAAGGCTCCCAAAATTTTCGCCCCCTCCCCCACCCTATGATCCACTTCCGCTTCCATGGTTCCATCCGCTGACAGATCCACTCCCAGATATCTAAAACACTTCACTTCCTCCAGTTTTTCTCCATTCAAACTCACCTCCCAATTGACTTGACCCTCACCCCTACTGTACCTAATAACCTTGCTCTTATTCACATTTACTCTTAACTTTCTACTTCCACACACTTTACCAAGTTGTTAGAAGCAGTGAAAAGTTTTTATCGAGGATGTAAGGCATGTGTACGTGTAGGAAGAGAGGAAAGTGATTGGTTCTCAGTGAATGTAGGTTTGCGGCAGGGGTGTGTGATGTCTCCATGGTTGTTTAATTTGTTTATGGATGGGGTTGTTAGGGAGGTAAATGCAAGAGTCCTGGAAAGAGGGGCAAGTATGAAGTCTGTTGGGGATGAGAGAGCTTGGGAAGTGAGTCAGTTGTTGTTCGCTGATGATACAGCGCTGGTGGCTGATTCATGTGAGAAACTGCAGAAGCTGGTGACTGAGTTTGGTAATATATATATATATATATATATATATATATATATATATATATATATAAGGGAGCGGGGGGCTGGAAATCCTCCCCTTTCGTTTTTTTTATTTTCTTTTTTAATTTTCCAAAAGAAGGAACAGAGAAGAGGGCCAGGTGAGGATATTCCCTCAAAGGCCCAGTCCTCTGTTCTTAACGCTACCTCGCTATTGCGGGAAATAGCGAATAGTATGAAAAAAAAAAAAAAAAATATATATATATATTTTTTTTTTTTTTTTTTTTCATACTATTCGCTATTTCCCGCGATAGCGAGGTAGCGTTAAGAACAGAGGACTGGGCCTTTGAGGGAATATCCTCACCTGGCCCTCTTCTCTGTTCCTTCTTTTGTAAAATTAAAAAAAAACAAAAAAAAATCGAGAGGGGTGGATTTCCAGCCCCCCGCTCCCTTCCCTTTTAGTCGCCTTCTACGACACGCAGGGAATACGTGGGAAGTATTCTTTCTCCCCTATCCCCAGGGAACTATATATATATATATATATATATATATATATATATATATATATATATATATATATATGGGAGAGGGGGGCTGGAAATCCTCCCCTCTCATTTCTTTCTTTTTTTTTTTTTTCCAAAAGAAGGAACAGAGGGGGCCAGGTGAGGATATTCCAAAAAAGGCCCAGTCCTCTGTTCCTAACGCTACCTCACTAACGCGGGAAATGGCGAATAGTTTAAAAGAAAGAAAAATATATGTATATATTTTATCCCTGGGGATAGGGGATGAAGAATACTTCCCACGTATTCCCTGCGTGTCGTAGAAGGCGACTAAAAGGGGAGGGAGCGAGGGGCTGGAAATCCTCCCCTATTGTTTTTTTTTTTTTCAAAAAGAAGGAACAGAGTGGGGCCAGGTGAGGATATTCCACAAAGGCCCAGTCCTCTGTTCTTAACGCTACCTCGCTAACGTGGGAAATGGCGAATAGTTTAAAAGAAAGATATATATATTTATCTATTTTGCTTTGACGCTGTTTCCCGCGATAGCGAGGTAGCGCAAGGAAACAGACAAAAGAATGGCCCAACCCACCCACATACACATGTATATACATACACGTCCACATACGCAAATATACATACCTATACATCTCAGTGTACACATATATATACACACACAGACATATACATATATACACATGTACATAATTCATACTGTCTGCCTTCATTCATTCCCATCGCCACCCCGCCACACATGAAATAACAACCCCCTCCCCCCCTATGTGCATGTGGTAGCACTAGGAAAAGTCAACAAAGGCCACATTTGTTCACACTGAGTCTCTAGCTGTCATGTAATGATGCACCGAAACCACAGCTCTCTTTCCACATCCAGGCCCCACACAACTTTCCATGGTTTACCCCAGACACTTCACATGCCCCGATTCAATCCACTGACAGCACGTCAACCCCGGTATACCACATCGATCCAATTCACTCTATTCCTTGCCCTCCTTTCACCCTCCTGCATGTTCAGGCCCCGATCACTCAAAATCTTTTTCACTCCATCTTTCCACCTCCAATTTGGTCTCCCACTTCTCCTCATTCCCTCCACGTCCGACACATATATCCTCTTGGTCAATCTTTCCTCACTCATTCTCTCCATGTGCCCAAACCATTTCAAAGCACCCTCATCTGCTCTCTCAACCACGCTCTTTTTATTTCCACACATTTCTCTTTCCCTTACATTACCTACTCGATCAAACCACCTCACACCACATATTGTCCTCAAACATCTCATTTCCAGCACATCCACCCTCCTGCGCACAACTCTATCCATAGCCCACGCCTCGCAACCATACAACATTGTTGGAACCACTATTCCTTCAAACATACCCATTTTTGCTTTCCGAGATAATGTTCTCGACTTCCACACATTCTTCAAGGCTCCCAGAACTTTCACCCCCTCCCCCACCCTATGATTCACTTCTGCTTCCATGGTTCCATCCGCTGCCAGATCAACTCCCAGATATCTAAAACACTTTACTTCCTCCAGTTTTTCTCCATTCAAACTTACCTCCCAATTGACTTGACCCTCAACCCTACTGTACCTAATAACCTTGCTCTTATTCACATTTACTCTTAACTTTCTTCTTTCACACACTTTACCAAACTCAGTCACCAGCTTCTGCAGTTTCTCAAATGAATCAGCCACCAGCGCTGTATCATCAGCGAACAACAACTGACTCACTTCCCAAGCTCTCTCATCCACAACAGACTTCATACTTGCCCCTCTTTCCAAAACTCTTGCATTCACCTCCCGAACAACCCCATCCATAAACAAATTAAACAACTATGGAGACATCACACACCCCTGCCACAAACCTACATTCACTGAGAACCAATCACTTTCCTCTCTTCCTACACGTACACATGCCTTTCATCCTCGATAAAAACTTTTCACTGCTTCTAACAACTTGCCTCCCACACCATATATTCTTAATACCTTCCACAGAGCATCTCTATCAACTCTATTATATGCCTTCTCCAGATCCATAAATGATACATACAAATCCATTTGCTTTTCTAAGTATTTCTCACATACATTCTTCAAAGCAAACACCTGATCCACACATCCTCTACCACTTCTGAAACCACACTGCTCTTCCCCAATCTGATGCTCTGTACATGCCTTCACCCCTCTCAATCAATACTCTCCCATATAATATATATATATTGTTTATTTATTATATTTATTTTGCTTTGTCGCTGTCTCCCGCGTTTGTGAGGTAGCACAAGGAAACAGACGAAAGAAATGGCCCAACCCACCCCCATGCACAATGTATATACATACACGTCCAAACACGCAAATATACATACCTATACATCTCAATGTACACATATATATACACACACAGACACATACATATATACCCATGCACACAATTCACACTGTCTGCCTTTATTCATTCCCATCGCCACCTCGCCACACATGGAATACCATCCCCTCTCCCCTCATGTGTGCGAGGTAGCACTAGGAAAAGACAACAAAGGCCCCATTCGTTCACACTCATCCTCTAGCTGTCATGCAATAATGCCCGAAACCACAGCTCCCTTTCCACATCCAGGCCCCACACAACTTTCCATGGTTTACCCCAGACGCTTCACATGCCCTGCTTCAATCCATTGACAGCACGTCGACCCCGGTATACCACATCATTCCAATTCACTCTATTCCTTGCACGCCTTTCACCCTCCTTCATGTTCAGGCCCCGATCGCTCAAAATCTTTTTCACTCCATCTTTCCGCCTCCAATTTGTTCTCCCACTTCTCGTTCCCACAACCTTTGACACATGTATCCTCTTGGTCAATCTTTCTTCACTCATTCTCTCCATGTGACCAAACCATTTCAAAACACCCTCTTCTGCTCTCTCAACCACACTCTTTTTATTACCACACATCTCTCTTACCTTATCATTACTTACTCGATCAAACCACCTCACACCACATACTGTCCTTAAACATCTCATTTCCAGCACATCCACCTTCCTCTGCACAACTCTATCTATAGCCCATGCCTCGCAACTATATAACATTGTTGGAACCACTATTCCTTCAAATATACCCATTTTTGCTTTCCGAGATAATGTTCTCGACTTCCACACATTCTTCAACATTCCCAGAACTTTCGCCCCCTCCCCCATCCTATGATTCACTTCTGCGTCCATGGTTCCATCCGCTGCCAAATCCACTCCCAGATATCTAAAACACTTCACTTCCTCCAGTTTTTCTCCATTCAAACTTACCTACCAATTGACTTGTCCCTCAACCCTACTGTGCCTAGTAACCTTGCTCTTATTCACATTTACTCACATTCACATTTACTCACATTTACCCTCTTTCCTAAACTCTTGCATTCACCTCCCTAACAACCCCATCCATAAACAAATTAAACAACCATGGAGACATCACACACCCCTGCCGCAAACCAACATTCACTGAGAACCAATCACTTTCCTCTCTTCCTACACATACACATGCCTTACATCCTCGATAAAAACTTTTCACTGCTTCTGACAACTTGCCTCCCACACTATATATTCTTAATACCTTCCACAGAGCATCTCTATCAACTCTATCATATGCCTTCTCCAGATCCATGAATACTACATACAAATCCATTTGCTTTTCTAAGTATTTCTCACATACATTCTTCAAAGCAAACACCTGATCCACACATCCTCTACCACTTCTGAAACCACACTGCTCTTCCCCAATCTGATGCTCTGTACAGGCCTTCACCCTCTCAATCAATACCCTCCCATATAATTTACCAGAAATACTCAACAAACTTTTTTTTTTCTTTTTTTTTGCTTTGTCGCTGTCTCCCGCGTTTGCGAGGTAGCGCAAGGAAGCAGACGAAAGAAATGGCCCAACCCACCCCCATACACATGTATATACATACGTCCACACACGCAAATATACATACCTACACAGCTTTCCATGGTTTACCCCAGACGCTTCACATGCCCTGATTCAATCCACTGACAGCACGTCAACCCCGGTATACCACATCGCTCCAATTCACTCTATTCCTTGCCCTCCTTTCACCCTCCTGCATGTTCAGGCCCCGATCACACAAAATCTTTTTCACTCCATCTTTCCACCTCCAATTTGGTCTCCCTCTTCTCCTCGTTCCCTCCACCTCCGACACATATATCCTCTTGGTCAATCTTTCCTCACTCATTCTCTCCATGTGCCCAAACCATTTCAAAACACCCTCTTCTGCTCTCTCAACCACGCTCTTTTTATTTCCACACATCTCTCTTACCCTTACGTTACTTACTCGATCAAACCACCTCACACCACACATTGTCCTCAAACATCTCATTTCCAGCACATCCATCCTCCTGCGCACAACTCTATCCATAGCCCATGCCTCGCAACCATACAACATTGTTGGAACCACTATTCCTTCAAACAAACTTATACCTCTGTAATTTGAGCACTCTCTTACCCCCTTTGCCTTTGTACAATGGCACTATCCAAGCATTCCGCCAGTCCTCAGGCATCTCACCATGAGTCATACATACATTAAATAACCTTACCAACCAGTCAACAATACAGTCACCCCCTTTTTTAATATATTCCACTGCAATACCATCCAAACCCGCTGCCTTGACAGCTTTCATCTTCTGCAAAGCTTTTACTACCTTTTCTCTGTTTATCAAATCATTCTCCCTAACCCTCTCACTTCGCACACCACCTCAACCAAAACACCCTATATCTGCCACTCTATCATCAAACACATTCAACAAACCTTCAAAATACTCACTCCATCTCCTTCTCACATCACCACTACTTGTTATCACCTCCCCATTAGCCCCTTTCACTGAAGTTCCCATTTGTTCCCTTGTCTTACGCACTTTATTTACCTCCTTCCAGAACATCTTTTTATTCTCCCTAAAATTTAATGATACTCTCTCACCCCAACTCTCATTTGCCCTCTTTTTCACCTCTTGCACCTTTCTCTTGACCTCCTGTCTCTTTCTTTTATACATCTCCCACTCATTTCCATTATTTCCCTGCAAAAATCGTCCAAATGCTTCTCTCTTCTCTTTCACTAATAATCTTACTTCTTCATCCCACCACTCACTATCCTTTCTAATCTGCCCACCTCCCACGCTTCTCATGCCACAAGCATCTTTTGCGCAAGCCATCACTGCTTCCCTAAATACATCCCATTCCTCCCCCACTCCCCTTACCTCCTTTGTTCTCACCTTTTCCCATTCTGTACTCAGTCTCTCCTGGTACTTCCTCACACAAGTCTCCTTCCCAAGCTCACTTATTCTTACCACTCTCTTTACCCAACATTCTCTCTTCTTTTCAGAAAACCTCTACAAATCTTCACCTTCGCCTCCACAAGATAATGAACAGACATCCCTCCAGTTGCACCTCTCAGCACATTAACATCCAAATGTCTCTCTTTCACCTGCCTACAAATTAACACATAATCCAATAACACTTTCTGGCTATCTCTCCTATTTACATATGTATACATATGTATATCTCTCTTTTTAAACCAGGTATTCCCAATCACCAGTCCTATTTCAGCACACAAATCTACAAGCTCTTCATCATTTTCATTTACAACACAGAACACCCCATGTACACCAATTATTCTCTCAATTGCCACATAACTCACCTTTGCATTCAAATCACCCATCACTATAACCTGGTCTTGTGCATCAAAACTACTAACACGCTCACTCATCTGCTCCCAAAATACTTGCCTCTCATGATCTTTCTTCTCATGCCCAGGTGTATATGCACCAATAATCACCCATCTCTCTCCATCCACTTTCAGTCTTACCCTTATCAATCTAGAGTTTACTTTCTTACACTCTATCACATACTCCCACCACTCCTGTTTCAGGAGTAGTGCTACTCCCTCCCTTGCTCTTGTACTCTCACTAACCCCTGACTTTACTCCCAAGACATTCCCAAATCACTCTTCCCCTTTACCCTTGAGCTTCGTTTCACTCAGAGCCAAAACGTCCAGGTTCTTTTCCTGAAACATACTACCTTTCTCTCCTTTTTTCTCATCTTGGTTACATCCACACACATTTAGACACCCTAATCTGAGCCTTCGAGGTGGATGAGCACTCCCCATGTGACTCCTTCTTCTGTTTCCCCTTTTAGAAAGTTAAAATACAAGGAGGGGAGGGTTTCCACCCCCCCCCTCAGCTCCTGTCCCCTTTAGTTGCCTTTTACAACACGTGAGGAATGTGTGGGAAGTATTTTTTCTCCCCTATCCCCCCTATCTGGAGTAAAGCATGGAAAATTCTGTGGGGCCTGGATATGGAAAGGGAGCTGTGGTTTTTGTGCATTGTTACATGACAGCTAGAGACTGAGTGTGAACGAATGTGGTCTTTGTTGTCTTTTCCTAGCGCTACCTCGCACACGAGGGGCGAGGGGGGTTGTATTTCATTGTGGTGAGGTGGCGATGGGAATGAATAAAGGCAGACAGTATGAATTATGTACATGTGTATATATGTATATGTCTGTGTGTGTATATATATATATATATATATATTGAGATGTATAGGTATGTACATTTTGCGTGTGTGGACGTGTATGTATATACATGTGTATGTGGGTGGGTTGGGCCATTCTTTTGTCTGTTTCCTAGTGCTACCTCGCTAACGCAGGAGACAACGACAAAGCAAAATAATAATACTAAAAAAAATAATAGAATATATATTTTTTTTTTTATTATTATACTTTGTCGCTGTCTCCCGCGTTTGCGAGGTAGCGCAAGGAAACAGACGAAAGAAATGGCCCAACCCCCCCCCATACACATGTATATACCTACGTCCACACACGCAAATATACATACCTACACAGCTTTCCATGGTTTACCCCAGATGCTTCACATGCCCTGCTTCAATCCACTGACAGCACGTCAACCCCGGTATACCACATCCATCCAATTCACTCTATTCCTTGCCCTCCTTTCAACCTCCTGCATGTTCAGGGCCCGATCACACAAAATCTTTTTCACTCCATCTTTCCACCTCCAATTTGGTCTCCCTCTTCTCCTTGTTCCCTCCACCTCCGACACATATATCCTCTTGGTCAATCTTTCCTCACTCATCCTCTCCTTGTGCCCAAACCACTTCAAAACACCCTCTTCTGCTCTCTCAACCACGCTCTTTTTATTTCCACACATCTCTCTTACCCTTACGTTACTCACTCGATCAAACCACCTCACCCCACACATTGTCCTCAAACATCTCATTTCCAGCACATCCATCCTCCTGCGCACAACTCTATCCATAGCCCACGCCTCGCAACCATACAACATTGTTGGAACCACTATTCCTTCAAACATACCCATTTTTGCTTTCCGAGATAATGTTCTCGACTTCCACACATTCTTCAAGGCCCCCAGGATTTTCGCCCCCTCCCCGACCCTATGATCCACTTCCGCTTCCATGGTTCCATCCGCTGCCAGATCCACTTCCTCCAGTTTTTCTCCATTCAAACTCACCTCCCAATTGACTTGACCCTCAACCCTACTGTACCTAATAACCTTGCTCTTATTCACATTTACTCTTAACTTTCTTCTTCCACACACTTTTCCAAACTCAGTCACCAGCTTCTGCAGTTTCTCACATGAATCAGCCACCAGCGCTGTATCATCAGCGAACAACAACTGACTCACTTCCCAAGCTCTCTCATCCCCAACAGACTTCATACTTGCCCCTCTTTCCAAAACTCTTGCATTTACCTCCCTAACAACCCCATCCATAAACAAATTAAACAACCATGGAGACATCACACACCCCTGCTGCAAACCTACATTCACTGAGAACCAATCACTTTCCTCTCTTCCTACACGTACACATGCCTTACATCCTCGATAAAAACTTTTCACTGCTTCTAACAACTTTCCTCCCACACCATATATTCTTAATACCTTCCACAGAGCATCTCTATCAACTCTATCATATGCCTTCTCCAGATCCATAAATGCTACATACAAATCCATTTGCTTTTCTAAGTATTTCTCACATACATTCTTCAAAGCAAACACCTGATCCACACATCCTCTACCACTTCTGAAACCACACTGCTCTTCCCCAATCTGATGCTCTGTACATGCCTTCACCCTCTCAATCAATACCCTCCCATATAATTTACCAGGAATACTCAACAAACTTATACCTCTGTAATTTGAGCACTCACTCTTATCCCCTTTGCCTTTGTACAATGGCACTATGCACACATTCCGCCAATCCTCAGGCACCTCACCATGAGTCATACATGGTGAGGTGCCTGAGGATTGGCGGAATGCGTGCATAGTGCCATTGTACAAAGGCAAAGGGGATAAGAGTGAGTGCTCAAATTACAGAGGTATAAGTTTGTTGAGTATTCCTGGTAAATTATATGGGAGGGTATTGATTGAGAGGGTGAAGGCATGTACAGAGCATCAGATTGGGGAAGAGCAGTGTGGTTTCAGAAGTGGTAGAGGATGTGTGGATCAGGTGTTTGCTTTGAAGAATGTATGTGAGAAATACTTAGAAAAGCAAATGGATTTGTATGTAGCATTTATGGATCTGGAGAATATATATATATATATATATATATATATATATATATATATATATATATATATATATATATATATCCCTGGGAATAGGGGAGAAAGAATACTTCCCACATATTCCCTGCATGTCGTAGAAGGCGACTAAAAGGGGAGTGAGCGGGGGGGCTGGAAATCCTCCCCTCTTTTTTTTTTTTTATTTTCCAAAAGAGGAAACAGAGAAGGGGGCCAGGTGAGGATATTCCCTCAGAAGCCCCGTCCTCTGTTCTTAACGCTACCTTGCTAACGCGGGAAATGGCGAATAGTTTGAAAGAAAGAAAAAAGATATATATCTATTTATTTATTTATTTTGCTTTGCTGCTGTCTCCCGCGTTTGCGAGGTAGCGCAAGGAAACAGACGAAAGAAATGGCCCAACCCACCCCCATACACATGTATATACATACACGTCCACACACGCAAATATACATACCTATACATCTCAATGTACACATATATACACACACACAGACACATACATATATACAATTCACACTGTCTGCCTTTATTCATTCCCATCGCCACCTCGCCACACATGGAATACCATCGCCCTCCCCCCGCATGTGTGCGAGGTAGCGCCAGGAAAGGACAACAAAGGCCCCATTCGTTCACACTCAGTCTCTAGCTGTCATGCAATAATGCCCAAAACCACAGCTCCCTTTCCACATCCAGGTCCCACACAACTTTCCATGGTTTACCCCAGACGCTTCACATGCCTTGATTCAATCCACTGACAGCACGTCAACCCCGGTATAACACATCAATCCAATTCACTCTATTCCTTGCCCACCTTTAACCCTCCTGCATGTTCAGGCCCCGATCACTCAAAAACTTTTTCACTCCATCTTTCCACATCCAATTTGGTCTCCCACTTCTCCTCGTTCCCTCCACGTCCGACACATATATCCTCTTGGTCAATCTTTCCTCACTCATTCTCTCCATGTGCCCAAACCATTTCAAAACACACTCTTCTGCTCTCTCAACCACGCTCTTTTTATTTCCACACCTCTCTCTTACCCTTACATTACTTACTCGATCAAACCACCTCACACCACACATTGTCCTCAAACATCTCATTTCCAGCACTTCCACCCTCCTACGCACAACTCTATCCATAGCCCATGCCTCGCAACCATACAACATTGTTGGAACCACTATTCCTTCAAACATACCCATTTTTGCTTTCCGAGATAATATTCTCGACTTCCACACATTCTTCAAGGCTCCCAGGATTTTCGCCCCCTCCCCCACCCTATGATTCACTTCCGCTTCCATGGTTCCATCCACTGCCAGATCCACTCCCAGATATCTAAAACACTTTACTTCCTCCAGTTTTTCTCCATTCAAACTTACCTCCCAATTGACTTGACCCTCAACCCTACTGTACCTAATAACCTTGCTCTTATTCACATTTACTCTTAACTTTCTTCTTTCACACACTTTACCAAACTCAGTCACCAGCTTCTGCAGTTTCTCACATGAATCAGCCACCAGCACTGTATCATCAGCGAACAACATCTGACTCACTTCCCAAGCTCTCTCATCCACAACAGACTTCATACTTGCCCCTCTTTCCAAAACTCTTGCATTCACGTCCCTAACAACCCCATCCATAAACAAATTAAACTACCAAGGAGACATCACACACCCCGGCCACAAACCTACATTCACTGAGAACCAATCACTTTCCTCTCTTCCTACACGTACACATGCCTTACATCCTCGATAAAAACTTTTCCCTGCTTCTAACAACTTGCCTCCCACACCATATATTCTTAATACCTTCCACAGAGCAACTCTATCAACTCTATCATATGCCTTCTCCAGATCCATAGATGCTACATACAAATCCATATACCTTCTATCAGGTTCCCACAGAGATAAAGAAACCATCAATATATCCATAGGTTAAGGAGTGTGGTTAGGTAATTACCTATTTGTAGTATACTGGAAGGGAGTTTTACACTCATAGAGCTCCATCTCTTGAACATTCTCTACTACTTTATAACCTTTAAACTTTCATATGCAATCCAGATTTACCATGTCCCCAAACAGTTTACACCATTCATCCACAATACCTATACCATAAAAGCACTGCTTAACAAGCTTCTTGCTTAATTTCATGTTAAATTCTCTGGTTGCTCTGTTCCTACACGTTTTGAAGACTGTTCACTGTTTATGCCATCATTCTCGCTAAAAACTTTAAGGTTTAAGTCATCAGCCATCATTCTTCTCTTTTCCATGGCGGGCAAATTCAAGGCTTCTAGATTTTCTCTGTAACTCAGCCCGTAATTCTGGTACCATATTTGTTGCCTTCTTGTAACATTCTCTAAAAGCTATTTCCACTTCTTTAGGCGCAGTGACCAAACTTGGGATGCGTATTCTAGTACTAACTTTTCCTAGGATGTGAACAGCTTTCAAGATTATGAATAAGGAAATATTCCTTATTCATATATTTGAAAGTTATTCTATTATATACAAGCAGACTGTTTGTCTCCTGCAACAGCCTATTAAAGTGGGACTCTGGCAACAGGTTAGGAATGATGTTAATTCCCAAGTCCTTTCTAGTTCATTTCCTGCTGGACAACTTTTATTGAGGCCTTCTTTCACTGTGTTCCATCCTGATAATTTTACATTGAATTGGGTTTATTTCATCAAACATGTATCAGATCAACTCTGGAGGCTTTTTAGGTCCCCTTGGAAGTTGAGGCAATCCTCTTCACTTCTCTCATGACCTTTGAAACATCTGCAAACATATTCATGTAAAAGTCCATACCTTCTCGCCATTGAAGGAGAAATGATCTCAGAACAGCCCTGTGTTATTCCACAGGTGAACTCTACCCTTCTTCAGAAAGCTTCTGTGACATAAATCTTAGTTCCCTTCCACTAATATAATCTCTTCATCAAAGGAGTCTCCCCCTTCTTGCCTGATGATTCAGCTTTTCAATTAAGCCTCCCATGCAGTACAATGTCAAATGCTTTCTGGCAGCCTAGACACAAATAATCCACCTAGCTTTCTCTTCTACCTAAAACAGAGCTCATGATCTCATACAAATCAAAGACGTTTATTACAAATGGCCCCCTTTCCCTGATATCATGATGTCTCTCACTTAAGTAATCTCTCTTCTACAGAAAGTCATCCTAACCTAACCTAGGCTGTTGCAAAGAATTAGTGCTGAGCATGTTCAAATGGAACTGTACTGAGAGGATCTTTGTTTTATAGTGTAGGTGTTGAGTATCTGTAGATGTTATGCAGTCAATGATTATTTTCAGAACACTATTTTGTATGGCTTGCAGCTTTGTTATATTTGTTTATGAGAAGGTGCAAGACTAAGCAAGTGAGGCAAAATTTAAAGTGGAGCAGGTGAATTGTTGTAGAGCATGTTGAGGGATTCTTTCACTTGTCTAAATTTGGTGCCAGTTAGTGTTCTAAGGGTTATCACTTTGTGTACTGCTTTCGTACTGATGCGGGGGAAATAACATCATGTGTGTCGTATGTAATGCCTGGAATGGCTGGTGTTTTCCTCAGTGGAACTGACTGTCAATTCAAGGAGACTGGGGTTTGTGAACAGGATTTGTGTCTGTTTGGGGTTAAAGGAGAAACTGAAGACTTCTGTGGAGATGGTGACATTCTTTTATTTCGTGAGCCATTGTTCCAACTGTGTAATGAAGTGGTGCATGTCTGATGCTCCTGCTGTGGTGTCAGGGTGTTGTGATGGGACTGTGAAGTCAAATGCATATCAAAAGACCTTCCTGTTGAATTTCGCTTGAGGTAATGGTAGATCATGTTGGAGGAGATTGAAGTGAGATGAGGAAAGAACTGCTCTCTGGGAAACTCAGCCACAGAGTTTAAGTATTTCAGAGGTGAAGCCACTGGCATGGAGGCTAGCTGTGAAGCTGGTCAACCTCTTTTCATTGATGTTTTGAAGGGTGCTGTTAAGAATCTTTTGTGTGAAAATGTCTCGGGGGACACTGACAAATGCTTTGTTGATGTCTACTGCTATCAGCACTGAGCAGAAAAGGGGTTGTGGCTGGTTAAATCCATCTAGAATATGTTGTGTGAGGTCAATATGTAGTGTTGAGGTAGAGTGTTTGGGATCTGGTGTGGTTCAGTTTTTCACAGAGACTGAATTCTGAGGATAGAAGTGACATAGGGCAATAGGAGGAAGAGGACTTGAGTGCTTTAAAGAGTATTAGGACTGGTATCATGTTGGTAAGTTTCTAGATGTTACAGATTTTGTTATTTAATTTATATAGATCTTCACTGGCAATAATGTTATAATACTTTATTCAACAACAAGAAATTCAATGATATTTCTCTTTATCAAAAAGTAATAGTTTATAACTGAATTAGTACTGGTTCAGTCAATGCAATGGTTATACTTTCTACAAGATTCTAAATCTTGGCCTGATTTTAGATGATATTTATGTTGCTCAAGTCTAACAAAGAGATCCTTACAAGTCTGCCATATGAAACAAATCAAAGCTTTTACAAAGTATTTTGGTGTGTGTCTATTGCTAGACTTCATTCACTCAGGGTTACATCACAAGTAAAAATCACTTCTGCAAGGCTGTGTCACTGGGAGTTCAATCTCATCATAGAACTTTTCTCACCAAAGTATACATTTCCCTGCACTGCAACTAGAAATTGCAGTCTTGGGCTGCTGGAGTGATTCGAAAAGTTGTAACAATGGGTCTCTTTCATGAAAATTGGTCCAAGGATAGTTTTAAATAAATAAACAAATAAATAAACTGAATATATATATACCAACTTAACTTCCTGTCCTGAGAGCCACTCCCTTCATCTATGGGGCCTCAGCAGTACTCAGGAAGTTTAACATGTCCATCAGGTGGAATCATATGCAATAAAGTGTAGTAATGCTGTGTGTATGTCTGCATAACAAGAGTGCAGAGTAAGTCACCAGAACATGTTCAGTGTTTTACTGTGGAAGTTGCACATGATCAGGAAGGCTCTTGAATTAAGATGACTCAGAATTTGTAGCACTGTAGGGATGGGTGATGTTCAGAACACAGATTACAAAGGATAATTTATATTCTCTGGGGAATGTGCATATGTGGTTAAGTGATAAATAACATACATATACACTGTCTTTAACCAAAAGCTCAGCAATAGGTTGAGCTAAATAATTGCTCATGTGTAATAGAATCTTACACTTCAGGTAAAGACTAAAAAATGTACAGTGGGCTTGAGCTGCCGCACATATTGGCTTTCAAGTCCATTGAAAATAAGCTTATGGGTAATCCAGCCTCATCTGTTGACAGAGTAGATTACTAGAAAAGCTCTGACATCTTTGAATGCTGTTAGTACCATTGGTTTGGCTGTTATCGTTTGTGATGCTGTTTTACTTACTGCTGTTGTTACAGCTCTCAGCTTGGAAGAAATTTGTCCGCGGACATGGTGGTGGAGGCAAAGTCTCTCTGTCCCAAGTCTGGCTCCTTACCTTTGGGCAAAAAGGAAATCTTGTTCGGACGAGGATCTTCTCAATTATTGTCAGTTTAGACTATGTGTTCCTGCTGCTTTGGCACAGCTTAACACAGTAACTTTGTCATTTGCATCTTTATATCCATTACATGTTTCTTCAGTTTCACTTGCCAAGTCTTCCTTAACATGAAGTGCCAAAAGTTAGCAACCTCATCTGCACTGGATCTTTATCAGCAGTCAACTTCTCATCTGTCCTTAACTTTGCAAACTCATTTACAAACTCCTTACATGTTTCTTCAGCTTCATTTGCCATGTCTTCCTTAACATGAAGTGCCAAAAGTTAGCAGCCTCATCTGCACTCGATACTTTATCAGCAGTCAACTTCTCATCTGTCCTTAACTTTGCAAACTCATTTACAAACTTCTTAGCTACCTTAACATCATCTGAATGATCTTCACCACAGATTACAAACTAAAACCATGTCACTTCTTAAACTTCTGGAATCATCCATGAGAATATCTGTTTAAAATTAAAGTTAAAGTTTAGTTGCTGGTGAACAGCTTTGCTTGTTCCATCAATATTTGGGATAACAAATTCACTGTAATGAACCTTAACCCAATGCATACTGGCTGCATCAGGGTCACTGGTCTTACTTTACTTTATTCTATGTCCAGCAGCCATACCCTTTTTGACTTTGCTGTATAAAAACTTGAGCAACTTTTAATAATCTATTTTTCTTTAAACCATACACTGCAGAGGAACCAAAAATGACCCCCTATTACACAAAATGCCTAACTGAACTCCCCTGCCCATCTTCATCATTAATTCTACCTTCTCCTAGACAAATGGAATGGTATTTACACTTGGCTGCAACACCATGAGTAAAGCCACTTGCTAGTTCTTTCAATACCAAACTTCAGGGTCGGCTCTAAATAGAATCCTAATAACTGGACAAAGGTTGCTGAGGCTTGCCAAACTGATAAATGCAAATGTGGTGAGGGGGAGACACCGGTTTCAAATATGCCCAGCAGATGATATGAAAATCAATGATAATATCTACCTATTTGTGTTTACCATGTATTTAACACAATATCTGGGAAACACATTCCTGCTTAGGTCTAATGTATGTTTTGAAGACTTACTGAGTAGAATATCTCCTTGTGCATATATTCATAGGCAATCCCTAAGTTTTCTAGATGACAGTATGAAGTTCTAGAGACATGCCAGGCTCTATGGACACTCCTAAGATTCTCCAATTTATGACTCCTGGAGTCTGTCACCTGCTATAAAGTACTTGAGTCTTTTAATGCTCTAACTGCTTAGATATGTATCACTCAAACTATACTTTTTTTTAGTTTTTCATCAAATTTCCAATGATTGTTGCTGCTAGTGTTCATCTGAATGGTCTAGATTAACATATCATAGAAATACATATGTGGTTTATAAAGATGTGCTAAGACAAATTAATCAGAGGGTAACACATGATTATCTTGATGAAACTCCTCTCAGCTGTAGTCCTTGTCAACAGCTGTTCTGTCACAACAGGGGAATAATTCAAATGTTTTCTGACAGTGCCAGATTACTGGTGTTACCAGATCATGGAGTTCCATGTTAGGGAGGCTCAACCTGTATAATAAGGCTAATTTTCACCTTTTTCTTTGGCTACCTCATTGATGTGGAGTAAATCAGGGAGAGGTCTTTGGGCACTGGATGTGGAAAGGGAGCTGAGGTTTCGGTGCACTACACATGACAACTAGAGACAAAGTGTGAACGAATGTGCCTTTTTGTTTTTCCTGGCGCCACCTCACTGGAGGAGGGGGGTACTGTTTTCAGTGTGATGGTATGGAGATGGGAATGGACTAAGGCAGCAGGTATGAATATGTACATGTGTATATAAGCAATGGATATGTGTGTGTAAGGGTGTTTATGAAAAAAAAGGAGAGATAGGTAGTATGTTTCAGGAAAGGAACCTGGACATCTTGGCTCTGAGTGAAACGAAGCTCAAGGGTAAAGGGGAAGAGTGGTTTGGGAATGTCTTGGGAGTAAAGTCAGGGGTTAGTGAGAGGCCAAGAGCAGGGGGAGGAGTAGCACTACTCCTGAAACAGGAGTGGTGGGAGTATGTGATAGAGTGTAACAAAGTAAACTCTAGATTGATATGGGTAAAACTGAAAGCGGATGGAGAGAGATGGGTGATTACTGGTGCATATGCACCTGGGAATGAGAAAAAAGATCATGAGAGCCAAGTGTTTTGGGAGCAGCTGAGTGAGTGTGTTAGTAGTTTTGATGCATGAGACCGGGTTATAGTGATGGGTGATTTGAATGCAAAGGTGAGTAATGTGGCAGTTGAGGGAATAATTGGAGTACATGGGGGGTTCAGTGTCATAAATGGAGATGGTGAAGAGCTTGTATATTTATGAGCTGAAAAAGGATTAGTGATTGGGAATACTTGGTTTAAAAAGAGAGATATACATAAGTATACATATGTAAGTAGGAGACATGGCCAGAGAGCGTTATTGGATTATGTCTTAATTGATAGGCATGCGAAAGAGAGACTTTTGGATGTTCAAGTGCTGAGAGGGACAACTGGAGGGATGTCTGATCATTATCTTGTGGAGGCGAAGGTGAAGATTTGTAGAGGTTTTCAGAAAAGAAGAGAGAATGTTGGGGTGAAAAGAGTGGTGACAGTAAGTGAGTTTGGGAAGAAGACTTGTGTGAGGAAGTACCAGGAGAGACTGAGTGCAGAATGGAAAAAGGTTCTGAGAGCAAAGGATGTAAGGGGAGTGGGGGAGGAATGGGATGTATTTAGGGAAGCAGTGATTGCTTGCACAAAAGATGCTTGTGGCATGAGAAGCGTGGGAGGTGGGCAGATTAGAAAGGGTAGTAAATGGTGCGATGAGGAAGTAAGATTATCAATGAAAGATAAGAGAGAGGCATTTGGATGAGTTTTGCAGGGAAAAAGTGCAAATGACTGGGTGATGTATAAAAGAAAGAGGCAGGAGGTCAAGAGAAAGGTGCAAGAGGTGAAAAAGAGGGCAAATGAGAGTTGGGGTGGGAGAATATCATTAAATTTTAGGGAGAATAAAAAGAGGTTTTGGAAGGAGCTAAATAAAAACAAAAGACAATAGACCAAATGGGAACATCATCAGTGATGGGGGCTAATGGGGAGGTAATAACAAGTAGTGGTGATGTGAGAAGGAGATGGAGCGAGTATTTTGAAGGGATGTCTGATCATTATCTTGTGGAGGCGAAGGTGAAGATTTGTAGAGGTTTTCAGAAAAGAAGAGAGAATGTTGGGGTGAAAAGAGTGGTGAGAGTAAGTGGGTTTGGGAAGAACCCTTGTGTGAGGAAGTATCAGGAGAGACTGAGTGCAGAATGGAAAAAGGTTCTGAGAGCAAAGGACGTAAGGGGAGTGGGGGAGGAACGGGATGTATTTAGGGAAGCAGTGATCGCTTGCACAAAAGATGCTTGTGGCATGAGAAGCGTGGGAGGTGGGCAGATTAGAAAGGGTAGTAAGTGGTGGGATGAAGAAGTAAGATCATTAATGAAAGAGAAGAGAGAGGCATTTGGACGAGTTTTGCAGGGAAAAAGTGCAAATGACTGGGTGATGTATAAAAGAAAGAGGCAGGAGGTCAAGAGAAAGGTGCAAGAGGTGAAAAAGAGGGCAAGTGAGAGTTGGGGTGGGAGAATATCATTAAATTTTAGGGAGAATAAAAAGATGTTTTGGAAGGAGCTAAATAAAAACATAAGACAAGAGACCAAATGGGAACATCATCAGTGATGGGGGCTAATGGGGAGGTAATAACAAGTAGTGGTGATGTGAGAAGGAGATGGAGTGAGTATTTTGAAGGTTTGTTGAATGTTTTAGATGACAGAGTGGCAGATATAGGGTGTTTTGGTCAAGGTGGTGTGGGAAGTGAGAAGGTTAGGGAGAATGATTTGGTAAACAGAGAAGAGGTAGTAAAAGCTTTGCGGAAGATGAAAACCGGCAAGTCAGCGGGTTTGGATGGTATCAAAAAAGGGATGACAGTGTTGTTGACTGATTTGTAAAGATATCTAATATATATGTGACTCATGGTAAGGTACCTGAGGATTGGTGGAATGCATGCATAGTGACATTGTAGAAAGGCGAAGGGGACAAAGTCAAGTGCTCAAATTACAGAGGTTAAGTTTGTTGAGTACTCCTGGGAAATCATGTGAGAGAGTATTGACTGAGAGAGTGAAATCATGTACAGAGCATTAAATTGGGGAAGAGCAGTGTGGTTTCAGAAGTGGTAGAGGATGTGTGGATCAGGTGTTTCCTTTGAAGAATGTATGTGAGAAATACTTAGAAAAGCAAATGGATTTGTATGTAGCATTTATGGATCTGGAAAAGGCATATGATAGAGTTGATAGCAATGCTCTATGGAAAGTATTAAGAATATATGGTGTGGGAAGCAAGTTGCTAGAAGCAGTGAAAAGTTGTAATTAAGTATGAAAGGCATGTGTATGAGTAGGAGGAGAGGAAAGTCATTGATTCTCAGTGAATGTCAGTTTGCAGCAAGGGTGCATGATGTCTCCATGGTTATTCAATTTGTTTATGGTTGGGGTAGTTAGGGAGGTGAATGCAAGAGTTTTGGAAAGAGGAGCAAGTATGCAGTCTGTTGTGGATGAGAGAGCTTGGGAAGTGAGTCAGTTGTTGTTCGCTGATGATACAGCACTGGTGGCTGATTTGGGTGAGAAACTACAGAGACTGGTGACTAATTTTGGTAAAGTGTGTGAAAGAAGAAAGCTGAGAGTAAATGTGAATAAGAGCAAGGTTATTAGATACAGTAGGGTTGAGAAACAAGTCAATTGGGAGGTAAGTTTGAACGGAGAAAAACTGGAGGAAGCGGAGTGTTTTAGGTATCTGGGAGTGGATTTGGCTGCGGAAGGAACCATGGAAGTGGAAGTGAATCATAGGGTGGGGGAGGGGGCGAAAGTTCTGGGACCGTTGAAAAATGTGTGGAAGGCAAGAACATTATCTAAGAAAGCAAAAATGGGTATGTTTGAAGGAATAGAGGTTCCAACAATGTTATATGTTTGCAAGGCGTAGGCTATAGATAGAGTTGTGCAGAGGAGGGTGGATGTGTTGGAAATGAGATGTTTGAGGACAATATGTGGTGTGAGGTGGTTTGATCGAGTAAGTAATGAAAGGGTAAGAGAGATGTGTGGTAATAAAAAGAGTGTGATTGAGAGAGCAGAAGAGGGTGTTTTGAAATGGTTTGGTCACAGGGAGAAAATGAGTGAGGAGAGATTGACGAAAAGGATATGTGTAAGAGGTGGAGGGAACAAGAAGTGGGAGACCAAATTGGAGGTGGAAAGATGGAGTGAGAAAGACTTTGGGCAATCGGGACCTGAACACGCAGGAGGGTGAAAGGCATGCAAGGGATAGAGTGAATTGGAACAATATGGTATACCAGGGTCGACATGCTGTCAATGGCTTGAACCAGAGCATGTGAAATGTCTGGGGTAAACCATGGAAAGTTTAGTAGGCCCTGGATGTGGAAAGGGAGCTGTGGTTTCGGCGCATTATACATGATAGGTAGAGACTAAGTGTAAACGAATGTGGCCTTTGTTGTCTTTTTCTAGCGCTACCTCACACGCATGCGGGGGGGAGGGGTTGTCTTATGTATATGTCTTTGTATATATACATATGTATATTGGAAAGGATCACAATTTTGCACATGATCAAGATATTCCTATGAGTTCCAATTTGGTAAACATGCGATTGTTTGCCAATCACATGTTTACCAAATGGTGTCCTAGCTTCATCTCTTCCATTTATATCAACTGATTTATATTTCTCTCTTGTGTCCCCCCTGATGATGTGATTATTACACGAAATGCACTTGGGAACTTATCGTGTTTCATTTTCCCAGTGGACTCATAGGAATACATATGTATATGTTGAAATGTATAGGTATGTATATGTGCATGTGTGGATGTGTATGTATATACATGTGTATGTGGGGGGGGTTGGGCCATTCTTTCATCTGTTTCCTTGCGCTACCTCACTAACGCGGAAGACAGCAACAGAGTATAAAAAAAAAAAAAAATATATATATATATATAAATATATATATATATATTATATATATATATATTATATATATATATATACATATATATATGCCACGAAGAGAAGTGGGATACCAAATTGGAGGTGGAAAGATGGAGTGAAAAAGATTTTGAGTGATCAGGGCCTGAACATGCAGGAGGGTGAAAGGCATGCAAGTAATAGAGTGAATTGGAGTGATGTGGTATACCAGTGTTGATGTGCTGTCAGTGGATTGAACCAGGGCATGTGAAGTGTCTGGGGTAAACCATGGAAAGCTGTGTAGGTATGTATATTTGCATGTGTGGACGTTTATGTATATACATGTGTATGGGGGTGCGTTGGGCCATTTCTTTCGTCTGTTTCCTTGTGCTAGCTCGCAAATGCGGGAGACAGCGACAAAGCAAATAAAAATCCTCCCCTCCTTGTATTTTAACTTTCTAAAATGGGAAACAGAAGAAGGAGTCAAGCGGGGAGTGCTCATCCTCCTCGAAGGCTCAGACTGGGGTGTCTAAATGTGTGTGGATGTAACCAAGATGTGAAAAAAGGAGAGATATGTAGTATGTTTGAGGAAAGGAACCTGGACATCTTGGCTCTGAGTGAAACGAAGCTCAAGGGTAAAGGGGAAGAGTGTTTGGGAATGTCTTGGGAGTAAAGTCAGGGGTTAGTGAGAGGACAAGAGCAAGGGAAGGAGTAGCACTACTCCTGAAACAGGAGTTGTGGGAGTATGTGATAGAGTGTAAGAAAGTAAGTTCTAGATTAATATGGGTAAAACTGAAAGTTGATGGAGAGAGATGGTGATTATTGGTGCATATGCACCTGGGCATGAGAAGAAACATCATGAGAGGCAAGTGTTTTGGAAGCAGCTGAATGAGTGTGTTAGTGGTTTTAATGCACGGGACCAGGTTATAGTGATGGTGATTTGAATGCAAAGGTGAGTAATGTGGCAGTTGAGGGAATAATTGGTATACATGGGGTGTTCAGTGTTGTAAATGGAAATGGTGAAGAGCTTGTAGATTTATGTGCTGAAAAAGGACTGGTGATTGGGAATACCTGGTTTAAAAAGCGAGATATACATAAGTATACGTATGTAAGTAGGAGAGATGGCCAGAGAGCATTATTGGATTACGTGTTAATTGATAGGCGTGCAAAAGAGAGACTTTTGGATGTTCAAGTGCTGAGAGGGGCAACTGGAGGGATGTCTGATCATTATCTTGTGGAGGCTAAGGTGAAGATTTGTAGAGGTTTTCAGAAAAGAAGAGAGAATGTTGGGGTGAAGAGGGTGGTGAGAGTAAGTGGGTTTGGGAAGAACCCTTGTGTGAGGAAGTATCAGGAGAGACTGAGTACAGAATGGAAAAAGGTTCTGAGAGCAAAGGACGTAAGGGGAGTGGGGGAGGAATGGGACATATTTAGGGAATCAGTGATGGCTTGCGCAAAAGATGCTTGTGGCATGAGAAGAGTTAGAGGTGGGTTGATTAGATAGGGTAGTGAGTGGTGGGATGAAGAAGTAAGAATATTAGTGAAAGAGAAGAGAGAGGCATTTGGATGAGTTTTGCAGGGAAAAAGTGCAAATGACTGGGTGATGTATAAAAGAAAGAGACAGGAGTCAAGAGAAAGGTGCAAGAGGTGAAAAAGAGGGCAAATGAGAGTTGGGGTGGGAGAATATCATTAAATTTTAGGGAGAATAAAAATATATATATATATATGTACATGTGTATGGGGGGGAGGGGGTTGTTATTTCATGTGTGGCGGGGTGGCAATGGGAATAAATAAAGGCACAGTATGAATTGTGTACATGTGTATATGTGTATATGTCTGCGTGTGTATATATCTGTATACATTGCGATGTATAGGTATGCATAAATAAATAAATAAATAAATATATATATTCTTTTTCTTTTCTTTTATGCTTTGTCGCTGTCTCCCGCGTTTCCGAGGTAGCGCAAGGAAATAGACAAAAGAAATGGCCCAACCCACCCCCCTACACATGTATATACATAAGTCCACACACGCAAATATACATACCTACACAGCCTTCCATGGTTCACCCCAGACGCTTCACATGCCCTGATTCAATCCACTGACAGCACGTCAACCCCAGTATACCACATCGATCCAATTCACTCTATTCCTTGCCCTCCTTTCACCCTCCTGCATGTTTAGGCCCCGATCACACAGAATCTTTTTCACTCCATCTTTCCACCTCCAATTTGGTCTCCCACTTCTCCTCGTTCCCTCCACCTCCGACACATATATCCTCTTGGTCAATCTTTCCTCACTCATTCTCTCCATGTGCCCAAACCATTTCAAAACACCCTCTTCTGCTCTCTCAACCACGCTCTTTTTATTTCCACACATCTCTCTTACCCTTACGTTACTTAGTCGATCAAACCACCTCACACCACACATTGTCCTCAAACATCTCATTTCCAGCACATCCATCCTCCTGCGCACAACTCTATCCATAGCCCACGCCTCGCAACCATACAACATTGTTGGAACCACTATTCCTTCAAACATACCCATTTTTGCTTTCCGAGATAATGTTCTCGACTTCCACACATTCTTCAAGGCTCCCAGGATTTTCGCCCCCTCCCCCACCCTATGATCTACTTCCGCTTCCATGGTTCCATCCGCTGCCAGATCCACTCCCAGATATCTAAAACACTTTACTTCCTCCAATTTTTCTCCATTCAAACTTACCTCCCAATTGACTTGACCCTCAACCCTGCTGTACCTAATTATCTTGCTCTTATTCACATTTACTCTTAACTTTCTTCTTTCACACACTTTACCAAACTCAGTCACCAGCTTCTGCAGTTTCTCACATGAATCAGCCACCAGCGCTGGCTCATCAGCGAACAACAACTGACTCACTTCCCAAGCTCTCTCATCCACAACAGACTTCATACTTGCCCCTCTTTCCAAAACTCTTGCATTTACCTACCTAACAACCCCCATCCATAAACAAATTAATCAACCATGGAGACATCACACACCCCTGCCGCAAACCTACATTCACTGAGAACCAATCACTTTCCTCTCTTCCTACATGTACACATGCCTTACATCCTCGATAAAAACTTTTCACTGCTTCTAACAACTTGCCTCCCACACCATATATTCTTAATACCTCCCACAGAGCATCTCTATCAACTCTATCATATGCCTTCTCCAGATCCATAAATGCTACATACAAATCCATTTGCTTTTCTAAGTATTTCTCACATACATTCTTCAAAGCAAACACCTGATCCACACATCGTCTACCACTTCTGAAACCACACTGTTCTTCCCCAATCTGATGCTCTGTACATGCCTTCACCCTCTCAATCAATACCCTCCCATATAATTTACCAGGAATACTCTACAAACTCACTCTTATCCCCTTTACCTTTGTACAATGGCACTATGCACGCATTCAGCCAATCCTCAGGCACCTCACCATGAGTCGTACATACATTAAATAACCTTACCAACCAGTCAATAATACTGTCACCCCCTTTTTTAATAAATTCCACTGCAATACCATCCAAACCTGCTGCCTTGCCGGCTTTCATCTTCCGCAAAGCTTTTACTACCTCTTCTCTGTTTACCAAATCATTTTACCTAACCCTCTCACTTTGCACACCACTTCGACCAAAACACCCTATATCTGCCACTCTATCATCAAACACATTCAACAAACCTTCAAAATACTCACTCCATCTCCTTCTCACATCACCACTACTTGTTATCACCTCCCCATTTGTGCCCTTCACTGAAGTTCCCATTTGCTCCCTTGTCTTATGCACTTTATTTACCTCCTTCCAGAACATCTTTTTATTCTCCCTAAAATACAGAAATCCTCCCCTCCTTGTCTTTTTTAACTTTCTAAAATGGGAAACAGAAGAAGGAGTCACGCGGGGAGTGCTCATCCTCCTCGAAGGCTCAGACTGGGGTGTCAAAATGTGTGTGGATGTAACCAAGATGTGAAAAAAGGAGAGATAGGTAGTATGTTTGAGTAAAGGAACCTGGATGTTTTGGCTCTGAGTGAAACGAAGCTCAAGGGTAAAGGGGAAGAGTGTTTGGGAATGTCTTGGGAGTAAAGTCAGGGGTTAGTGAGAGGACAAGAGCAAGGGAAGGAGTAGCACTACTCCTGAAACAGGAGTTGTGGGAGTATGTGATAGAATGTAAGAAAGTAAATTCTCGATTAATATGGGTAAAACTGAAAGTTGATGGAGAGAGATGGGTGATTATTGGTGCATATGCACCTGGGCATGAGAAGAAAGATCATGAGAGGCAAGTGTTTTGAGAGCAGCTGAATGAGTGTGTTAGTGGTTTTCATGTACGAGACCGGGTTATAGTGATGGGTGATTTGAATGCAAAGGTGAGTAATGTGGCAGTTGAGGGAATAATTGGTATACATGGGGTGTTCAGTGTTGTAAATGGAAATGGTGAAGAGCTTGTAGATTTATGTGCTGAAAAAGGACTGGTGATTGGGAATAACCTGGTTTAAAAAGAGAGATATACATAAGTATACGTATGTAAGTAGGGGAGATGGCCAGAGAGCATTATTGGATTACGTGTTAATTGACAGGCGCGCCAAAGAGAGACTTTTGGATGTTAATGTGCTAAGAGGTGCAACTGGAGGGATGTCTGATCATTATCTTGTGGAGGCTAAGGTGAAGATTTGTATGGGTTTTCAGAAAAGAATAGTGAATGATGGGGTGAAGAGGGTGGTGAGAGTAAGTGAGCTTGGGAAGGAGACTTGTGTGAGGAAGTACCAGGAGAGACTGAGTACAGAATGGAAAAAGGTGAGAACAATGGAAGTAAGGGGAGTGGGGGAGGAATGGGATGTATTTAGGGAATCAGTGATGGATTTCGCAAAAGATGCTTGTGGCATGAGAAGAGTGGGAGGTGGGTTGATTACAAAGGGTAGTGAGTGGTGGGATGAAGAAGTAAGAATATTAGTGAAAGAGAAGAGAGACATTTGGACGATTTTTGCAAGAAAAAAATGCAATTGAGTGGGAGATGTATAAAAGAAAGAGACAGGAGGTCAAGAGAAAGGTGCAAGAGGTGAAAAAGAGGGCAAATGAGAGTTGGGGTGAGAGAGTATCATTGAATTTTAGGGAGAATAAAAATATATATATATATATATATATATATATATATATATATATATATATATATATATATATCCCTGGGAATAGGGGTGAAAGAATACTTCCCAAGCATTCCTCATGTGTCGTAGACGGCGACTAGAGGGGATGGGAGCGGGGGGCCAGAAATCCTCCCCTCCTTGTATTTTAACTTTCTAAAATGGGAAACAGAAGAAGGAGTCAAGCGGGGAGTGCTCATCCTCCTTGTAGGCTCAGATTGGGGTGTCTAAATGTGTGTGGATGTAACCAAGATGTGAAAAAAGGAGAGATATGTAGTATGTTTGAGGAAAGGAACCTGGATGTTTTGGCTCTGAGTGAAACGAAGCTCAAGGGTAAAGGGGAAGAGTGGTTTGGGAATGTCTTGGGAGTAAAGTCAGGGGTTAGTGATAGGACAAGAGCAAGAGAAGGAGTAGCACTACTCCTGAAACAGGAGTTGTGGGAGTATGTGATAGAGTGTAAGAAAGTAAGTTCTAGATTAATATGGGTAAAATTGAAAGTTGGTGGAGAGAGATGGGTGATTATTGGTGCATATGCACCTGGGCATGAGAAGAAACATCATGAGAGGCAAGTGTTTTGGAAGCAGCTGAATGAGTGTGTTAGTGGTTTTGATGCACAAGACCGGGTTATAGTGATGGGTGATTTGAATGCAAAGGTGAGTAATGTGGCAGTTGAGGGAATAATTGGTATACATGGGGTGTTCAGTG
Source organism: Panulirus ornatus (assembly GCF_036320965.1). Lineage (NCBI taxonomy): Eukaryota > Metazoa > Arthropoda > Malacostraca > Decapoda > Palinuridae > Panulirus > Panulirus ornatus. The sequence goes on from NC_092282.1 coordinate 26,092,670, forward strand.
TTGTAAATGGAAATGGTGAAGAGCTTGTAGATTTATGTGCTGAAAAAGGACTGGTGATTGGGAATACCTGGTTTAAAAAGCGAGACATACATAAGTATACGTATGTAAGTAGGAGAGATGGCCAGAGAGCGTTATTGGATTACGTGTTAATTGATAGGCGTGCAAAAGAGAGACTTTTGGATGTTAATGTGCTGAGAGGTGCAACTGGAGGGATGTCTGATCATTATCTTGTGGAGGCGAAGGTGAAGATTTGTATGGGTTTTCAGAAAAGAAGAGAGAATGTTGGGGTGAAGAGGGTGGTGAGAGTAAGTGAGCTTGGGAAGAAGACTTGTGTGAGGAAGTACCAGGAGAGACTGAGTACAGAATGGAAAAAGGTGAGAACAAAGGAGGTAAGGAGAGTGGGGGAGGAATGGGACATATTTAGGGAATCAGTGATGGCTTGCGCAAAAGATGCTTGTGGCATGAGAAGCGTGGGAGGTGGCTTGATTAGAAAGGGTAGTGAGTGGTGGGATGAAGAAGTAAGATTATTAGTGAAAGAGAGGAGAGAGGCATTTGGACAATTTTTGCAGGGAAAAAATGCATATGACAGGGAGATGTATAAAAGAAAGAGACAGGAGGTCAAGAAAAAGGTGCAAGAGGCGAAAAAAAGGGCAAATGAGAGTTCGGGTGAGAGAGTATCATTAAATTTTAGGGAGGATAAAAAGATGTTCTGGAAGGTGGTAAATTAAGTGCGTAAGACAAGGGAGCAAATGGGAACTTCAGTGAAGGGGGCTACTGGGGAGGTGAAAACAAGTAGTGGTGATGTGAGAAGGAGATGGAGTGAGTATTTTGAAGGTTTGTTGAATAGAGTGGCAGATATAGGGTGTTTTGGTCGAGGTGGTGTGCAAAGTGAGAGGGTTAGGGAAAATGATTTGGTAAACAGAGAAGAGGTTGTAAAAGCTCTGCGGAAGATGAAAGCAGCAGGTTTGGATGGTATTGCAGTGGACTTTATTAAAAAAGGGGGTGACTGTATAGTTGACTGGTTGGTAAGGTTATTTAATGTATGTATGATTCATGGTGAGGTGCCTGAGGATTGGCGGAATGCGTGCATAGTGCCATTGTACAAAGGCAAAGGGGATAAGAGTGAGTGCTCAAATTACAGAGGTATAAGTTTGTTGAGTATTCCTGGTAAATTATATGGGAGGGTATTGATTGAGGAAGATTGGGGAAGAGCAGTGTGGTTTCAGAAGTGGTAGAGGATGTGTGGATCAGGTGTTTGCTTTGAAGAATGCATGTGAGAAATACTTAGAAAAGCAAATGGATTCGTATGTAGCATTTATGGATCTGGAGAAGGCATATGATAGAGTTGATAGAGATGCTCTGTGGAAGGTATTAAGAATATATGGTGTGGGAGGCAACTTGTTAGAAGCAGTGAAAAAATTTTATCGAGGAAGTAAGGCATGTGTACGTGTAGGAAGAGAGGAAAGTGATTGGTTCTCAGTGAATGTAGGTTTGCGGCAGGGGTGTGTGGTGTCTCCATGGTTGTTTAATTTGTTTATGGATGGGGGTTGTTAGGTAGGTAAATGCAAGAGTTTTGGAAAGAGGGGCAAGTATGAAGTCTGTTGGGGATGAGAGAGCTTGGGAAGTGAGTAAGTTGTTGCTCGCTGATGATACAGCGCTGGTGGCTGATTCATGTGAGAAACTGCAGAAGCTGGTGACTGAGTTTGGTAAAGTGTGTGAAAGAAGAAAGTTAAGAGTAAATGTGAATAAGAGCAAGGTTATTAGGTACAGTAGGATTGAGGGTCAAGTCAATTGGGAGGTAAGTTTGAATGGAGAAAAACTGGAGGAAGTAAAGTGTTTTAGATATCTGGGAGTGGATCTGGCAGCGGATGGAACCATGGAAGCGGAAGTGAATCATAGGGTGGGGGAGGGGGCGAAAATCCTGGGAGCCTTGAAGAATGTGTGGAAGTCGAGAACATTATCTCAGAAAGCAAATATGGGTATGTTTGAAGGAATAGTGGTTCCAACAATGTTGTATGGTTGCGAGGCGTGGGCTATGGATAGAGTTGTGCGCAGGAGGGTGGATGTGCTGGAAATGAGATGTTTGAGGATAATATGTGGTGTGAGGTGGTTTGATCGAGTAAGTAATGTAACGGTAAGAGAGATGTGTGGAAATAAAAAGAGTATGGTTGAGAGAGCAGAAGAAGGTGTTTTGAAATGGTTTGGGCAAATGGAGACAATCAGCAAGGAAAGATTGACCAAGAGGATATATGTGTCAGAGGTGGAGGGAACGAGGAGAAGTGGGAGACCAAATTGGAGGTGGAGAGTTGGAGTGAAAAAGATTTTGAGTGATCAGGGCCTGAACATGCAGGAGGGTGAAAGGAGGGCAAGGAATAGAGTGAATTGGATCGGCATGGTATACCGGGGTCGACGTGCTGTCAATGGATTGAATCAGGGCATATGAAGCGTCTGGGGTAAACCATGGAAAGTTCTGTGGGGCCTGGATATGGAAAGGGAGCTGTGGTTTCGGGCATTATTGCATGACAGCTAGAGACTGAGTGTGAACGAATGGGGCCTTTGTTGTCTTTTCCTAGTGCTATCTCGCATACATGAGGGGGGAGGGGGATGTTATTCCATGTGTGGCGAGGTGGCGATAGGAATGAATAAAGGCAGACTGTGAATTGTGTGCATGTGTATATATGTATGTGTCTGTGTGTATATATATGTGTACATTGAGATGTATGGGTATGTATATTTGCATGTGTGGACGTTTATGTATATACATGTGTATGGGGGTGCGTTGGGCCATTTCTTTCGTCTGTTTCCTTGTGCTAGCTCGCAAATGCGGGAGACAGCGACAAAGCAAAATAAAAATCCTCCCCTCCTTGTATTTTTTTAAGTTTCTAAAATGGGAGCGGGGAGTGCTCATCCTCCTCGAAGGCTCAGACTGGGGTGTCTAAATGTGTGTGGATGTAACCAAGATGAGAAAAAAGGAGAGATAGGTAGTATGTTTGAGGAAAGGAACCTGGACGTTTTGGCTCTGAGTGAAATGAAGCTTAAGGGTAAAGGGGAAGAGTGGTTTGGGAATGTCTTGGGAGTAAAGTCAGGGGTTAGTGAGAGGACAAGAGCAAGGGAAGGAGTAGCACTACTCCTGAAACAGGAGTTGTGGGAGTATGTGATAGAATGTAAGAAAGTAAATTCTTGATTAATATGGGTAAAACTGAAAGTTGATGGAGAGAGATGGGTGATTATTGGTGCATATGCACCTGGGCATGAGAAGAAAGATCATGAGAGGCAAGTGTTTTGGGAGCAGCTGAATGAGTGTGTTAGTGGTTTTAATGCACGGGACCAGGTTATAGAGATGGGTGATTTGAATGCAAAGGTGAGTAATGTGGCAGTTGAGGGAATAATTGGTATACATGGGGTGTTCAGTGTTGTAAATGGAAATGGTGAAGAGCTTGTAGATTTATGTGCTGAAAAAGGACTGGTGATTGGGAATACCTGGTTTAAAAAGCGAGATATACATAAGTATACGTATGTAAGTAGGAGAGATGGCCAGAGAGCGTTATTGGATTACGTTTTAATTGACAGGCGCACGAAAGAGAGACTTTTGGATGTTAATGTGCTGAGAGGTGCAACTGGAGGGATGTCTGATCATTATCTTGTGGAGGCTAAGGTGAAGATTTGTATGGGTTTGCAGAGAAGAAGAGTGAATGTTGGGGTGAAGAGGGTGGTGAGAGTAAGTGAGCTTGGGAAGGAGACTTGTGTAAGGAAGTACCAGGAGAGACTGAGTACAGAATGGAGAAAGGTGAGAAGAATGGAAGTAAGGGGAGTGGGGGAGGAATGGGATGTATTTAGGGAATCAGTGATGGATTGCGCAAAAGATGCTTGTGGCATGAGAAGAGTTAGAGGTGGGTTGATTAGATAGGGTAGTGAGTGGTGGGATGAAGAAGTAAGATTATTAGTGAAAGAGAAGAGAGAGGCATTTGGACGATTTTTGCAGGGAAAAAATGCAATTGAGTGGGAGATGTATAAAAGAAAGAGACAGGAGGTCAAGAGAAAGGCGCAAGAGGTGAAAAAGAGGGCAAATGAGAGTTCGGGTGAGAGAGTATCATTAAATTTTAGGGAGAATAAAAAAATGTTCTGGAAGGAGGTCAATAAAGTGCCTAAGACAAGGGAGCAAATGGGAACGTCAGTGAAGGGCGCAAATGGGGAGGTGATAACAAGTAGTGGTGATGTGAGAAGGAGATGGAGTGAGTATTTTGAAGGTTTGTTGAATGTGTTTGATGATAGAGTGGCAGATATAGGGTGTTTTGGTCGAGGTGGTGTGCAAAGTGAGTGGGTTAGGGAAAATGATTTGGTAAACAGAGAAGAGGTAGTAAAAGCTTTGCGGAAGATGAAAGCCGGCAAGGCAGCAGGTTTGGATGGTATTGCAGTGGAATTTATTAAAAAAGGGGGTGACTGTATTATTGACTGGTTGGTAAGGTTATTTAATGTATGTATGACTCACGGTGAGGTGCCTGAGGATTGGCGGAATGCGTGCATAGTGCCATTGTACAATGGCAAAGAGGATAAGAGTGAGTGCTCAAATTACAGAGGTGTAAGTTTGTTGAGTATTCCTGGTAAATTATATGGGAGGGTATTGATTGAGAGGGTGAAGGCATGTACAGAGCATCAGATTGGGGAAGAGCAGTGTGGTTTCAGAAGTGGTAGAGGATGTGTGGATCAGGTGTTTGCTTTGAAGAATGTATGTGAGAAATACTTAGAAAAGCAAATGGATTTGTATGTAGCATTTATGGATCTGGAGAAGGCATATGATAGAGTTGCTAGAGATGTTCTGTGGAAGGTATTAAGAATATATGGTGTGGGAGGCAAGTTGTTAGAAGCAGTGAAAAGTTTTTATCGAGGATGTAAGGCATGTGTACGTGTAGGAAGAGAGGAAAGTGATTGGTTCTCAGTGAATGTAGGTTTGCGGCAGGGGTGTGTGATGTCTCCATGGTTGATTAATTTGTTTATGGATGGGGTTGTTAGGGAGGTGAATGCAAGAGTTTTGGAAAGAGGGGCAAGTATGAAGTCTGTTGGGGATGAGAGAGCTTGGGAAGTGAGTCAGTTGTTGTTCGCTGATGATACAGCGCTGGTGGCTGATTCATGTGAGAAACTGCAGAAGCTGGTGACTGAGTTTGGTAAAGTGTGTGGAAGAAGAAAGTTGAGAGTAAATGTGAATAAGAGCAAGGTTATTAGGTACAGTAGGGGTGAGGGTCAAGTCAATTGGGAGGTGAGTTTGAATGGAGAAAAACTGGAGGAAGTGAAGTGTTTTAGATATCTGGGAGTGGATCTGTCAGCGGATGGAACCATGGAAGCGGAAGTGGATCATAGGGTGGGGGAGGGGGCGAAAATTTTGGGAGCCTTGAAAAATGTGTGGAAGTCGAGAACATTATCTCGGAAAGCAAAAATGGGTATGTTTGAGGGAATAGTGGTTCCAACAATGTTGTATGGTTGCGAGGCGTGGGCTATGGATAGAGATGTGCGCAGGAGGATGGATGTGCTGGAAATGAGATGTTTGAGGACAATGTGTGGTGTGAGGTGGTTTGATCGAGTAAGTAACGTAAGGGTAAGAGAGATGTGTGGAAATAAAAAGAGCGTGGTTGAGAGAGCAGAAGAGGGTGTTTTGAAATGGTTTGGGCACATGGAGAGAATGAGTGAGGAGAGATTGACCAAGAGGATATATGTGTCGGAGGTGGAGGGAACGAGGAGAAGAGGGAGACCAAATTGGAGGTGGAAAGACGGAGTGAAAAAGATTTTGTGTGATCGGGGCCTGAACATGCAGGAGGGTGAAAGGAGGGCAAGAAATAGAGTGAATTGGAGTCATGTGGTATACAGGGGTTGACGTGCTGTCAGTGGATTGAAGCAAGGCATGTGAAGCGTCTGGGGTAAACCATGGAAAGCTGTGTAGGTATGTATATTTGCGTGTGTGGACGTGTGTATGTACATGTGTATGGGGGGGGGGGTTGGGCCATTTCTTTCGTCTGTTTCCTTGCGCTACCTCGCAAACGCGGGAGACAGCGACAAAGTATAAAAAAAAAAAAAAAAAAAAAAAAATATATATATATATATATATGTACATGTGTATGGGGGGGGTTGGGCCATTTCTTTCGTCTGTTTCCTTGCGCTACCGCGCAAACGCGGGAGACAGCGACAAAGTATAAAAAAAAAAAAAAAAAAAAAATATATATATATATATATATGTTTCATTGTCGCTGTCTCCCGCGTTTGCGAGGTAGCGCAAGGAAACAGACGAAAGAAATGGCCCAACCCACCCCCCTACACATGTATATACATACGTCCACACACGCAAATATACATACCTACACAGCTTTCCATGGTTTACCCCAGACGCTTCACATGCCCTGATTCAACCCACTGACAGCACGTCAACCCCGGTATACCACATCGATCCAATTCACTCTATTCCTTGCCCTCCTTTCACCCTCCTGCATGTTCAGGCCCCGATCACACAAAATCTTTTTCACTCCATCTTTCCACCTCCAATTTGGTCTCCCACTTCTCCTCGTTCCCTCCACCTCCGACACATATATCCTCTTGGTCAATCTTTCCTCACTCATTCTCTCCATGTGCCCAAACCATTCCAAAACACCCTCTTCTGCTCTCTCAACCACGCTCTTTTTATTTCCACACATCTCTCTTACCCTTACGTTACTTACTCGATCAAACCACCTAACACCACATATTGTCCTCAAACATCTCATTTCCAGCACATCCACCCTCCTGCGCACAACTCTATCCATAGCCCACGCCTCGCAACCATACAACATTGTTGGAACCACCATTCCTTCAAACATACCCATTATTGCTTTCCGAGATAATGCTCTCGACTTCCACACATTCTTCAAGGCTCCCAGAATTTTCGCCTCCTCCCCCACCCTATGATCAACTTCCGCTTCCATGGTTCCATCCGCTGCCAGATCCACTCCCAGATATCTAAAACACTTTACTTCCTCCAGTTTTTCTCCATTCAAACTTACCTCCCAATTGACTTGACCCTCAACCCTACTGTACCTAATAACCTTGCTCTTATTCACATTTACTCTTAACTTTCTTCATTCACACACTTTACCAAACTCAGTCACCAGCTTCTGCAGTTTCTCACATGAATCAGCCACCAGCGCTGTATCATCAGCGAACAACAACTGACTCACTTCCCAAGCTCTCTCATCCACAACAGACTTCATACTTGCCCCTCTTTCCAAAACTCTTGCATTCACCTCCCTAACAACCCCATCCATAAACAAATTAAACAACCATGGAGACATCACACACCCCTGCCGCAAACCTACATTCACTGAGAACCAATCACTTTCCTCTCTTCCTAAACGTACATATGCCTTACATCCTCGATAAAAACTTTTCACTGCTTCTAACAACTTGCCTCCCACACCATATATTCTTAATACCTTCCACAGAGCATCTCTAGCAACTCTATCATATGCCTTCTCCAGATCCATAAATGCTACATACAAATCCATTTGCTTTTCTAAGTATTTCTCACATACATCCTTCAAAGCAAACACCTGATCCATACATCCTCTACCACTTCTGAAACCACACTGCTCTTCCCCAATCTGATGCTCTGTACATGCCCCCACCCTCTCAATCAATACCCTCCCATATAATTTACCAGGAATACTCAACAAACTTATACCTCTGTAATTTGAGCACTCACTCTTATCCCCTTTGCCTTTGTACAATGGCACTATGCACGCATTCCGCCAATCCTCAGGCACCTCACCATGAGTCATACATACATTAAATAACCTTACCAACCAGTCAACAATACAGTCACCCCCTTTTTTAATAAATTCCACTGCAATACCATCCAAACCTGCTGCCTTGCCGGCTTTCATCTTCCACAAAGCTTTTACTACCTCTTCTCTGTTTACCAAATCATTTTCCCTAACCCTCTCACTTTGCACACCACCTCGACCAAAACACCCTATATCTGCCACTCTATCATCAAACACATTCAACAAACCTTCAAAATACTCACTCCATCTCCTTCTCACATCACCACTACTTGTTATCACCTCCCCATTTGCGCCCTTCACTGAAGTTCCCATTTGCTCCCTTGTCTTATGCACTTTATTTACCTCCTTCCAGAACATCTTTTTATTCTCCCTAAAATTTAATGATACTCTCTCACCCCAACTCTCATTTGCCCTTTTTTTCACCTCTTGCACCTTTCTCTTGACCTCCTGTCTCTTTCTTTTATACATCTCCCACTCAATTTCATTTTTTCCCTGCAAAAATCGTCCAAATGCCTCTCTCTTCTCTTTCACTAATACTCTTACTTCTTCATCCCACCACTCACTACCCTTTCTAATCAACCCACCTCCCACGCTTCTCATGCCACAAGCATCTTTTGCGCAATCCATCACTGATTCCCTAAATACATCCCATTCCTCCCCCACTCCCCTTACTTCCATTGTTCTCACCTTTTTCCATTCTGTACTCAGTCTCTCCTAGTACTTCCTCACACAAGTCTCCTTCCCAAGCTCACTTACTCTCACCACCCTCTTCACCCCAACATTCACTCTTCTTTTCTGAAAACCCATACAAATCTTCACCTTAGCCTCCACAAGATAATGATCAGACATCCCTCCAGTTGCACCTCTCAGCACATTAACATCCAAAAGTCTCTCTTTCGCGCGCTTGTCAATTAACACGTAATCCAATAACGCTCTCTGGCCATCTCTCCTACTTACATAAGTATACTTATGTATATCTCGCTTTTTAAACATTTTATCTCCCGCATTAGCGAGGTAGCACAAGGAAACAGACGAAAGAATGGCCCAACCCACCCACATACACATGTACATACATACACGTCCACACACGCAAATAGACATACCTATACATTTTAACATATACATATATATACATACACTGACATAAATATGTACATAATTCATACTTGCTGCCTTTATTCATTCCTGTCGCCATCCTGCAACACATGAAATGACAGCCCACTTGCCCCGCATGGCGTGAGGTAGCACTAGGAAGAGACAAAAGGCCACATGCGTTCACACAGTCTCTAGTTGTCATGTATAATGCACCAACACCACAGCTCCCTTTCCACATCCAGGCCCCACAAAACTTTCCATGGTTTACCCCAGACGCTTCACATGCCCTGATTCAATCCATTGACAGCACACTGACCCTGGTATACCACATCATTCCAATGCACTCTATTCCTTGTACGCCTTTCACCCTCCAGAGTGTGAACAAATCTGACCATCGTTGTCTTTTCCTGGCGTTACCTCACGCGTGCGCAGGGGGAGGGGGTGCAGTTTCATGTGAGCGGGATGGCGATATGAATGGATGGGAGCAGTAAGTATGAGTATGTACATATGTATATATGTATATTTCTGTGTATGTATATGTATGTAAACTGGAAAGGATCACAATTTTGCACGTGATCAAGTATATTCCTATGAGTCCATGGGAAAATGAAACACGATAAGTTCCCAAGTGCACTTTCCTGTAATAATCACATCATCAGGGGAGATACATGAAAGAGATATAAGTCAGCTGATATACAATAAAGAGACATAGCTAAGATGCCATTTGGTAAACAGGTGATTACCAAATATAAGTCAGCTGATATACAACAAAGAGATATAGGTAGGATGCCAACTGGTAAACACGTTTACCAAATGGCATCCTAGCTATGTCTCTTTGTTGTATATCAGTTGACATATTTCTTTCTTGTATCTCCCCTGATGATGTGATTATTACATGAAAGAGCATTTGGGAACTTATGTTTCATTTTCCCCATGGACTCCTCATTCCCTCCACCTTTGACACATATATCCTCTCTGTCAATCTTTCCTCATTCATTCTCTCCATGTGACCAAACCATTTCAAAACACCCTCTTCTGCTCTCTCAACCACACTCTTTCTATTACCACACATCTCTCTTACCCTTTCATACTTACTCGCCTTTCATCATTTACTCAATCAAACCATCTCACACCATATATTGTCCTCAAACATCTCATTTCCAAAACATCCACACTCCTCCGCACAAATCTATCTATAGCTTACGCCTCGCAACCATATAACATTACTGGAACCACTATTCCTTCAAACATACCCATTTTTGCTTTCCGAGATAATGCTCTCACCTTCCACACATTTTTCAATGCTCCCAGATATTTTGCTCCCTCCCCCACCCTGTGACTCACTTCCACTTCCATGGTTCCATTCGCTGCCAAATTCACTCCCAGATATCTTGTCAGTATGTTGCAAAATGCTCTCTTCTCTCATCAATGAAACTGAATTATGAGTTATGTCTATAATCATGAATACAGATGCAAAAATATTAAAGAGTTTTGTCATGACTTCACTGTCTAGAACCAAGTCACTGTTTTCCATAATTAACAGACCAATTGACTGGGCAATGACTTCCTTGCTTCTAACATAGATATAAGACTTAGAGCTTCTGTTTTGTTATTTTCAGTAATATGCACTTCATGCAGACATCTAATTTATTGTATGAGTTTTTTGCTTCTTAGGCAAATTTACACAATTCACTCTTTCATGTTGGTTATTGGTCTTTGAGTTTCTTACATGGTACTTTCTTAGACAACAAGCACCTCTGTATTTCATCATTCCACCACCCTGGCTTTGTTTAGAAAAAAGACCATCCACTATGCACTTGCACATAATTTTCCCCTACTATTTTGAAAGTTTGAATCTTTCTGAAGCTAAATTCATGTTTTATTATTGGCCATATCATCCTAAATTCGCATGTCAAGAGTAATGCAAAGATCATTAAAATTTCAGAGTCTAAAATCTGCTATGTTTGTGCAATTTTCATGGTGACAAGCTTTTATCACATGAAGTGATGAAAATCACCTCAAAAGTTGTCTATTTTTGATCACTTGTAACAAACTTCTCCAATTCCTACATTACTAATGACATCCTCACTTGTCATTCAGACTAACTCTAATGTGTTCTTATCATAAGTAGGTTTCTTAACTAATTGAATTTGGACACTATCAAGCAAATTTAGGGATAGCCCATGTCTACAGCTACAGGATAGGAATTCCCCCCACTTAGATACACGTATCTTAATCTCCTACTATGACTGATTCATGTTCTTTAACTAATTTCTGAAATTCTTTGAAGGATTAAACAATATCAATAACAATATGCACTTCTTTTTCTTGAAACTTAAGGCTATCTTTCATCAAGAGGGATAATCCTCCCCCTCATTTGACTTCTTCCTTCCTTCCTAACTATCATGTACCCCTCTATGCAGAACAGGTGAGATCTTATCTCTGGTAAGATTTGTTTTCACAGCTCCAACATTATTAGGTGCCCTCAATCCTTGAATTCCAGCTCCTTACCATTAATTATCAATCCATCAACTTCTGAATACATTACTTTCAGTCTGATTTTACCATGGGTATATGTGTGTGTGTAATGTGTGTGTATGGGGAAGGAGTTTTACACTCATGGGGCCCAATCTCTTGAACACTCTCTACCAAACATCTTATATTTCTGTATGCTGTCAGCATAAACCATGTTTTCAGTCATTTTGTTCCAATCATCCACCATTCTTATACTATAAAAGTGCATCCAGGCATCTATTCTAACACGTTTCTTGTTTAATTTCAAGTTATGTCCTCTGGTGGTTCTGTCCCAATGTTCTATCCCTAAATCTCTAAAAGAACTGTTCACTATCTATGTCACTACAGTAATCTGTTTCAAAAACTCACAAGGTGTGATCGTGTTACCCTTAACACTCTTCTCTCTCTAAAAAGGGTAAATTCAAAGTCTCTAACTTTTCTCTGCAACTCAGATCTCTTAATCTGGTACCTTCTTTGTTGCTTTCCTCTTTACCTTCTCCATTTTTTTTGTGCCTCTTTAGGTGCAATAACCAAACTTGAAAAGCATAGTCTAGTTTTAGCCTTAAGTACAATGTGAAAAGCTTGCTTAATAATACCTTATCCATGAACTTAAATGTAATTCCAATTTTTACTGAAAGACAGTCTTTTCAACTATTCTGTAAGGTGGGACTCTTGTGATAGGTTAAGGACAATGTCAACTGTCAAGTTATTCTCACTTACAGATTCCTGCAGCTTGTGTCCTGCTTCACAACAATCAAACTGAACCCTTCTGTCACTCTGACCCCTCTCAGTACTTTACATTTACTCAAGGTGAACTTCATCAACCAAGTAACACACTAACTCTGGAGTTTGTTACATGATGAAATCCTCCAACATGCTTTTCACTTTCCTTATGACCTCGTATCATCAACAAAGATATTCAGGTAAGAGTCTGTACCTTCAGGTAAGTCATTTACATAGATCTAGAAGAGTAGTACTTCCACAAGAAAATGCTCCTGTGACCCTTAAACCATTTTGAGAAGGCTACCCTGACAAGTGTCCTTTGTTCATTTTCACTTAAAATCTATCCATCAAAGGAGTTTTGCCATTCTTCCTACCTGGTGACTCAGCTTCTTAATCAGCCTCTCATGCAGTACAGTGCCAAATGTTTCCTGGTAGTCCAAATACAAAGAATCTACCCAGCCTTCTCTTTTGTCCAATAATGAGCTCACTGTCTCACACAAATCTAAGAGGTTTGTTACATATGACCTTTTTTCCCTGAAACCACGTTGTCTCTCACTAAGGTAATTTCTCCTTGGCCAGAAATTATCTATTCATTTTCTGATTATCTTTTATAGTACTTTAAATATCCCACAATCATTTACAGGAAGAGTTCAATGAGGACCTGACAGCATACCTACATGAAGGAAGAAGGCTTAAGAACCTAGGGAAAACTAAAGAAATTACAACTCATTCCTCTCTTGACCATCTTCTGACAATGACAGGCTGCAAGTCACACAAAGAAGCTCAACCATACCTAAACAGAAATAATTTAAAATCAAAACAGATATAATATCAAGCAAGTTAGCTGTCAAAATCCCCTTTTGCTAATCTCAACCAGTGTGATGCTCCTTAAAAAAGCAAAGGTAGTATCCAAGACCTACCTTTAATTCATGCGCCCCAACAGGAAACCTAAACTCCGAAAGAAAAGCCAACTTCCTGATTCACCTAAGCATGTGGCTTAATAATGAAGGATGAAAGGTTCCTGGATAAACATACAAGTACTCTTTACAAATCTTTACAAATAATTTTCTTTGAGACCAAGAAAATGTCTGCAAGTCTTGACATATACAAAGGAAGACAAAGAAATTCAATCAACAACAAACCACTGGGTCTCAAAGGCTGTTTATGATAGTGGACGATCTCAGAAACCCACAGATTAGTGTGGTGTAAGTTGGAAGGCATACAGATAATCTAAAGAGAAAAACCTGCAAACTGTCAATATGACTGTGGAGGCACAACAATATAAGTCATAGACTTGAAGCAAAATTTTTATCATCTATTCTTGAACATACCTATAGATCCACTTTCAACCACTCGCACTGGTAAATCATTTGAGGTATAATGTTTGCCCAAGAGTTTGTATCCATTACCAAAAGTGAAATCAGACAAATTAAGTCTTGCACAGCTTGTTTGATCAATCTTATCAAAGCCTTTGATAATTTTGAATACCTATATCAGATCCTCTCTTAACCTTATCTTTTCTAAGCTAAATATATTCATGTCATCTAGTCAGGTCTCACAGGATTTGTTTCTCAGTCTAGAAATCATCCTAGTAGCTCAGCCCTGAATTCTCTCCATTCTGTCTGTCTTTTTTAAAATAGGGGGACCACAACTGAATACAATACTTAACATGAGGACAATCCAATGAACTACATGTATGGAATAAGGGGGATTGCCCGAGGCTTAAATTCAAAAGCCCTGCCTAAAAATCCAAGAATCTTGTTTGCCTTTTTACTGCATGAGGCAAGGTATTCCTTAGAATGAAGACACTCAAATGCAACAATCAAAAGAAGAGCATCTCGTCAGCTCCCATGGTTTTTGAAACAGAAAACACTCTTAAAACCTAAACCAAGTTATGTAAATTGGAAAGAGTAGAAAACATGTTTAGGAAACCCTTTAAAGAATGAGCATGGATGACTTGTGGCATCATTCAGGGCTCATTGATGGGACCATTTGGTCACTGCCTTGGTGTTCACACAGCAAAAGTGATTTGATCATTTCCAAAGCCACCTCCAAAAAATGTGCTGGACTTATGATCAAAATTCTTCAGTCTATGAAGTTCTGAAATATGAGCAGGCTAGAAAATCTCTTTTAACCAGAAAAAAATCATAACAGAAGGTAAAAGCATTCTTTTAAATCTGATGTGTCTTCCTTGAAACAAGAGACTGACTGTGGTCATGTTCTAAGTCAAAATATTCTTTTTCATCAAGGAGGAGGTTGAGAAAGAAGCAAGTCTATGGAGAGGAGAAACCAAGCTACCTGTAGAATAGTGTCCTCCTATGAGATAATGTGTCAAATGCTTTCTGCAGTCCAAACACAAACAGTCCATCCATCCATCTCTTTTTCTAAAACAGCTCAATCTCTCATACAGGTCTGAAAGGTTTGTTGCTCAAGGCCTTTCTTTTAATCCTAACTGCATCTGTTATTTTACCTACTTGTTAAGCATAAGGAGAGAGTTCTACAATCAAGGGACACTATCTCAATGGTGATCAATTCTGTTATAGGTTGGCCTGGGGTAGATGTAAGAAAAGGGAGGAGTAGCAACTCAAGACACTGTCAAGGGAGGAGTCGTGACTCAAGACAATGTCAAGGGAGGAGTAGTGACTCAAGACCATGTCATACTTCTGAACATTTTTGTAACCCAGGTAACTTCTTGCCAAACATACCAGGCAAAACTTGTGCTCCTGGCAATCAAACAGATACTTAGATGAAGATGCTCTGATGATAGATTGCTAAGGTCAGTGGAAACTCCCTTGACCTTCAGACTGACCAGGAGTGCCTTGGCTACTGTGTTCCTGTCATATGCTAAGAAAAAAATGCTGAGCAAACTATCATTTTCATCAGGCAATCATAGGATGGAGCACACTGGTTCCACTGCCCTGGATGCTTATGAAACCAAGAGCAAAAGGTTGTGGTATAACATAATATCTAGGATATGACTACCAGGGATCAGTTCCATTAGACCAAAGCCTTGTCTAGTGCCTCTTAACAAAAGAGAGAAGCACAGAAAGGGAAGGAATCAACCAAGGCGTTGGCCTCTGATCTGCCTAAGGAACAAGGACACATTACTGAGATTTGCGAGTCGATTCTTTTTAAGTAAGATGGGAAAACCTAGTGTGGCCAAGGTTCCATTAACTTGGGCT
This sequence comes from Panulirus ornatus, assembly GCF_036320965.1. Lineage (NCBI taxonomy): Eukaryota > Metazoa > Arthropoda > Malacostraca > Decapoda > Palinuridae > Panulirus > Panulirus ornatus. The sequence continues at coordinate 26,107,986 of NC_092282.1, forward strand.
AATCCAGGCCGCAAGGAAGACAATTGTGACAGGTCTTTTGAGAAACATGAGAAGTCTGCCATTTGCTACTCAGGGAAACAGAGATTGGAAGGCGATTATGTTTCACTAATTCCTCCTTGAAAACAGGATGGCCATTTAAAAAGCTCATTAATCACTGATTTGGTTGGTTTATACAAGTAGGCAAGAAAATCTAATAATGAAGTTGGGACTGGTGCAGCCAAAAGATTTATCTTTTCTCAACCCTTTCACTGTGCAACCTTTCTGTTTTCTTTGATACTCCAAAAAAAATCCATCACAGCATATCTCTATCACACACTATTGAAAAAAATTCCCACAAAAAAGTACTATACTTGTACTTTCCTCTATACTAATGTGGGAAGATGCTGAACTAATGGCATAGTCCCTGGCTGGCAACAGTGATCCTCATTATCTAAGTATGCAACCGATTATGGATTATTATCTAAGTGTGATTTCATCCTACATACACTTAAACACATTATACACTTTACAGCTTTTATCAAGCGTGATTTTGTTCAACCAGAATGTATCACTCACATATTTTTTACATGTATCCTTTACATATCTTCTTAGCATTTTCTATATATTTACATATCATTTACACGTACAGAATATTATTTACATGAATAAAAGAAAATAGTCTCAATTTCATAAAAAATCTTTTGACTGAATAAATGACCATGATGTTGTTAGTGCGTAAATCTAGTTTACCAACATGTGACACAGTTACAAGTTTAGATGATATACTGGTGACTGTAATATCCCTATGGATAAGGTTTGGAATCAAGCATCAACTGTGAATTCAAATGAAGACAGGAAAGTTTTGAGCTCACCACTGTGGCTCTGCACAATGAAGGGGTTGAAAAGCTTGCACAATGGGGGAATTTTAAATTTCTTTGGTAATCTCTATCAATTTTGAGTGAGTGAAACATAGTCAGCACCTTTCCTATGCAGAATGGTTGTTAGAATATATATTCACTGATGTTTCATGTTTAAAAAGTTTGGCAATGCATCTCACTTCATTCAGAGTTTTATCAAAACTCAAATCTTATTTTCTCCAAAAAGTCCTTTAAGGTGGTCTTCCTCATTTGAAAACCTTAACAGGACCCCTTCTAAAGTACTTGAAGTCACGACTTCAACAACTGGGGAAAAATCTTTCACAAACATAATCTCTTACAACAAGGGAATTTCCAATAACTTTCTCGAGGTAAAGGAATTGCTTCTAAAATAAGAATGTGAAAGGTCTACGGAAGAGGGATCACTTGAAAGGCTGATGCAAAGGGAACTGACTAATTAATTCAGTGTAAATTCCAGGTTTCCAAAGGGCTCATTTTTGTACCTAATATAATTTTTGAACTATGTTGAACTATGTCAATGATTTGCAAGATGGTCTTAGATCATACCTGAATATGCTAGATGATAATACGCAAATCATACAAAAAGGGACGAATATTCAGAACCAGATGTTGATACAAAGATATTCAGATCATCTCTAACTTTGGTTGGATACATGGTTAATTGTGTTTAACCTGTCTAAATACAAATTGATGGCATTGGGATATAGTGAAAGAAAACCCCTTCTTGACTATCATCTTGTAGGAAACAAATTATAGGAGTAAAGGGAATGGGAATGACATAGTACCAACCCCATCCCCAGAGCACCAGATCAGAAAGAATGTCACTGCATATTAAAAAGTCACTGCATATTAACTATTTGTTAATGCCGACTTTGCCATCAAGTACGTGGGAAGATATTCCTGAAAATATTCACAAGATAGGAATAAGTAAGCAGATATCACCAATTTGGGCATCTCATTCAGAAAAAATATAAAGCTCCTGGATATTTGCAAACAAAGGGCAAAAATCACACAATTTAAAGTCTGTATCAAAGATCATGTATACAAATGTTGAAAGAGTGGAGGGAGATGAGTAGAAATGAATTACTGATCACAAGGGAAAATGGGCGTGACACACAGGTATGGTTAGAACTCAGCCTACCATGAAAACAAATTCTCTCAGAAGAATGTACAGTAATGAAGAAACTCAGTTTTTTAAGAGGTAATGGTAAACAATGGATTTTTCATACAACATATTTCTGGGAAAACAGTAAATAATTAAGTCAACTTAACTACATTGGTAGTACATAATTGTCTCAGATGGCTAAATATGACAGAACAAACATTTTAGGTGAATGACGAAGGGACAATCAGAATGAAGCATGATACAGTGACGTTAACGATTATGCACTGCAACATATCACTTATATATAATAAGTTCCAATGATTCTAAGTTTAAAAAATACATCTACAACCTTTGAGCCGGCAGTTCATACATTCCTATGTGACCCATGACCCAAGACTCACCCTTAGCATCTGTCAAATACTGACAAAGAAGTACTTCAACTTATTTTCCTTCTGGAGTTGAAGTGGCTGGATTATGTGATACAAAGATGGAAAATAAACCTTCACAGTATGGGACATAAATATTACAGTGTATATATCTGCATTACAGGTATGTTATCAACTGGACATAACACAGGTGATATGGCTGGGATATGTTGTAAACAGATAAGGATACAGCTTCATAGTATGTGATATGCATATAACTGTGTATACATCTACAATACAGCTATTGTACATAGTAATCAACTAAATACAACACTAGTGATGATTGAAGAACTTTATGTTGCAGTCTGAATGCAAGGAAAAAAAGGTAGTGATCCTATTCATATCTTCAAGGAGAGGACACAACAGTGATGGGGAGTAAGATGAGGATGCCACAATGATCCACAGAAAATAGAGAGCACCAGAGTGATCCAGAGAAAGAATAGGACACCATGGCAATCCAGATAAAACAATCTCAGAAGGGACAGTATAACTTCAATGATAACAAGGAGTGAGCTGGTGAATCTAGAATGCCCAGGTGTTCTTTCAACTGCTATCAACACTCTCCACCACACCCCATCCCACTCAGTCCACCCTTGTCTACTGCAAGCACCTAGCATCAACCCCCAGACACCCCAAGCTGACCCCTTTTTCGATTACATTAGACCACAGGCAGTAACTACAAGGCAGGAAGAAAGGGTTTAGCACATAGGAGTGTACCTGGAGGGAAATGATTTAAACATCTCTGAAGGTAAAGTGGGAAAGAAAGTGATTGTGATGAATTCTGGTAGGGCCAGAAGTCATTAAAGAATCTAATAGCCCAAAAGATGATAAATCTATGCCTAATAGATGCTGCATATTATAAGTGAATATTTCAATAATGGAAAATGAAAAATTTCAGCACGATATAAATTCAGACATACAGATCCAAAACCATGTCATCACATTATGTAATGAAGCAGAACACTGTGGGTTCAGAGGAAAAGGTGAGAGAACAGCTAATAGTTGCTTATGCAAATATCCTAATGAGGTAAAGAGAACTAATCTGCTTGAAGAAACAGAGGTGGACTCTGACATATTCACTGAAACTACTAAAATTGTGGAGGTTGCTCAGATCCAGGAACAACATACAAATAATGATTAAGTGTCTTTCACCAAAAATGTGTAACCACCACAAGGAAGAAGTGCCTGAATTGGAGAAAGCAGAACTAGAATAACAATGACATGCACAAGCTGGAATGGGATGGAAGATAATAGTAGAGGCGATTTACAGACAATCACACAATGCAGTCAACACAGGTAGGCCTACCAAGAGTTGATTTAGGTGTGGTTATGATTGACATTATCTGAGTGGTAGAATCAAATGTCCTGTTATCTACAAGGGTTCTTGCAGATGTCATTCTGCAAAGATATGTAAGGCAAGCAAGGGAAAATCATAAGAGCAGAGGCCTTGTTAACAAGCGTAAAAGGCACACACAAACACATCTGTCAAACATGGTAGGCAGATGTGACCATAAATGGCCAACTATTGTAAATGCAGCTAGACACTGCTACTGATAAGATAGAAATTTTTGGAGAAGTTGGCAAGACAATTCCCCAAATACCTATAAAGATTTTTTCTTATCCATGGTGCGATATCCAAAACCTTATGCCCATAAAAGAGCTTCTGTTGAGGTATGTTATGAGAATAACAATCACAGCCATTGGCTCTATGCCAAAGTCAAAGGTAAAAGCAACTGATCATTTGATACTGACTGGGTGCATGTTAATCCCTTAGAGTGGCCATGGCAACTCATGGCAGAGGCCAAAAATAGGTCTACTAAAGCTTTCGTCTCTGACTTTTATGATGTGTTTGGAGATGGCTTAGGGCGAGTCTAAGGTGTAAAAACCACTCTTTCTCTGAAAATGAATGCCCAGTTAAAAGTAATTCCAACTGGGACACTTCCATTTGTGTTGTTGTTCATGGTAAAGCAACAGCTGTGCAAGTCAGCTTGAGAAGGGACACATGCTTAGAATGGGGCACACCAATAGTCCTCATTAATAAGCAAAATGGTACCATCTGCATGTGCAGGGATTACAAAATAATGGTCATTCCACAGTTACAAGTGGTTCAGCATTCAATACTGAAACATGGACATGTCTGAAACACTGGTAGGGCATCAGTTTTTCAACAAGGCAGGCTGAAATAAGCATTTCCACAATTACATATAGCCATAAATTTTCAGGAATATTGCACCATCAATATGCAAGTGATCTTTTGAGGCCTAAATAGCTACCTTTCAGCAGTGCAAACTACCTTGTTTGCAATAATTCATGGATCTTCTTTTCAATGATCTGCAAGGGACTGTTTTTTTTTTTTTTTTTCTTTTGTAGGTGACATATCAGTTGTAGGCAAGACTCAAGAAGAGCACAACACTTGACAATAAGTGCACAAGAAAATTCAACAAAATGGTCATATGTACAGCTGAAATATATGTACATTCAGAGCATCTGAAGTATATATGGTGTTACACTGATGGTAGGAGCATAAGGCTCAAAAAATCATGGCTATCAAGGAATACAAATCTCCACAACTTGTCAGAAAAACTAGTCCAGCTTAAATTTAGTTGCCTCTCATCGGAAATTCATACCTTAACTGGCAGCTATTACAATTCCCCTTGACCATCCATTAAACAAAATTGTTTCTTGGTACTGAAGTAAAGGGTATCAACAGGTGGTTGACCAAATCATGATCAAAATAGTTTCACCTACATTTCTCACTAAATTCAGTCCAGAGCTGCCCATTAAACATGTCTAAGATGTGTTATCAGTGGATTTGGATGCTGTTTGGCATGTCATGCTTACTGAAAAGGGAATACTCGTAGCTTTTGCATCAACAACATTGAATCAAGCTAATAAGAACTACTATCTCACAGAGAAAGAAAAGTTAGCCCTCATTTACGGTGAAAAAAATTCACATATGCCGTTATGCTTCATCATGATTTACTTTGTTCAAGGACCATCAACAATTATTAGCAAAACTAGATCCAAATTCAGGACTTCATTGGTACAGCTGTAGTGGCAGGGCTTCAATGCTAGGCCATCATACTCTTGACTTATGCACATGACTTGGAGCATTTCTCCACCCATAAGATGAGGACTGTAGATGCATTATCTTACAAGCCAGTTGAGCAAAACCCGGTGATGTTGCTGCAACAATACTTTTACTGCAGTTCACCAACACTCCTGACACAGCAAACGTTATTGCTCAACACACTCAAAAAGATTAGGTGTTATCTAGTTTGCTATATGGACTGATTTTTGGTTAACAGTTACTCACCAATTAGGCAAATTGCAACTCACACATCACCATACGGTTAGAACTATCAAATGAACAAAGGTGCAAAGTCCAAGCTGCTTGAGTCATTATTCCAGCCCATCGAGTGAGCAAGTTCTCCGAGAAATCCATGACAACCAGTGAAGGGTTGTTCACTCTACGTCAATAGCTAGTCCCTATATTTGGTGTGCTGGGGTGGACTTTAAAGTTGAACAGTTCATGCAGAACCATCAGAACTGCTTCTAACATTAGAATGACCTACAGCCAACATGTCTACATACTTGGGGGTTACCTCAGTATCCTTGGCAATGCATACACATAGATCATTTAGGCCCCTCCAAAACCAGTCTTATCTCATACTAGAGGAGGCATGTACTAAGTTGCCAGAAGTAATTCTCATGCAACCTACCACAATTCAAGCCACTGTATGAGAAGTGATGAAGATCTTTGTTTGACACAGGCTGCCAGAAAAGGGTGTTTCAGACAATGGTCTTCAGTTTATATTACACAAATTAATGGCTTTTCTAGATATCAACAGTATTCAGAACTCCTTCTGAGCTTTGTATCATCCAGCAATGAACAGAGGCAAACAATCTTGTAGAAATCTTCAAGCAGACCATGAAATGCATAAAGGTATCAACATGAAATATGTCTAGATGCATTAGATGATATATCCTCACCTAAAAAACGACCTGTCACACCACCATGGGTCAATCTCCTTCCTTTTTGTCGATGGGGAGGAGAATTCAGAGTGTGGCGGAGCTTATGACTTTACAGACAGAGCAAACACATCGAACCTGACAGCGGGTTAGAAACCAACCAGTATATACTCCCCATTATGCACCTATCTCTTCAGTATTTGTTTTACAACTTACCCCAGAAAAGGCGGCCAGAAACACGGATAAAACAGACAAGAAACATTCATCATGAGGTGGATGGAAATGGAATCATGCAGAAATGCTCAGGACTAACTCCAATCTTTTCTGTCACAAAAAGTGGGTCTTCTACCTACCACTACCTCAATCATCATTGGTAGTAACTTCTTTGGAGGGTTTCCAACAGGTTGAGGCACCAGGCACTCCAGTCATCTATAATCCACCCACATTCAAAACATCCATGCTTCCTACCATGAGTGCAGGTGGTGATCAGTTCACCATATCAGAGTGCAAGGTGTTACCACCACAGACCACCCATGGGCTTCCAAGGAATTGGACTTGCAAGTTCAACTAGGAACACTGTATTCCTCCAAGAAATGCAATGCCTTTTTACTGTGAAATCCACTTCTTTTAGGTCTGAATAAACATACTGATTGCTGATCATGATTTGGGCCAAATACTTGGGTGTACTGTTTATCTGTCTTGTGTTTTTTGTAAAGGTATGAAAACAATGCAACCCCTTAACTTTATGAGAGGGGAGAAATTATTATTTACTGTCATGCCAAAGTTATGTACATATTATAGGCTTTGGGTTCTAGTGATTATAGTTGTGTTTACAAAGATGCATGTGTGCCCCCATGAACCTGCAACCCATACATTCCTACAGCGATCCATGATCTCTAACTCCATGTCATTCTAATCTTAGTGGTGGAATAATAAAGACTTACTGGACTTCATAAGACTGAGATGACTAACAGACAGATGTCCACATAGATGTGGAATACAAATCTACAGCACAGAATATACAAATCATACAATACTTACCTTCATAAAAGGTACAAGGCAATTGAATGAACATATAACCTCAGCCATGAAGAGTAATGGAAAAGTTCTCAAGCTCAAGGACTACAATGACTTGGAAGTGAATTTGACAAATTTAGACTGACATGAGTGAAAACACAAAAGGAATTGAGTTCTTTGAGTGTGAAAAACAAAACCTTTTGCACAATACCAACATGTCAGAGAAATTACTACAATCAAAGGTGCTGACATAACAATGAAGGATAGACCAAATCTTCATGAAAAGCAGCCTTGAAATCAAAAACAATATCTATGGAGTCCATTTGGAAAAGATAATCATGTAATATTCAAGCTAGAATATATGATGAAACAAGAAATGTTTAAAGTTAAAGCGTGGACCGAAACCAGGAAGGAAACTCTAAAAGAGAATGATGGGGAATAATTCTTTGAATCTAGGTCTAAACAGTATTGTGAAAGATATTGTGAAATCATCCTTAAAAGAACATTCAAGTGTGTACCAATAAGAGAGAATTCAAAGAAAAAGTAAAAAAGGATCAGTAGATGGTCAGATGGGAGCTGTCAACAGGCAAGAGAATGCAAACACAGAGCGAATGTGGTATAGAGTACTCTGAAGCAGTGTCCAAAAAGTGTAAGATGACCAGGGATGAATACATCAGACAAGGTGAAAGGGACAAATGGAAAGTACAAGAAGTCATTTATTCAAGGGATCACCCTAAACAGTTTTAAACCTATAAGGAACAAATTAGTGATAAAGCAACAAAAGAAACAGAAAAAGCTCAATTACTTGACTTTAAGGTATTCACTTTTTCAAACTAACCATTAGAATTTGTCCAAACTTAATAACTGCTGGTTATTTATCAAAAGTTTAGTTTCCCAACTTTTGGACCCATTAGCATAATTCATAGTTTTTTACAAGTTAGTCACTAAAGGCACTACTCTTAAAGCATCTTTATGGCAATTGCTTTAGTCACACTGCTGGATTGTATTGTTGCATTTCTCAGTGATTGCTCTAATTGGTAGCAAGCTTTATATGAAGAAAAACAAGTCATATCTCCACAATGTTAGCTGAAAACTATGCAAGAACACTGACAAGTGCATCAGAAAGAGGTGAAAAAAGGAACATTAAGCATTAATGCTTTTCCTCATACACATCAATCAATTTTATTCCTTGGCCAAATGCATGGGCTTCTCAGGCCTCAGCAGCAAGAGATGGCAAGCATAACCATGAACAAAAAGTAAGGCAAAATGTTTGTCATACATCTTGAGCTAAGGTAGTAGATGGCTGGAATAAATCAATGTACGAGTGAGTGAATACCAAAAAGTTTACAAAGGTTCATATGGCTACCTGATGACAGAGAAAATTCTAGAGGTTGGGCTCCACAAGCACTGAACTCTTCCCCTGTACTGTACAAATAGATAATGCTTTAGTAATAAGGTTATCTTGTCTTTATTTTCTAATTTTCTCTATTATGATTATGAATATCTGAATAATCAATAGTTTAAGTGTTAAGGTAAGATTTACTGAAGAGATCTATGAAGAAAAATGTAATAAGTAATATCTATAATACATGAATTCAGGATACACTAGTTAAAACTTTTAACCATCCTCGTTCTTCATTAATCTTTGTAAATATCTACATGATTATTAGTTCATAATTTAGTTAAAATCCTACTGAAGAAAACTGTACAGAAAAAGATATATAAACAATGATAGATTCCATATGATTTGCAAGTAGAATTTATATATTTATGTTCATGCACCAATGGTTAGCTGGAAACTGAGGCTCTTGCATAACCTCAACCCAACCATGTAATGATTATCATTACCTCACTAGTCAGCTACAAGCCTACTGAAGAAAACTAAGCAGAAAAAATACATAAACAATGATAGTATCCATATAACTTTGCAGTAGCAGTCATCAGGAAACCTAAGCCCCCTGCAAAAGCTACTCCTACCCATGCAATGATCATCATTAGTTCATGAGTCAGCTAAAAGCCGAATGAACTCATAAGAGCCTAATGAAGACAACTGTATAGACTAAATATATAGATAATGATTGTCCCCATATGATTTTGCAAGTATAAATGAAATAGATTATGCAAGTATAAATTTGAAATAGAATATGCAAGTATAAATGAAATATTTATGTTCGTATAGCTATGATCAGCAAGATACTGAGGCTCTTGCATAAGGTCTGCCCATGTGATTATCATCATTAGCTACTATGTTAGCCAAAAACCTAATGAAGAACAGTGTGCAGATAACTATATATACATAATGATAGTTTCCATACAATTTTGTGAGTACTTTTATTATGATGCCACAGTGCCATTCAATGTGAGGTAAATGTAAGAATTTATTATGCTACAGTGGAATCCAGCATGCATTACAATGTTGTTACGTATTCAGCAGAAAATAACATGATGAAAATGCAACCAAAAAGGTTAGGCTAAAACTAGCCATGCTAGAAGTTTTGCATGGGTAGGACAACTTAAGTGGAGGCTCCACTTCATCTATTAAGAGGAATTTTGCCTTTGTACTTCCCTTTTCCAGTAAATTTTCCACATTTAAGAACTGAGTATATAGGAAACAGTGCTTAAACTGATCCTTCTTGCATTAATTTTCTTACAGCTATCATTTTACCTTTCATCCAAAATGGCCATAATTGGCATACCTTTGCCCAAACACATCAAGAAAAAAGTATATACTGTATACAGACAGCATTATACAGTGCCAGATAATCCCTGAGTTTATATTTTTAGTGTATGAGTTTTTATCTTTAGTCTTGTTTCATAAATATTTCTTTTACACAATAACACTGAAAATATCCTGGCATCTAACTTATCCAAACTGCAACAGGTCCCACTATGGTCAGATAATCAGATTTTATAATACATTTAATGACAGGTTGAAAAGTTACAAGGACACGAGGATATATGTGAAAAGTTGAAAAAAAAAAAGTACAGTATGATTATCCTGGAACACTTGGAACTTTCAAAACTACTGGATTGGGGAGCAAACAGTACCTTGAAAAACATTGAGAAACGTAGAAGTATAACTGCTCCTGGAGCTGGATCTACACAAAGCTCATGAATCTGATGCCAACTCACCATTCATTTTTAACGTGTGTGTAAAACCCCTAGATAAACCACTAGAAAAGTTCTCTAACTCTTTTATTAGGTAACTGAAGTTTGGTGGGTTCCCTAAGAATTGTATTATGAAAAAACTGGGTTACTATTTGTTTTCACTTCCCTAAATCAGTCTTAGCTTAAAGTTTGTAAAAACAACATTAGAAATATGTACTGTTATAATATGAAAAACATAAAGCATATTTACTAACAAGATTTGCAGACCCCAAAAATATTCATCTTACAAACACTGATCAGAAATTCATCAATACAAAGTCTAGTACAATTCACTGGCTCAGAACTATAATGTATGAAAAACAGTAACCAAAACTTAGCAAAAATCATGTACCATAAATCTATAGTTTGCTGGAGAGTTACTGTATGTCTCATTATCAAGTATTATAGTGGTATAAGTCTGAACTTTGCAGACTATAGATATATGTAATCCACTTAAAAAAAATGGCATTTGCTGCTGCTACATTCTTGGAAGAGAATCTGAAGGCAACTGAAAAAACATTACAGAAAAACTCAAAATGATTATCATTATCCTAAGAATGATAAAAATCATACTGTAGAAAGTGGATGTTTGGGGATTTATACCATTATCTGCAGCTGGGGCATATATAGCCAGAAATAATGTTTCTTTTCGATACAGCTATGGCATGTATGCCAAAAGGGATTTCCTTTCTGCTCATTAATGCTGGGACATGTATACCCAGTGACATTTTTCTGTTCAGTTCAGCTGGGATGCATACATCAAATATTTTTGAATTGCCTGCCAAAGTTTCAAGGCAAATTATAACACCAAAAGTGCATGTAGTGGAATCCCATACATTATTATCAGGTGCTACAGCCTGTACGTTTTTAATACACTGGCCAGTTTATGTGAAGCTGTAACACTTACAATACAGTAGATATTAGTGATAAGAGCTCTTTATAGTCACATCTGTTAGGGACAAAAATTACACATTTCTCATAATACATGCCTGTGAAAACACCTGGTGCACCTCATATGCTTTGCAGCAAAGCAGCAAAGGGTAACGAGCATGTAGCAAATATGCAAATATAAACAATGTTTCACAAAGTTGAAGTTTTGTAGTCTGTCACTTTACTCAGAAAATTAAGTTCTAGGTAATTGCAATTTTTAGATTTGAGAATATCTCTCACATAGAGTCTACAGTGGATATTAGGATTGCTGCAGCGACAGGGTTAAATTCACAAGAGCTTACTTTTGAGAAAAAAAGACAAAGCTAGTACTCTGCACCAACAACAGTTTCCTCCACCCAAAAGTTATCTTAAAGCACATAAAAACTCAAGGTTGAACTGTAGTTGTACATCATTTTATCTGGAAAAGTAAGTTCTAGTTATAGAACTACACTAAAAACCTGAGGAGATATTTTTATCTTTCTAGAATATTTGAGAATATCCCACACTCAGTGTGCAGAGGATATTAAGACTGCTGCAGTGATAGAGTTAAATGTCCAAGAACTTACTTTTGAGAAAATAAGACAAAGTTGGTGATCTGAAAAAACGACATTTTCCTCCATCCAGCAGATGTTTTACAGCACAGAATAACTCAAGCAACTGCTTGATGGTGTGGAGAACATCCAGCAGTTGTTTTACAGCACAGAATAACTCAAGCAACTGCTTGATGGTGCAGGGAACAGATGCCAATAATGAAGATATCACTACACATAATGGATAAATCCCATGAAAATCCACAGTTTGAAGAAATGAGTATGGCACACATGTAAACAAAACACAAGGAAAGATTTAAGCTGAGAGAGTTGTAGGGCTATATAGACCAGCAAAATATTGGAGAAAGGTTAACTGATTTCATATAGTTAAAACACCTTTTTCACTGTCATAGACTTTTTGGCCCTTTATGATGATCATCTTCTAAGAGATAAACGTGTGACATGAATGGAGGTACCTAAAGCAGTTCTTCAGATCTTGCTCAAAGAGGAAAATGTTCTACATGAATGGAAGAGACCTAAAGTATTACTGATCTGTTACAAGGGTTACTGACATGCATGACTCAAGTAAAACTGTAAAAGATAATCAAGAAAACAAATGGAGAATTTCTTTGTTGATATATATCATCAAAGCAGCAGATAAATGTGACTCAGAAACAAACATCTTTGATATGAGAAATGAAAGGGTGGATTGCTTATTCTTGTAGAGCTAAATGTCTTTAACACTGCCCCACAGCAGATGACAAAGCAAACTTTCCAGGCTGTTGTAAAAAGATACTATTTATAGATAGGGAGATAGCTTCATAACTGGTATTAACCAAAAAATAATTAAGGGAAACTTTCTGTGCTGGACAAATACTAAAAAAGGTCTTACTACTATCTTAGATCTATGAAAAAATTACTAACAGGAAAAATCAAATAATCCCTATGCATTTCTGATGACAATGTCAAAATCATAAAAAGATGTGGAGTAGTAAAACGGCATCTCTATGTATGAAGACCTGGATGAACTGTACCTTATACTCAGATATAAAATCAATAAAGACTAACCCTAACATATGTAAACTACAGAAATAAAGAATGGTGAAAATAAACAAGACAATTACAACCATAATGGTGAAAACAAATAATGACGATGAATCTGTTAAACGGACCTTAAAAATGATACTATATCAAACATATCAGAAAACTGTGTAGAAACCTGTGGGGAAAAACAACCAATGTTCTAATTGGTGTCAAAACAAATGTCCAGTGCAATGATACCAAAATGTTCAAGACAATATACATGACAAGTCCAATCCAATCCATCAGCAAACTGATCTCCTCACTTTAAGAAACACATGGAATCACTTAAAAACACCAAATGAATCAAAATGAGGGTGGTTATAGCATTAAGTGAAATTAATCAAATACAAGGGAGGGCCTCACTTTGCTCCTTTAGTGGAAATGAGGATAAGGGGATGTTGAATCACTTTAAATGTCTAAGGAGCCAAATCATTTTAGCATCAATAAGTCAAATCAATCTCTGAGATCCAATGAGCCTTCAAAATCCTACAAAGCTATGCAAGAAAAGTGTCAGAGAAAATTTTTTTCCTTTTGGTAACAGAGAAGTGGACAAGAGGAACAAGCAAAACATACATAAAGTAAATGAAGACAGCACTAGAAAAGACTGTAAAACAGAATCATAGGGTTCAGAGGTGGGGCCCCATGAGTGTAAAGTTCCCTCCCTATAAGCAGAGTTGGGTAATCACTGTTGCTGAAAAAAAAAAAAAAACTAAGGAGGCAAACTATTTGTTGGCTAGTATCAAAACTGAATTTTGATTACATAAGTGAAGTAATGTTTAGGAAACTACCCAAGGCCTCCAACATATCTAACATAATTAGAGTATGCCTGTCAAGTTTGATATCCCCACTCAAAGAAACACAGATATGATTGAGGCAGAATGAAAGGGAATAACAAGTGATAACTGAAATAAGTGAGCCAGATTACAAGGCTGGGTCAGTGGCTATGAATCTATCCACAATGGAAAAGAGAAGGAACAAGGATGATATGAGTACAACTTTGGAGACGGAATGAAATTCAAAACACTGAAAGTGAAAAGTTCTTTGAAATTAGTAAAAAAATTAAAAAAAATCAATAAAAAGCCATGGCAAAAAATGTTGTTAACATGCTGGAAAAGATGTGCATTAGTACATCTATGGTAAGAGATTTCTGGATGTAAGATTATGAATAATAAAATTGCAAATCCAGGAAATATAAGAAAAAATAAAATACTGTGTGACAGGAAAGAAAGTTTTAGAGATGGGACCCTACAAGTGAAGAGCTCCCTCTCCATATAGCAAATGAATATAAATAATTACAGATGCAAACACATACAGTACATGTAAAGTAGTGATAAATTCTCATGATTATGGACTTTACTCACAGAGAAAGAAGGTAAAACTGAAATCCACAGAGGGAATATACACAGATGACAATTTCTAGAATGCATGCAACAAAACTTTGACAAACTTTTATGGATAATTTAGGGTAAGTACCATTAATAGACTTTATCTGTAGAGAGAGTTTTAACTTAGCATCAAAATTGAATATATTGTGCTTCACATGGGCAATGCATTCATGCAGTGTTAGATGCCTTCCATAGTAAATGAAGCTGTTCTAGGACTTGACTGTAGACAGGCAAGAAACTAGAAGAAACTATGGAACAAAATTATGTTGAAATAAAAGCATACTTAAGGGGACCTAAGTGGGAAGATGTGTTTTATATCAAATATATAAACAAGGGCTACAGGAAATTTGTGATATGTGGAAAATATGAAATGACAGATACTTAAGATAAAAGGCAAGGAAACAGGATTCCTGAGTAACAATAACTTAGCTGGAACTTCTACTTGGGGAAGAGAAAAACAAAACAAGGAAAAGCATGAATGAAACATAAACTTCCCAAGGTAGCTACATGAGAGCACTATAAGATTAATTCTGAACAAGGTAGGAATGAAGGCAATTCTAAAGAAAACAGCGTAATGACACATAATACTCTACATGAAGGGTAATGTGGATTTTGATGGAAAAAGTTGAGCTGAATGAAACTGCTTCATTATATCATTACAGAATATCACCTTGTCATCAGTATGCTTATACCTTGGATAGACCAGTAAAGCTACTATTCATGTCCTCTCTCTCATGCAAGTATGACTCCAATTTTCATTCACTGCAACAAGATCTAGATTTAAAATATCAGCCAAGACTAATAACTTTAGGGTATAAGGCCAAGATGGATTTTGATGGGAAAGGTCATGTTATACAAAATTTCTTGAACATTTTGAGACAGGACATGATTTTGAGACAGATAGAATGGCTAGGTGAAGAGATAATATCTAAACCATTAGAAAACCCGTGACACTTCTACAAAACAAAAGATGAACACTGAAAATTACATACCATGCAGAAATATAAGAGTAGTCTTTGATATGGAAGGTAAGTTTTGATATGGAAGAGAGCAGAGATTATGCTTAAGAGATGCTTTTTCAGAAGTGGGAAGGATAATGAAAGGGAACCTACAATGATTAATGCTAGATTCACAGTTACTTGCAATCTATGTCAATCATTGATATCTGAAATCATACAAACATGCTATCACTTAATGCTAATCGTATGACCAAAGTACACAGAATTAAAGATTACAGTGATCTGAAATAGGACTTGGACAAACTTCAAAATTTTTCAAACATAAGGCCCATGATGCGTATTTCATACATATAGAAACAAACGAGAATGAAGACTGCAGAAGATCATCAAAGACCAAACAATTCATATTAGATGAAGAACTAAGTTGCAGAAATCTATAAGAAAAAATGAAACAAAAAAAATCTAAGAACAGACATAATGCTTGATCTGAGACTAAGGAGGCATATCGATCAGACTGTAAAGTTCATCATTCAATGACTAATATCATGGATGCATTTATGCATAAGGACAATGAAAAGTTCAAAATGGTTTTACGACATATATTAGACCATACAAACAGATATGAGAAAGGCTACAAATTCATGCATTACATTGTGCAAAAGAAGTAAAAAAAAACTGAGAAAGAAGAAGAATAAAGTGGCTAGCTCTACAAACCCTGGGGAATAGGAAGGGGAAATGTGATTTGATAACCAGTTTTGAATGATACAACCAGAGATAAATTTTTCAAGATGGGTAAACATTAAATCTATAGATAAAAACACAAGAAACTGATAAAAAGATTTGCTTAGAATGATCTTATAAATAAGTTAATTCTATGGCAGCAGTAGAGTGACAAAGGAAGATGGAACTGTTACAAGTACTGGAGAGTATAATGTTTGTGATAAGAATGATATACATTGAGGTCAGAGCCATAAGTACATACTCCCTCCTCATAAAGACAGTGAATAAACCAAGTGAATTTCCTTACACTTACAAATATGCATGTACAAACATGCACATTAAACACATCAATGAACATGCAATATATATATATATATACATATATATATATATATATATATATATATATATATATATATATATATATATATATATATATATATACATTTTGCAAAAGCAAAATAATATAAATATATATATATATATGTTTGTTCTCTTGTCTTACACACGTTATTTACCTCCTTCCAAAACATCTTTATAGTCTTCCTAAAATTAAATGATACTCTCTCACCCCTTGCACCTTTCTCTTGACCTCCTGCCGCTTTCTTTTATACATCATCCAATCATTTGCACTAATTCCCTGCAATTATCGATTCACTGCAAGTATCGCCTCTTTTCTCTTTCACTAACAACCTTACTTCTTCATTCCATAACTCTACCCTTTCTAATCTGCCCACCTCTTACCTTTCTCATGCCACATGCATCTTTTGCAGTGAATGGGGCTAGTGGGAAGGCATAACAGGTAGTGATGAAGTGAGAAGGAGATGGAGTGAGCATTTTGAAGGTTTGTTAAATGTGTTTGATGATAGAAAGGCAGATGTAGGGTATTTTGGTCAGGGTGGTGTACAAAGTGAGAGGGTCAGGGAGAATGTTTTGATAAACAGAGAAGAGGTAGCGAAAGCTTTGCGGAAGATGAAATCCAGCAAGGTGGTGGGTTTGGATGGTATTGCACTGGAACTTATTAAAAAAGGGGGCAACTGTGTTGTTGACTGGTTGGTAAGGATATTCAATGTAAGTATGGATCATGGTGAAGTGCCTGAGGATTGGCGGAATGCGTGCATAGTACAATTGTACAAAGACAAAGTTTGTTGAGTATTCCTGGGAAATTATATGGGAGGGTATTGATTGAGAGGGTGAAGGCATGTACAGAGCATCATACTAGAGAAGAGCAGTGCAGTTTCAGAAGTGGTAGAAGATGTGCAGATCAGGTGTGTGCTTTGAAGAATGTATGTGAGAAATACTAAGAAAAGAAAAACAGATGGATTTGTATGTAGCATTTATGGATTTGGAGAAGGCATGACTGGGGTGATAGAGATGCTTTATGGAAGGTTTTTAGGGTATACAGTGTGGGAGGTAAGTTTCCAGAAGCAGTGAAAAGTTTTTACCAAGGATGTAAGGCATGTGCATGAGTAGGAAGGGAGGAGGGTGATTGGTTCCCAGTGAATGTCAGTTTGTGGCAGGGGTGTATGATGTCCCCATGGTTGTTTAATTTGTTTATGAATGGAGTGGCTCTGGAGGTAAATGCAAGAGTTTTGGAGAGAGGGGGTGAGTATGCAGTCTGTTGTGGATGAGAGGGACTGGGAAGTGCGTCAGTTTTTGTTTGCTGATGATACAGCTCTAGTGGCTGATTCGGGTGAGAAACTGCAGAAGTTGGTGACTGAGTCTGGTAAAGTGTGTTAAAGGAGAAAATTGAGAGTAAATGAGAATACGAGCAAGGTTATTAGGTTCAGTAGAGTTGAGGAACAGGTTAACTGGGAAGTAAGTTTGAATAGAGAAAAATTGGAGGACAAGAAGTGCTTCAGATATCTGGGAGTGGACTCAGCAGCAGATGGAACCATGGAAGTGGAAGTGAGTCACAGGGTGAGGGAGGGGGCAAAGGTTTTGGGAGCAATGAAGAATGTTATCTCGGAGAGCAAAAATGGGCATGTTTGAAGGAAATAGTAGTTCCAACAACGTTATATGGTTGTGAGGCATGGGCTATAGAAAGGGTTGTACAGAGGGCGGATGTGTTGGGAATGAAATTTTTGAGGACAAAATGTGGTGTTCGGTAGTTTGATCGAGTAAGTAATGAAAAGGGTAAGAAAGATGTGTGGAAACATAAAGAGTATGGTTGGGAGAGCAGAAGAGGGTTTATTGAAATGGTTTGGACATATGGAAAGAATCAGTGAGGAAAGACTGACAAAGTGGATATATGTGTCAAAGGTAAAGGGAACAAGGAGAAGTGGCAGACCAAATTGCAGGTAGAAGGATGGAGTGAAAAGGATTTTGAGCAATCAGGGCCTGAACATACAGGAGGGAGAGAGGTGTCCAAGGAAGAGAGTGAATTGGAACTTAACTGCTGTTTCCCACATCAGCGAGGTAGAGTCAGGAAAAAGACAAGAATGGCCCATCCACTCATATACACATATACAAACATAAACGCCCATACACGCACATATACATATATATACATACATACATATACATGTACATATCAACATATACATACACATACACTGACGAACAACAACTGACTCACTTCCCATATCCTCTCATCCCCAACAGACTGCTTACTTGCCCCTCTCTACAAAACTCTTGCATTTACCTCCCTAACTTCTCCATCCATGAACAAATTAAACAACCCTGGGGACATCACACAGCCCTACCACAGACCAACCTTCACTGAGAACAAATCACTCTCTTTTCTTCATCTCAAACGCATCCCTTACACCTTTGATAAATAATACTCACTGCTTCTAGCAGCTAAACTCCTACACCATATATTCTTAAGACAAAGCATATCTATCAACTCTATCATATGTCTTCTCTGGATCCATAAATGCTAAATACAAATCCAACTGTTTTTCTAAGTATTTCTCACATACATTCTACAAAGTAAACACTTGATCTATACATCCTCTACCACTTTTAAAACCATACTGCTCCTCCCCAAACTGATGATTTGTACATGCCTTCACTTTCTGAATCAATACCCTCCCATACAACTTCCCCAGGAATACTCAACAAAAATGCCTCTGTAGTTTGAACACTCATCTTTATCCTCTTTGCCTTTGTATAATGGTACTATGCATGCATTCCGCCAATCCTAAGGCACTTCACCAAGATCCATACTTACAACGAATATCCTTATCAACCAGTCAACAACACAGTTACCCCCTTTTCTTAATAAATTCCACTGCAATATCATCCAAACCCGCCACCTTGCTAGATTTCATCTTCCACAACATTTTCACTACCGTTTCTCTCTTAACCAAACCATTCTCCCTGACCCTCTCACTTTGCACACAACCCTGACCAAAACACCCTACATCTGCCTCTCTATCATCAAACACATTCAACAAGCCTTCAAAATAAGCACTTCATCATTACTTTCCCCTTTGCCCCCGTCACCGATGTTCCCACTTGTTCTCTTGTCTTACACATGTTATTTGCCTCCTTCCAAAATACCTATCACCTATGCCTATATATATCTACATCTATATCTATCTTTCTATCTATCTATCTACATCATCTTTTTCTTTCATATAATACTTTGTTGCTGTCTCCCGCCTTAGTGAGGTATAGGAAGAAACAGAGGAAAGAATGGCCTAACCCACCCACATACATATGTATATACATACACATCCACACATGCATTTATACATACCTATACATTTCAATGTATACATATATATACATACACAGACATATATATATATATATATATATATATATATATACATGTACATAATTCATACTGTCTGCCTTTATTCATTCCTGTCGCCACCCTACCACACGATATGACAACTCCCTCCCCTGGCATGTGAGTGAGGTAGCGCTAGGAACAGACAACAAAGGCCACATTCATTCATACTCAGTCTCTAGCTGTCATGTATAATGCACCAAAACCACAGCTCCCTTTCCACATCTACACAACAGAAAACTTCCCATGGTATACCTCAGACACTTCACATGCTCTGGTTAAATCCATTGACAGCACATTGACCCCGGTATATCACATCGTTCCAATTCACTCAATTCCTTGCACGCCTTTCACCCTCCTGCATGTTCAGACCCCGATCACTCAAAATCTTTTTCACTCCATCTTTCCACTTCCAATTTGATCTCCCACTTCTCCTTGTTCCCTTCACCTCTGACACATATATCCTCTTTCTCAATCTTTCCTCACTCATTCTCTCCATGTGCCCAAACCGTTTCAAAACACCCTCTTCTGCTCTCTCAACCACACTCTTTTTATTAATACACATCTCTCTTACCCTTTCATTACTTATTCGATCAAACCACCTCACACCACATACTGTCCTCAAACATCTCATTTCCAACACATCCACCCTCCTCCACAAAACCCTATCTATAGCCCGCGCCTCGCATCCATATAACATTGTTGGAACCACTATTCCTTCAAACATACCCATTTTTGCTTTCTGAGATAATCTTCTCGACTTCCACACATTTTTCAACACTCCCAGAACCTTCGCCCCCTCCCCCAAGCGGTGACTCACTTCCGCTTCCATGGTTCCATCCGCTGCCAGATCCACTTCCAGATATCTAAAACACTTCACTTCCTCCAGTTTTCTCCATTCAAACTTACCTCCTGAGTGAATTGTCCCTCAATCCTACTGTACCTAATAACCTTGCTCTTATTCACATTTACTCTCAGCTTTCTTCTTTCACACACTTTACCAAACTCAGTCATCAGCTTCTGCAGTTTCTCACCATAATCAGCCACCAGCGCTGTATCATCAGCGAACAACAACTGACTCATTTCCCAAGCCCTCTCATCTACAAGAGATTGCATACTTGCTCCTCTCTCCAAAACTCTTCCAATAACCTCCCTAACTACCCCATCCATAAACAAATTAAACAACCATAGAGACATCAGCAACCCTGCTGCAAATCGACATTCACTGAGAACCAATCACTTTCCTCTCTTACTACTCGTACACATACCTTAAATCCTCGATAAAAACTTTCCACTGCTTCTAACAACTTGCCTCCAACACCATATATTCTTAATACCTTCCACAAAGCATTTCTATCAACCCTATCATATGCCTTCTAAAGATCCATAAATGCTACATACAAATCCATTTGCTTTTCTAAGTATTTCTCACATACATTCTTCAAAGCGAACACCTGATCCACACATCCTCTACCACTTCTGAAACAACACTGCTCTTCCCCAATCTGATGCTCTGTACATGCCTTTACCCTCTCAATCAATACCCTCCCATATAATATCCCAGGAATACTCAACAAACTTATACCTTTGTAATTTGAGCACTCACCTTTATCCCCTTTGCCTTTGTACAATGGCATTATGCATGCATTCCACCTATCATCAGGCACCTCACCATGAGTCATACATACATTAAATATCCTTACCAACCAGTCAACAAAACAGTCACTCCCTTCTTTAATAAGTTCCACTGCAATACCATCCAAACCCACAACCTTGCCGGCTTTCATCTTCTGCAAAGGTTTTACTACCTCTTCTCTGTTTGCCAAATCATCCTCCATAACCCTCTCACTATATCTGACTCTCTTTCATCTTACACATTCAACAAACCTTCAAAATACTCACTCATCCTCCTTGAAGGCTTAGATTGGGGTGTCTAAATGTGTATGGATGTAACCAAGATGAGAAAAAAGAAGAGATAGTTAGAATGTTTGAGGAAAGGAACCAGGATATTTTGGCTCTAAGTGAAATGAAGCTCAAGGGTAAAGGGAAAGAGTGGTTTGGGAATGTCTTGGGAGTAAAGTCAGGGGTTAGTGAGAGGACAAGAGCAAGGGAAGGAGTAGCACTACTTCTGAAACAGGAGTGGTTGGAGTATGTGATGGAGTGTAACAAAGTAAACTCGAGATTGATATGGGTAAAATTGAAAGTGGATGGAGAGAGATGTGTGATTATTGGTGCATATGCACCTGGGCATGAGAAGAAAGATCATGAGAGGCAAGTGTTTTGGGAATAGCTGAGTGAGTGTGTTAGTAGTTTTGATGCAAGAGACCAGGTAATAGTGATGGGTAATTAGAGTGCAAAGGTGAGTAATGTGGCATTTGAGGGAATAATTGGTGTACATGGGGTGTTCAGTGTTGTAAATGGAAATGGCGAAGAGCTTGTAGATTTATGTGCTGAAAAAGGACTGGTGACTGGGGAATACCTGGTTTAAAAAGAGAGATATACATAAGTATAAGCAAGTAAGTAGGAGAGATGGCCAGTGAGCATTACTGGATTATGTGGTAATTGATAGGTATGCAAAAGAGAGACTTTTGGATGTTAATGTACTGAGAGGTGCAACTGAAAGGATGTCTAATCATTATCTTGTGGAGGCGAAGGTGAAGATATATAGAGGTTTTCAGAAAAGAAGAGAGAATGCTGGGGTGAAAAGAGTGGTGAGAGTAAGTGAGCTTAGGAAGGAGGCTTGTGTGAGGAAGTACCAAGAGAGGTTCAGTACAGAATGGAAAAAGGTGAGAACATAGGATGTAAGGGGAGTGGGGGAGGAATGGGATGTATTTAAGGAAGCAGTGATGGCTTGCGCAAAAGATGCTTGTGGCATGAGAAACGTGGGAGGTGGGCAGATTAGAAAATGTAGTGAGTGGTGAGATGAAGAAGTAAGATTATTAGTGAAAGAAAAGAGAGAGTCATTTGGACGATTTTTGCAGGGAAATAATGCAAATGAGTGTGATGGAGAGAGATGCGTGATTATTGGTGCATATGCACCTGGGCATGAGAAGAAAGATCATGAGAGGCAAGTGTTTTGGGAGCAGCTGAATGAGTGTGTTAGTGGTTTTGATGCACGAGACCGGGTTATAGTGATGGGTGATTTGAATGCAAAGGTGAATAATGTGGCAGTTGAGGGAATAATTGGTATACATGGGGTGTTCAGTGTTGTAAATGGAAATGGTGAAGAGCTTATAGATTTATGTGCTGAAAAAGGACTGATGATTGGGAATACCTGGTTTAAAAAGCGAGATATACATAAGTATACATATGTAAGTAGGAGAGATGGCCAGAGAGCGTTATTGGATTATGTGTTAATTGACAGGCGCGTGAAAGAGAGACTTTTGGATATTAATGTGCTGAGAGGTGCAACTGGAGGGATGTCTGATCATTATCTTGTGGAGGCTAAGGTGAAGATTTGTTTGGGTTTTCACAAAAGAAGAGTGAATGTTGGGGTGAAGAGGGTGGTGAGAGTAAGTGAGCTTGGGAAGGAGACCTGTGTGAGGAAGTACCAGGAGAGACTGAGTACAGAATGGAAAAAGGTGAGAACAATGGAAGTAAGGTGAGTGGGGGAGGAATGGGATGTATTTAGGGAATCAGTGATGGATTGCGCAAAAGATGCTTGTGGCATGAGAAGAATGGGAGGTGGGTTGATTAGAAAGGGTAGTGAGTGGTGGGATGAAGAGGTAAGATTATTAGTGAAAGAGAAGAGAGAGGCATTTGGACGATTTTTGCAGGGAAAAAATGCAATTGAGTGGGAGATGTATAAAAGAAAGAGACAGGAGGTCAAGAGAAAGGTGCAAGAGGTGAAAAAGAGGGCATATAAGAGTTGGGGTGAGAGAGTATCATTAAATTTTAGGGAGAATAAAAAGATGTTCTGGAAGGAGGTAAATAAAGTGCATAGGTCAAGGGAGCAAATGGGAACTTCAGTGAAGGGCGCAAATGGGGAGGTGATAACAAGTAGTGGTGATGTGAGAAGGAGATGGAGTGAGTATTTTGAAGGTTTGGTGAATGTATTTGATGCTAGAGTGGCAGATATAGGGTATTTTGGTCGAGGTGGTGTGCAAAGTGAGAGGGTTAGGGATAATGATTTGGTAAACAGAGAAGAGGTAGTAAAAGATTTGCGGAAGATGAAAGCTGGCAAGGCAGCAGGTTTGGATGGTATTGCAGTGGAAATTATTAAAAAAGGGGGTGACTGTATTGTTGACTGGTTGATAAGGTTATTTAACGAATGTATGAATCATGGTGAGGTGCCTGAGGATTGGCGGAATGCTTGCATAGTGCCATTATACAAAGGCAAAGGGGATAAGAGTGAGTGTTCAAATTACAGAGGTATAAGTTTGTTGAGTATTCCTGGTAAATTATATGGTTGCAAGGCATGGGCTTGGATGGTTCCAGATATCTAAAACACTTCAATTCCTCCAGTTTTTCTCCAATTAAACTTACCTCCCAATTGACTTGTCCCTCAATTCTATTGTACCTAATAACCTTGCTCTTATTCGCACTTATTCTCAGCTTTCTTTCACATTGATTGAGAGGGTGAAGGCATATACAGAGCATCAGATTGGGAAGAGCATTGTGGTTTCAGAAGTGGTAGAGGATGTGTGGATCAGGTGTTTGCTTTGAAGAATGTATGTGAGAAACACTTAGAAAAGCAAATGGATTTGTATGTAGCATTTATGGATCTGGAGAAGGCATATGATAGAGTTGATAGAGATGCTCTGTGGAAGGTATTAAGAATATATGGTGTGGGAGGCAAGTTGTTAGAAGCAGGGAAAAGTTTTTATCGAGGATGTAAAGCATGTGTACATGGAGGAAGAGAGGAAAGTGATTGGTTCTCAGTGAATGTAGGTTTGCAGCAGGGGTGTGTGATGTCTCCATGGTTGTTTAATTTGTTTATGGATGGGGTTGTTAGGGAGGTGAATGCAAGAGTTTTGGAAAGGGGCAAGTATGAAGTCTGTTGAGGATGAGAGAGCTTGGGAAGTGAGTCAGTTGTTGTTCGCTGATGATACAGCGCTGGTGGCTGATTCATGTGAGAAACTGCAGAAGCTGGTGACTGAGTTTGGTAAAGTGTGTGAAAGAAGAAAGTTAAGAGTAAATGTGAATAAGAGCAAGGTTATTAGGTACAGTAGGGTTGAGGGCCAAGTTAATTGGGAGGTAAGTTTGAATGGAGAAAAACTGGAGGAAGTAAAGTGTTTTAGATATCTGGGAGTGGATCTGGCAGCGGATGGAACCATGGAAGCAGAAGTAGATCATAGGGTGGGGGAGGGGGTGAAAATCCTGGGAGCCTTGAAGACTGTGTGGAAGTCGAGAACATTATCTCGGAAAGCAAAAATGGGTATGTTTGAAGGAATAGTGGTTCCAACAATGTTGTATGGTTGCGAGGCGTGGGCTATGGATTTGTGCGCAGGAGGGTGGATGTGCTGGAAATGAGATGTTTGAGGACAATGTGTGGTGTGAGGTGGTTTGATCGAGTAAGTAATGTAAGGGTAAGAGAGATGTGTGGAAATAAAAAGAGCGTGGTTGAGAGAGCAGAAGAGGGTGTTTTGAAATGGTTTGGGCACATGGAGAGAATGAGTGAGGAAAGATTGACCAAGAGGATATATGTGTCGGAGGTGGAGGGAACAAGGAGAAGTGGGAGACCAAATTGGAGGTGGAAAGATGGAGTGAAAAAGATTTTGTGTGATCGGGGCCTGAACATGCCGGAGGGTGAAAGGAGGGCAAGGAATAGAGTAAATTGGATCGATGTGGTATACCGGGGTTGACGTACTGTCAGTGGATTGAATCAGGTCATGTGAAGCGTCTGGGATAAACCATGGAAAGTTGTGTGGGGCCTGGATGTGGAAAGGGAGCTGTGGTTTCGGGCATTATTGCATGACAGATAGAGAATGAGTGTGAATGAATGGGGCCTTTGTTGTCTTTTCCTAGTGCTACCTCGCACACATGAGGGGGGAGGGGGATGGTATTCCATGTGTGGCAAGGTGGCGATGGGAATGAATAAAGGCAGACAGTGTGAACTGTGTGCATGGGTATATATGTATGTGTCTGTGTGTGTATATATATGTGTACATTGAGATGTATAGGTATGTATATTTGCATGTGTGGTCGTGTATGTATATACACTGTGTATGGGGGTGGGTTGCGCCATTTCTTTTGTCTGTTTCCTTGCGCTACCTCGCAAACGCGGGAGACAGTGACAAAGCAAAATAAATAAAAAAATATGAGTGTGAGTTGTATAAAACAAAGAGGCAGGAGGTCAAAAGAAAGGTGCAAGAGGTGAAAAAGAGGGCAAATGAGAGTTGGGGTGAGAGAGTATCATTAAATTTTAGGGAGAAAAAAAAGATGTTTTGGAAGGAGGTAAATAAAGTGCATAATACAAGGGAACAAATGGGAACATCAGTGAAGGGGGTGAACGGGGACATGATAAAAAATAGTGGTGAGGTGAGAACGAGATGGAGTGAGTATTTTGAAGGTTTGTTGAATGTGTTTGATGAAAGAGTGGCAGATATAGGGTGTTTTGGTCCAGGTGGTGTGCAAAGTGAGAGGGTTAGAGAGAATGATTTGGTGAACAGAAAAGAGGTAGTAAAAGATTTGCAAAAGATGAAAGCCGGCAAAACAGCGGGTTTGGATGGTATTGCAGTGGAATTTATTGAAATAGAGGTGACTGCATTGTTGACTAGTTGGTAAGGTTATCTAATGTATGTGTGACTCATGGTGAGGTGCCTGAGGATTGGCAGAATGCTTGCACATTGCTATTGTACAAAGGCAAAGGGGATAAGAGTGAGTGCGCAAATTACAGAGCTATAAGTTTGTTGAGTATTACTGGGAAATTACATGGGAGGGTATTGATTGAGAGGGTGAAGTCATGTACAGAGCATCAGATTCAGGAAGTCCAGTGTGGCTTCAGAAGTGGTAGAGGATGTGTGGATCAGGTGATTGCTTTCAAGAATGTATGTGAGAAATACTTAGAAAAGCAAATGGATTTGTATGTAGCATTTATGGATCTGGAGAAGGCATATGATAGAGTTGATAGAGATGCTCTGTGGAAGGTATTAAGATTATATGGTGTGAGAGGCAAGTTGTTAGAAGCAGTGAAAAGTTTTTATCGAGGATGTAAGGCATGTGTACGAGTAGGAAGAGAGGAAAGTGATTGGTTCTCAGTGAATGTTGGTTTGCGGCAGGGGTGTGTGATGTCTCTATGTTTGTTAAATTTGTTTATGGATTTGGTGTTAGGAGGTGAATGCAAGAGTTTTGGAGAGAGGGGCAAGTATGCAGTCTGTTGTGGATGAGAGAGCTTAGGAAGTAAGTCAGTTGTTGTTCGCTGATGATACAGCGCTGGTGGTTGATTCGGGTGAGAAACTGCAAAGCTGGTGACTGAGTTTGGTAAAGTCTGTGAAAGAAAGCTGAGAATAAATGTGAATAAGAGCAAGGTTATTAGGTACAATAGAATTGAGGGACAAGTCAATTGGGAGGTAAGTTTAAATGGAGAAAACTGGAGGAAGTGAAGTGTTTTAGATATCTGGAACCATCCAAGCCCACGCCTTGCAACCGTATATCATTGTTAGAACCATTTTCCTTCCAACATACTCATTTTTGCTTTCCAAGATAACGTTCTAGACTTCCACACATTCTTCAACACTCCTAGAACTTTCGCACCATCCCCCACCCTATGATTCACTTCCGCATCCATGGTTCCATCTGCTGCCAAATCCACTCTCAGATATCTAAAACACTTTATTTCCTCCAGTTTTTCTCCATTCAAACTTACCTCTCAACTAACTTGTCCCTCAACCCTACTGTACCTAATAATCTTGCTCTTATTCACATTTACTCTCAGCTTTCTTCTTCCACACACTTTACCAAACTCAGTCACCAGCTTCTGCAGTTTCTCACATGAATCAGCCACCAGGGCTGTATCATCAGCGAACAGCAACTGACTCACTTCCCAAGCTCTCTCATCCACAACAGACTGCATACTTGCCCTATTTCCAAAACTCTTGCATTCACCTCCCTAACAACCCCATCTATAAACAAATTAAACAACCATGGAGACATCACACACCCTTGCAGCAAACCTACATTCACTGAGAACCAATCACTTTCCTCTCTTCCTACACGTACACATGCCTTATATCCTCGATCAAAACTTTTCACTGCTTCTAACAACTTGCCTCCCACACCATATATTCTTAATACTTTCCACAGAGTATCTCTATCAACTCTATCATATGCCTTCTCCAGATCCATAAATGCTACATACAAATCCATTTGCTTTTCTAAGTATTTCTCACATACATTCTTCAAAGCAAACACCTAATCCACACATCCTCTACCACTTCTGAAACCACACTGCTCTTCCCCAATCTGATGCTCTGTTCATGCATTTACCCTCTCACTCAATACCCTCCCATATAATTTCCCAGGAATACTCAAAAAACTCATACCCCTGTAATTTGAGCACTCACTTTTATCCCCTTTGCCTTTGTACAATGGCACTATGCAAGCATTCCACCAATCTTCAGGCACCTCACTATGAGTGATACATATATTAAATAACCTTACCAACCAGTCAACAATACAGTCACCCCCTTTTTTAATAAATTCCACCGCAATATCATCCAAACCCAATCCCCTGCCGGCTTTCATCTTCCGCAAATCTTTTACTACCTTTTCTCTGTTTCCGAAATCATTCTCCCTAACCCTCTCACTTTGCATATCACCTTGACCAAAACACCCTATATCTGCCACTCTTTCATCAAACACATTCAACAAACCTTCAAAATACTCACTCCATCTCCTTCTCACATCACGTCTACTTGTTATCACCTCCACATTAACCCCCTTTACTGATGTTCCCATATGTTCTCTTGTCTTACACACTTAATTTACCTCCTTCCAAATCATCTCTTTATTCTCCCTAAAATCTAATGATACTCTCTCACCCCAACTCTCATTTGCCCTCTTTTTCACCTCCTGCACCTTTCTCTTGATCTACTACCTCTTTCTTTTATACATCTCACACTCATTTGCATTATTTCCCTACAAAAATTGTCCAAATGCCTCTCCCTTCTCTTTCACTAATAATCTCACTTCTTCATCCCACCACTTACTACCCATTCTAATCTGCCCACCTCCCACACTTCTCATGCCACAAGCATCTTTTGCGCAAGCCATCACTGCTTCCCTAAATGCATCCCATTCCTCCCCCACTCCCCTTACATCCTTTGTTCTCACCTTTTTCCATTCTGTACTCAGTCTCTCCTGGTACTTCCTCACACAAGTCTCTTTCCCAGGCTCTCTCACTCTCACCACTCTTTTCACCCCAACATTCTCTCTTTTCTGAAAACCCTCACAAATCTTCACCTTCACCTTCACAAGATAATAATCTGACATCCCTCCAGTTGCACCTCTCAGCACATTAACATCCAAAAGTCTCTCTTTTGCGTGCCTATCAATTAAACCGTAATCCAATAATGCTCTCTGGCCATCTCCCCTACTTAAATACGTATACTTATGCATATCTCTCTTTTTAAACCAGGTACTCCCAATCACTAGTCCTTTTTCAGCACATAAATCTACAAGCACTCCACCATTTCCATTTACAACACTGAACACCCCATGTACACCAATTATTCCCTCAAATGCCACATTACTCACCTTTGCATTCAAATCACCCATCACTATAACTTGGTCCCGTGCATCAAAAATACTAACACACTCACTCAGCTACTCCCAAAACACTTGCCTCTCATGATCTTTCTTCTCATGCCCAGGTGCATAGGCACGAATAATCACTGATCTCTCTCCATCCACTTTCAGTTTTACCCATATCAATCTAGAGTTTACTTTCTTACACTCTATCACATATTCCCACCACTCCTTGTCCTCTCACTAACCCATGACTTTACTCCCAAGACATTCCCAAACCACTCTTCCCCTTTACCCTTGAGCTACATTTCACTCAGAGCCAAAACATCCAGGTTGCTTTCCTCAAACATAATACCTATCTCTTCTTTTTTCTCATCTTGGTTACATCCACACACATTTAGACACCCCAATCTGAGCCTTCAATGAGGATGAGCACTCCTCTCATGACTCCTTCTTCTGTTTCCCCTTTCAGAAAGTTAATATATATATATATATATATATATTTCTTTCTTTTCTTTTAAACTATTCGCCATTTCCCACGTTAGTGAGGTAGCGTTAAGAACAGAGGACGGGGCCTTTTTTGGAATATCCTCACCTGGCCCCCTCTGTTCCTTCTTTTGGAAAAAAAAAAAAAAGACGGGAGGGGAGGATTTCCAGCCCCCCGCTCCCTCCCCTTTTAGTCGCCTTCTACGACACGCAGGGAATACATGGGAAGTATTCTTAATCCCCTATCCCCAGGGATATATATATATATATATATATATATATATATATATATATATATATATATTCCCTGGGGATAGGGGAGAAAGAATACTTCCCACGTATTCCCTGCGTGTCGTAGAAGGCGACTAAAAGGGAAGGGAGCGGGGGGCTGGAAATCCTCCCCTCTCGTTTTTTTTTTTTTTTTTAATTTTCCAAAAGAAGGAACAGAGAAGAGGGCCAGGTGAGGATATTCCCTCAAAGGCCCAGTCCTCTGTTCTTAACGCTACCTCGCTATCGCGGGAAATAGCGAATAGTATGAAAAAAAAATATATATATATATATATATATATATATATATATATATATATATATATATATATATATATATATATTTTTTTTTTGCTTTGTCGCTGTCTCCCGCGTTTGCGAGGTGAGCGCAAGGAAACAGACGAAAGAAATGGCCCAACACACCCCCATACACATGTATATACATATGTCCACACACGCAAAATATACATACCTACACAGCTTTCCATGGTTTACCCCAGACGCTTCACATGCCCCGATTCAATCCACTGACAGCACGTCAACCCCGGTATACCACATCGCTCCAATTCACTCTATTCCTTGCCCTCCTTTCACCCTCCTGCATGTTCAGGCCCCGATCACCCAAAATCTTTTTCACTCCATCTTTCCACCTCCAATTTGGTCTCCCACGTCTCCTCGTTCCCTCCACCTCCGACACATATATCCTCTTGGTCAATCTTTCCTCACTCATTCTCTCCATGTGCCCAAACCATTTCAAAACACCCTCTTCTGCTCTCTCAACCACGCTCTTTTTATTTCCACACATCTCTCTTACCCTTACGTTACTTACTCGATCAAACCACCTCACACCACACATTGTCCTCAAACATCTCATTTCCAGCACATCCATCCTCCTGCGCACAACTCTATCCATAGCCCACGCCTCGCAACCATACAACATTGTTGGAACCACTATTCCTTCAAACATACCCATTTTTGCTTTCCGAGATAAAGTTCTCGACTTCCACACATTCTTCAAGGCTCCCAGAATTTTCGCCCCCTCCCCCACCCTATGATCCACTTCCGCTTCCATGGTTCCATCCGCTGCCAGATCCACTCCCAGATATCTAAAACACTTCACTTCCTCCAGTTTTTCTCCATTCAAACTCAGCTCCCAATTGACTTGACCCTCAACCCTACTGTACCTAATAACCTTGCTCTTATTCATACTTACTCTTAACTTCCTTCTTTCACACACTTTACCAAACTCAGTCACCAGCTTCTGCAGTTTCTCACATGAATCAGCCACCAGCGCTGTATCATCAGCGAACAACAACTGACTCACTTCCCAAGCTCTCTCATCCACAACAGACTGCATACTTGCCTTTCTTTCCAAAACTCTTGCATTCACCTCCCTAACAACCCCATCCATAAACAAATTAAACAACCATGGAGATATCACACACCCCTGCCGCAAACCTACATTCACTGAGAGCCAATCACTTTCCTCTCTTCCTACACGTACACATGCCTTACATCCTCGATAAAAACTTTTCACTGCTTCTAACAACTTGCCTCCCACACCATATATTCTTAACACCTTCCACAGAGCATCTCTATCAACTCTATCATATGCCTTCTCCAGATCCATAAATGCTACATACAAATCCATTTGCTTTTCTAAGTATTTCTCACATACATTCTTCAAAGCAAACACCTGATCCACACATCCTCTACCACTTCTGAAACCACACTGCTCTTCCCCAATCTGATGCTCTGTACATGCCTTCACCCTCTCAATCAATACCCTCCCATATAATTTACCAGGAATACTCAACAAACTTATACCTCTGTAATTTGAGCACTCACTCTTATCCCCTTTGCCTTTGTACAATGGCACTATGCACGCATTCCGCCAATCCTCAGGCACCTCACCGTGAGTCATACATACATTAAATAACCTCACCAACCAGTCAACAATACAGTCTCCCCCTTTTTTAATAAATTCCACTGCAATACCATCCAAACCTGCTGCCTTGCCGGCTTTCATCTTCCGCAAAGCTTTTACTACCTCTTCTCTGTTTACCAAATCATTTTCCCTAACCCTCTCACTTTGCACACCACCTCGACCAAAACACCCTATATCTGCCACTCTATCATCAAACACATTAAAGAAACCTTCAAAATACTCACTCCATCTCCTTCTCACATCACCACTACTTGTTATCATCTCCCCATTTGCGCCCTTCACTGACGTTCCCATTTGCTCCCTTTTCTTACGCACTTTATTTACCTCCTTCCAGAACATCTTTTTATTCTCCCTAAAATTTAATGATACTCTCTCACCCCAACTCTCATTTGCCCTCTTTTTCACCTCTTGCACCTTTCTCTTGACCTCCTGTCTCTTTCTTTTATACATCTCCCACTCAATTGCATTTTTTCCCTGCAAAAATTGTCCAAATGCCTCTCTCTTCTCTTTCACTAATAATCTTACTTCTTCATCCCACCACTCACTACCCTTTCTAATCAACCCACCTGCCACTCTTCTCATGCCACAAGCATCTTTTGCGCAATCCATCACTGATTCCCTAAATACATCCCATTCCTCCCCCACTCCCCTTACTTCCATTGTTCTCACCTTTTTCCATTCTGTACTCAGTCTCTCCTGGTACTTCCTCACACAAGTCTCCTTCCCATATATATATATATATATATATATATATATATATATATATATATATATATATTTTTTTTTTTTTTTTTTTTTTTTTCATACTATTCGCCATTTCCCGCATTAGCAAGGTAGTGTTTAGAACAAAGGACTGGATCTTTGAGGGAACATCCTCACCTGGCCCCCTTCTCTGTTCCTTCTTTTGGAAAATTATTATACTTTGTTGCTGTCTCCCGCGTTTGCGAGGTAGCGCAAGGAAACAGACGAAAGAAATGGCCCAACCCCCCCATACACATGTATATACATACGTCCACACACGCAAATATACATACCTACACAGCTTTCCATGGTTTACCCCACACGCTTCACATGCCTTGATTCAATCCACTGACAGCACGTCAACCCCGGTATATATATATATATATATATATATATATATATATATATATATATATATATATATATATATATATATTTTTTTTTTTTCTTTTTTTGCTGTCTCCCGCACTTGCGAGGTAGCGCAAGGAAACAGACGAAAGAAATGGCCCAACCCACCCCCATACACATGTATATACATACGTCCACAACACGCAAATATACATACCTACAACAGCTTTCCATGGTTTACCCCAGACGCTTCACATGCCCTGATTCAATCCATTGACAGCACGTCAACCCCGGTATAACCAAATCGATCCAATTCACTCTATTCCTTGCCCACTCCTTTCACCCTCCTGCATGTTCAGGCCTTGATCACACAAAATCTTTTTCACTCCATCTTTCCACCATCCAATTTGGTCTCCCACTTCTCCTCGTTCCCTCCACCTCCGACACATATATCCTCTTGGTCAATCTTTCCTCACTCATTCTCTCCATGTGCCCAAACCACTTCAAAACAAACACCCTTTTCTGCTCTCTCAACGACGCTCTTTTTATTTCCACAAATCTCTCTTACCCTTACGTTACTCACTCGATCAAACCACCTCTCACACCACACATTGTCCTCAAACATCTCATTTCCACAGCACATCCATCCTGGGGGTGGGTTGGCCATTCTTTCGTCTGTTTCCTTGCGCTGTCTCGCAGACGCGGGAGACAGCAAACAAAGTATAATAAAAAATAATAATATATATATATATTATTTTTTTTTTTATTTTGCTTCGTCGCTGTCTCCCGCGTCTGCGAGACAGCGCAAGGAAACAGACGAAAGAAATGGCCCAACCCACCCCCATACACATGTATATACATACACGTCCACACACGCAAATATACATACCCATACATCTCAACGTACACCTATATATACACACACAGACACATACATATATACACATGCACAAATTTCACACTGTCTGCCTTTATTCATTCCCATCGCCACCTCGCCACACATGGAATAACATCCCCCTCCCCACTCATGTGTGCGAGGTAGCGCTACGAAAGACAACAAAGGCCCCATTCGTTCACACTCAGTCTCTAGCTGTCATGCAACAATGCCCAAGACCACAGCTCCCTTTCCAAATCCAGGCCCCACAGAACCTTCCATGGTTCACCCAGATGCTTCACATGCCCTGATTCAATCCACTGACAGCATGCCGACCCCGGTACAACCACATCGATCCAACTCACTCTATTCCTTGCCCGCCTTTCACCCTCCTGAATGTTCAGGCCCTGATCACTCAAAATCCCTTCACTCCATCCTTCCACCTCCAATTCGATCTCCCACTTCTCGTTCCCTCCACCTCCAACACATATATCCTCTTGGTCAATCTTTCCTCACTTATTCTCTCCATGTGCCCAAACCATTTCAAAAACACCCTCTTCTGCTCTCTCAACCACGCTCTTTTTATTTCCACACATCTCTCTTACCCTTACGTTACTACTCGATCAAACCACCTCACACCACACATTGTCCTCAAACATCTCATTTCCAGCACATCCACCCTCCTGCGCACAACTCTATCCATAGCCCACACCTCGCAACCATACAATATTGTTGGAACCACTATTTCTTCAAACATACCCATTTTTGCTTTCCGAGATAATGTTCTCAACTTCCACACAGTCTTCAAGGCTCCCAGGATTTTCGCCCCCTCCCCCACTCTATGATTCACTTCCGCTTCCATGGTTCCATCCGCTGCCAGATCCACTTCCAGATATCTAAAAACACTTTACTTCCTCCAGTTTTTCTCCATTCAACTTACCTCCCAATTGACTTGACCCTCAACCCTACTGCACCCAACAACCTTGCTCTTATTCACACTCCACTCCCAACTTTCCTCCCTCACACACTTTACCAAACTCAGTTCACCAGCTTCTGCAGTTTCTCACATGAATCAGCCACCAGCGCTGCACATCATCAGCGAACAATAACTGACTCACTTCCCAGGCATCTCTCATCCCCAACAGACCTCACACTTGCCCCTCTTTCCAAAACTCTTGCATTCACCTCCCCTAACAACCCCATCCATAAACAAATTAAACAATCATGGAGACATCACACACCCTGCCGCAAACCTACATATTTTATCCCTGGGGATCAGGAGGAAGAATACTTCCCACGTATTCCCCGTGTGACTTACAAGCAACTAAAAGGGAAGGGAGCGGGGGCTGGAAATCCTCCCCCTGTGTTTTTTTTTTTTAATTTTCCAAAAGAAGGGACAAAGAAGGGGCCAGGTGAGGATATTCCCTCAAAGGCTCAGTCCTTTGTTCTTAATGCTACCTCGCTAATGCATGAAATGGCGAATAGTTGAAAGAAAAAAAAGACCTTCCACAAAGCATCTCTATCAACTCTATCTATGCCTTCAGCTCCATAAATTCTACATACAAATCCATTTTTTCTAAGTATTTCTCACATACATCTTCAAAGCAAAATTCTGATCCACATATCATCTACCACTTCTAAAAGCACACTGCTTTCCCCATTCTGATGCTCTGTACATGCCTTGACCCACTCAATCAATACCCTCCCATATGATTTCCCAGGAATCTTCAACAAACGTATACCTCTGCAATTGAACAACACACCTTTATCCCCTTTGCCTTTGTACAATGGCACTCTCATTGCCCTCTTTTTCACCTCTTGCACCTTCTCTTGACCTCTTGCCTGTTTCTTTTACATATCTCCCAGTCATAGTGCACTTTAATTTCCCTGCAGAAATCATCCAAATGCCTCTCTCTTCTCTTTCACTAACAATCTTACTATTTCATCCCACTACTCTTACCTTTCCTAATCTGTCCACCTCCCACCTTTGTCATGCCACAGGCATCTTTTGCACAAGCCATCACTGCTTCCCTAAATACATTCCATTCCTCCCCCACTCCTCTTACGTTGTTTGCTCTCACCTTTTTCCATTCTGCACTCAATCTCATCCTGGTACTGTCCTCACACTAGTCTCCTTTCAGCTCACTGACTCACCATACTTTTCATCCCAACATTTTTCTCCTTTGTTCTGAAGAACCTCTACATATCATCTCCTTCACCTCCACAAGATAATGATCAGACATCCCTCCATTGCCCTCAACTCCATCACATTAACATCCAAAAATCTCCTTCACACGCCTATCAATAACACATAATCCATAATGCTCCCTGGCCATCTTTCCTACTTACATACATATCTTATGTATATCTCTCTTTTAAACCAGGTATTCCCATCACCAGTCTTTTTCAGCACACAAATCTACAAGCTCTTCATTTCCATTTACAACACTGAACACCCCATGTACACCAATTATACTCTCAACGCCACATTACCCACCTTGTATTCAAATCACCCTTCACTATATATACATATATATAAATATATATATATATATATATTTATATATTATATAATATATATATATAATATATATATATATATTATTTATTTATTTATTTTGCTTTGTCGCTGTCTCCCACGTTGCGAGGTAGCGCAAGGAAACAGACGAAAGAATGGCACAACCCACCCCCATACACAATGTACACACACACACACCCACACACGCAAATATACATACCATACATCTCAATGTACACATATATATACACATACAGACACATACATATATACCCATGCACACAATTCACACTGTCTGCCCCTATTAATTCCCATCGCCACCTCGCCACACATGGAATACAATCCCCCTCCCCCCTCATGTGTGCGAGGTAGCAAAAGGAAAAGACAACAAAGGCCCCATTCGTTCACACTCAGTCTCCAGCTGTCACGCAATAATGCCCGAAACCACAGCTCCCTTTCCACATCCAGGCCCCACACAACTTTCCATGGTTTACCCCAGACACTTCACATAACCTGATTCAATCCACTGACAGCACGTCAACCCCGGTATACCACATCGATCCAATTCACTCTATCCTTGCCCGCCTTTCACCCTCCTGCATGTTCAGGCCCCGATCACACAAAATCTTTTTCACTCCATCTTTCCACCTCCAATTTGGTCTCCCACGTCTCCTCGTTCCCGCCACCTCCGACACATATATCCTCTTGGTCAATCTTTCCTCACTCATTCTCTCCATGTGCCCAAACCATTTCAAAACACTCTCTCTGCTCTCTCAACCACACTCTTTTTATTTCCACACATCTCTCTTACCCTTACATTACTTACTCGAGCAAACCACCTCACACCACACATTGTCCTCAAACATCTCATTTCCAGCACATCCACCCTCCTGCGCACAACTCTATCCATAGCCCACGCCTCGCAACCATACAACATTGTTGGAACCACTATTCCTTCAAACATACCCATTTTTGCTTTCCGAGATAATGTTCTCGACTTCCACACATTCTTCAAGGATCCCAGGATTTTCGCCCCCTTCCCCACCCTATGATTCACTTCCGCTTCCATGGTTCCATCCGCTGCCAGATCCACTCCCAGATATCTAAAACACTTTACTTCCTCCAGTTTTTCTCCATTCAAACTTACCTCCCAATTGACTTGACCCTCAACCCTACTGTACCTAATACCCTTGCTCTTATTCACATTTACTCTCAACTTCCTTCTTTCACACACTTTACCAAACTCAGTCACCAGCTTCTGCAGTTTCTCACATGAATCAGCCACCAGCGCTGTATCATCAGCGAACAACAACTGACTCACTTCCCAAGCTCTCTCATCCACAACAGACTGCATACTTGCCCCTCTTTCCAAAACTCTTGCATTCACCTCCCTAACAACCCCATCCATAAACAAATTAAACAACCATGGAGACATCACACACCCCTGCCGCAAACCTACATTCACTGAGAACCAATCACTTTCCTCTCTTCCTACACGTACACATGCCTTACATCCTCGATAAAAACTTTTCACTGCTTCTAACAACTTGCCTCCCACACCATATATTCTTAATACCTTCCACAGAGCATCTCTATCCACTCTATCATATGCCTTCTCCAGATCCATAAATGCTACATACAAATCCATTGCTTTTCTAAGTATTTCTCACATACATTCTTCAAAGCAAACACCTGATCCACACATCCTCTACCACTTCTGAAACCACACTGCTCTTCCCCAATCTGATGCTCTGTACATGCCTTCACCCTCTCAATCAATACCCTCCCATATAATTTACCAGGAATACTCAACAAACTTATACCTCTGTAATTTGAGCACTCACACTTATCCCCTTTGCCTTTGTACAATGGCACTATGCATGCATTCCCCAATCCTCAGGCACCTCACCATGAGTCTTACATACATTAAATAACCTTACCAACCAGTAAATAATAGAGTCACCCCCTTTTTTAATAAATTCCACTGCAATACCATCCAAACCTGCTGCCTTGCCGGCTTTCATCTTCCGTAAAGCTTTTACTACCTCTTCTCTGTTTACCAAATCATTTTCCCTAACCCTCTCACTTTGCACACCACCTCGACCAAAACACCCTATATCTGCCACTCTACATCAAAAACATTCAACAAACCTTCAAAATACTCACTCCATCTCCTTCTCACATCACCACTACTTGTTATCACCTCCCCATTTGCGCCCTTCACTGAAGTTCCCATTTGCTCCCTTGTCTTACGCACTTTATTTACCTCCTTCCAGAACATCTTTTTATTCTCCCTAAAATTTAATGATACTCTCTCACCCCAACTCTCATTTGCCCATCTTTTTCACCTCTTGCACCTTACTCTTGACCTCCTGTCTCTTTCTTTTATACATCTCCCACTCAATTGCATTTTTTCCCTGCAAAAATCGTCCAAATGCCTCTCTCTCTTCTCTTTCACTAATAATCTTACTTCTTCATCCCACCACTCACTACCCTTTCTAATCAA
Source organism: Panulirus ornatus (assembly GCF_036320965.1). Taxonomy (NCBI): domain Eukaryota; kingdom Metazoa; phylum Arthropoda; class Malacostraca; order Decapoda; family Palinuridae; genus Panulirus; species Panulirus ornatus. The sequence continues at coordinate 26,147,251 of NC_092282.1, forward strand.
CCCACCTCCCACGCTTCTCATGCCACAAGATCTTTTGCGCAAGCCATCACTGATTCCCTAAATACATCCCATTCCTCCCCCACTCCCCTTACTTCCATTGTTCTCACTTTTTTCCATTCTGTACTCAGTCTCTCCTGGTACTTCCTCACACAAGTCTCCTTCCCAAGCTCACTTACTCTCACCACCCTCTTCACCCCAACATTCACTCTTCTTTTCTGAAAACCCATACAAATCTCACCTTAGCCTCCACAAGATAATGATCAGACATCCCCTCCAGTTGCAACCTCTCAGCACATTAACATCCAAAAGTCTCTCTTTCGCGCGCCTGTCAATTAACACGTAATCCAATAATGCTCTCTGGCCATCTCTCCTACTTACATACGTATACTTATGTATATCTTGCTTTTTAAAACCAGTATTCCCAATCAACCAGTACTTTTTCAGCACATAAATCTACAAGCTCTTCACCATTTCCATTACAACACTGAACACCCCATGTATACCAATTATTCCCTCAACTGCCACATTACTCACCTTTGCATTCAAATCACCCATCACTATAACCTGGTCTTCGTGCATCAAAACCACTAACACACTCATTCAGCTGCTCCCAAAACACTTGCCTCTCATGATCTTTCTTCTCATGCCCAGGTGCATATACACCAATAATCACCCATCTCTCTCCATCAACTTTTCAGTTTTTACCCATATTAATCGAGAATTTACTTTCTTACCATTCTATCACCTATATATATATATATATATATATATAATATATATATATATATATTATATAATATATATACATATATATATATTCTCACCCTATCCCTAGGGGATAGGGGAGAAAGAATACTTCTCACGCATCCTCACGTGTCGTAGAAGGCGACTAAAGGGGATGGAGCGGGGGCCAGAAACTCTCCCCTCCTTGTATTAAAAATTTCTAAAAGGGGAAACAGAAGAAGGAGTCACGTGAGGAGTGCTCATCCTCCTCGAAGGCTCGATTGGGGTGTCTAAATGTGTGTGGATGTAACCAAGATGAGAAAAAAGGAGAGATAGGTAGTATGTTTGAGAAGAAAACCTGGATGTTTTTTCTCTGAGTGAAACGAAGTCAAGGGTAAAGGGGAAGAGTGGTTGGGAATGTCTTGGGAGTAAAGTCAGGGTTAGTTGAGAGGACAAGAGCAAGGGAAAGTGTCGCACTACTCCTGAAACAGAGTTGTGGGAGTATGTGATAGAGTGTAAGAAAGTAAATTCTAGATTGATATGGGTAAAAGTGAAAGTTGATAGGAGAGAGATGCGATTATTGGTGCATATGCACCTGGGCATGAGAAGAAAGATCATGAGAGCAAGTGTGTTGGGAGCAGCTGAATGAGTGTGTTAGTGGTTTTGATGCACAAGACTGGGTTATAGTGATGGGTGATTTGAATGCAAAGGTGAGTAATGTGGCAGTTGAGGGAATAATTGGTATACATGGAGTGTTCAGTGTTTGTAAATGGAGATGGTGAAGAGCTTGTAGATTTTTGTGCTAAAAAAGTACTGGTGATTGGAATCCCTGGTTTAAAAAGCAAGATATACATAAGTATACGAAATGTAAGTAGGAAAATGGCCAAGAGCGGTTATTGGATTACGTGTTAATTGACAGGCGCGCGAAAGAGAGACTTTTGGATGTTAATGTGCTGAGAGGTGCAACTGAGGGATGTCTTGGGAGTAAAGTCAGGAGTTAGTGAAGGACAAGAGCAAGAGAGGAGTAGCAGTACTCCTGAAACAGGAGTTGTTGGGAGTATGTGATAGAATGTAAAAAGTAAATTCTTGATTAATATGGGTAAAACTGAAAGTGATGGAGAGAGATGGGTGATTATTGGTGCATATGCACCTGGGCATGAGAAGAAACATCATGAGAGGCAAGTGTGTTTGGGAGCAGCTGAATGAGTGTGTTAGTGTTTTGATGCACAAGACTGGGTTATAGTGATGGGTGATTTGAATGCAAAGGTGAGTAATGTGGCAGTTGAGGGAATAATTGGTATACATGGAGGTGTTTCAGTGTTGTAAATGGAGATGGTGAAGAGCTTGTAGATTTATGTGCTGAAAAAGGGACTGGTGATTGGGAATACCTGTTTAAAAAGACGAGATATACATAAGTATATCATGTAAGTAGGAGAGATGGCCAGAGAGCGTTACTGGATTGGTGTTAATTGATAGGTGCGCGAAAGAGAGACTTTTGGATGTTAATGTGCTGAGAGGTGCAATGGATGGGATGTCTGATCATTATCTTGTGGAGGCTAAGGTGAAGATTTGTTAGGGTTTTTGAGAAAAGAAGAGGAATTGTTGGGGTGAAGAGAGTGGTGAGAGTAAGTGAGCTTGGGAAGGTGACCTGTGTGAGGAAGTACCAGGAGAGACTGAGTACAGAATGGAAAAAGGTGAGAACAATGGAGGTAAGGGGAGTGGGGGAGGAATGGGATGTAATTTAGGGAAGCTGTGATGGCTTGTGCAAAAGATGCTTGTGGCATGGAAAGATGGGAGGTGGGCAGATTAGAAAGGGTAGTGAGTGGTGGGATGAAGAAGTAAGATTATTAGTGAAAGAGAAGAGAGAGGCATTTGGACGATTTTTGCAGGGAAAATAATGCAAATGACTGGGAGATGTATAAAAGAAAGAGGCAGGAGGTCAAGAGAAAGGTGCAAGAGGTGAAAAAGAGGGCAAATGAGAGTTGGGGTGAGAGAGTATCATTAAATTTTAGGGAGAATAAAAAGATGTTTTGGAAGAAGGTAAACTAAAGTGTAAGACAAGGGAACAAATGGGAACTTCAGTGAAGGGGCTAATGGGGAGGTGGTAATGAGTAGTGGTGATGTGAGAAGGAGATGGAGTGAGTATTTTGAAGGTTTGCTGAATGTGTTTGGTGATAGAGTGGCAGATATAGGGTGTTTTGATCGAGGTGGTGTGCAAAGTGAGAGGGTTAGGGGAATAATGATTTGGTAAACAAAGAAGAGGTAGTAAAAGCTTTGCGGCAAATGAAAGCTGCAAGGCGACGGCTTTGGTGGTATTGCTGTGGAATTCATTAAAAAGGGGGTGACTGTACTGTTGACTGGTTGTAAGGTTATTTAATGTATGTATGACTCATGGTGAGGTTCTGAGGACTGGCGGAATGCTTGCATAGTGCCATTATACAAAGGCAAAGGGATAAAGGAGTGTGCTCAAATTATATGATTCTGTATTATAAGTTTGTTGAGTAAATTCCCCGTTTTTTAAATTATATGGGCAGGTTTTTTGAATTAGAAGATAGGGGGGAAGGCATGTACAGAGCATGTTGGAGGTTTTTCAGAAGTGGTACAGGATGTGTGGATCAGGTGTTTGGCTTTGAAGAATGTATGTGAGAAACACTTTGAAAGCAAATGGATTTGTAATGCAGCAATTATGGATCTGGAGAAGGCATATGATAGGGGGTTGATTTGAGATGCTCTGTGGAAAGGTATTAAGAAATATATGGTGTTGGGAGGCAAGTTTGTTAGAAGCAGGAAAATTTTTATCGAGGATGTAAGGGATGTGTATGGAGGAAGAGAGGAAAGTGATTGGTTCTCAGTGAATGTAGGTTTGCGCAGGGGTGTGTGATGTCTCATGGTCGTTTAAATTTGTTTTATGGATGGGGTTGTTAGGGAGGTGAATGCAAGAGTTTTTGAGAAAGGGGCAAGTAATGAAGGTCTATTGTGGATGAGAGCTTGGGATAGTGAGTCAGTTGTTGTTCGCTGATGATACAGCGCTGGTGGCGATTCATGTGAGAAACTGCAGAAGCTGGTGATGAGTTTGGTAAAGTGTGTGAAAGAAGAAAGTTAGAGTAATTGTGAATAAGAGCAAGGTTATTAGGTACGTGGGTTGAGGGCCAAGTTAATTGGGAGTAAGTTTGAATGGAGAAAAACTGGAAGAGTAAAGTGTTTTAGATATCTGGGAGTGGATCTGGCAGCGGATGGAACCATGAAGCAGAGTAGATCATGGGTGGGGGAGGGGGTGAAAATCCTGGGAGCCTTGAAGACTGTGGGGGAAGTCGAGAACTTTATCTCGGAAAGCAAAAATGGGTATGTTTGAAGGAATAGTGGTTCCAACATGTTGTATGGTTGCGAGGCGGGGGCTATGGATTTGTGCGCAGGAGGGTGGATGTGCTGGAAATGAGATGTTTGAGGACAATGTGTGTTTTGTGAGGTGGTTTGATCGAGTAAGTAATGTAAGGGTAAGAGAGATGTGTGGAAATAAAAAGAGGTGGTTGAGAGAGCAGAGAGGGTGTTTTGAAATGGTTTGGGCACAGGGGAGAGAATGAGTGAGGAAAGATTGACCAAGAGGATTATGTGTCGGAGGTGGAGGGAACAAGGAGAGTGGGAGACCAAATTGGAATGGTGAAGATGGAGTGAAAAAGATTTGTGTGATCGGGGCCTGAACATGCGGAGGGTGAAAGGAGGGCAAGGAATAGAGTAAATTGGTCGATGTGGTTATACCGGGGTTGACGTACGTCAGTGGATTGAACTCAGGTCATGTGAAGCGTCGGGGATAAACCATGGAAAGTTGTGTGGGGCCTGGATGTGGAAAGGGAGCTGTGGTTTCGGGCATTATTGCATGACAGATAGAGAATGAGTGTGAATGAATGGGGCCTTGTTGTCTTTTCCTAGTGCTACCTCGCACACATGAGGGGGGAGGGGGATGGTATTCATGTGTGGCAAGGTGGCGATGGGAATGAATAAAGGCAGACAGTGTGAACTGTGTGCATGGGTATATATGTATGTGTCTGTGTGTGTATATATATGTGTACATTGAGATGTATAGGTATGTATATTTGCATGTGTGTGTTTTTATGTATAATACATGTGTATGGGGGTGGGTTGCGCCATTTCTTTTGTCTGTTTCCTTGCGCTACCTCGCAAAGCGCGGGAGACAGTGACAAAGCAAAATAATAATAAATATTTTTGTGTGTGAGTTGTATAAAACAAAGAGGCAGGAGGTTCAAAAAAAAAAGGTGCAGGGAAAAGGTGAAAAAAGGGCAAATGAGAGTTGGGGTGAGAGAGTATCATAAAATTTTTGGGAGAAAAAAAAAATTTTTTGGAAGGAGGTAAATAAAGGGCATAATACAAGGAACAAATGGGAAATCAGTGAAGGGGGGGAACGGGGACATGATAAAAAATAGTGGTGAGGTCGAGAACGAGATGGAGGTGAGTATTTTGAAGGTTTGTTGAATGTGTTTGATGAAAAAGGGGGCAGATTATTAGGGTGTTTTTTGGGCCAGGTGGTGTGCAAAGTGGAGGGTTTTGAGAGAATGATTTGGTGAAAAGAAAAGAGGTAGTAAAAATTTGCAAAAGATGAAAGCCCGGGAAAACAGCGGGTTTGGATGGTATTGCAGTGGAATTTATTGAAATAGAGGTGACGCATTGTTGACTAGTTGGTAGGTTATCTTTAAAGTATGTGTGATCATGGTGAGGTGCCCTGAGGATTGGCAGAATGCTTGCCCCATTGCTATGTACAAGGCAAAGGGATAAGGGGTGAGTGCGCAAAATTTTCAGAGCTATAAGTTTGTTTTTAAATTTCTGGGAATTACATTGGAGGGTAATTTTATTGAGAGGGTGAAGTCATGTACAGAGCATTTAGTTTTAGGAAGGGCCAGTTTGTGGCTTCAGGGAAATGGTTAGAGGATGTGTGGATCAGTGATTGCTTTCAAGAATGTTTTGTGGGGAAATACTTGAAAGCAAAGGGGTTTGTTATGAGCATTTTTGGATTGGAGAGGCTATATGATAGAGTTGTTGAGATGCTCTGTGGAAGGTTTAAGATTATATGGTGTGAGAGGCAAGTTGTTAGAAGCAGTGAAAAGTTTTTATCGGGATGTAAGGCATGTGTTCGAGTTGGAAGAGGGAAGTGATTGGTTCTCAGTGATGTTGGTTTGCGGCAGGGGGTGTGTGATGTCTCTATGTTTGTTAAATTTGTTTATGGTTTTTGGTGTTAGGAGGTGAATGCAAGAGTTTTGGAGAGAGGGGCAAGTATGCAGTCTGTTGTGGATGAGAGAGCTTAGGAAGTAAGTCAGTTGTTGTTCGCTGATTGATACAGCGCTGGGGTTGATTCGGGTGAGAAAACTGCAAAGCTGGTGATGAGTTTGGTTAAAGTCTGTGAAAGAAAGCTGAGAATAAATGTGAATAAGAGCAAGGTTATTAGGTACAATAGAATTGAGGGACAAGTCAATTGGGAGGTAAGTTTAAATGGAGAAAAAAACTGGGAAGCTGAAGTGTTTTAGAGATATCTGGAAAACCATCAAGCCCATCGCCTTGCAACCGTATATTCATTGTTAGAACCATTTTCCTTCAACATACTCATTTTTGCTTTCCTAGATAACGTTCTAGACTTCCACACATTCTTCAACACTCCTAGAACTTTCGCACCATCCCCCACCTTGATTCACTTCCGCATCCATGGTTCCATCTGCTGCCAATCACTCTCAGATATCTAAAACACTTTATTTCCTCAGTTTTTCTCCATTCAAACTTACCTCTCAATATACTTGTCCCTCAACCCTACTGTACCTAATAATCTTGTACTTATTCACATTTACTCTCAGCTTTCTTCTTCACACACACTTTACCAAACTCAGTCACCAGCTTCTGCAGTTTCTCACATGAATCAGCCACCAGGGCTGTATCATCAGCGAACAGCAACTGACTCACTTCCAAGCTCTCTCACACAAACAGACTGCATAACTTGCCCTATTTCCAAAACTCTTGCATTCACCTCCCTAACAACCCCATCTATAAACAAATTAAACAACCATGGAGACATCACCACACCTTGCAGCAAACCTACATTCACTGAGAACCAATCACTTTCCTCTCTTCCACACGTACACATGCCTTATATCCTCGATCAAAACTTTTCACTGCTTCATAACAACTTGCCTCCACACCATATATTCTTAATACTTTCCACAGAGTATCTCTTTCAAACTCTATCATATGCCTTCTCCAGATCCATAAATGCTACATACAATCCATTTGCTTTTCTAAGTATTTCTCACATACATTCTTCAAAGCAAACACCTAATCCACACATCCTCTACACTTCTGAAACCACACTGCTCTTCCCCAAATTGATGCTCTGTTCATGCATTACCCTCTCACTCAATACCCTCCATATAATTCCCAGGAATACTCAAAAAAACTCATACCCCTGTAATTTGAGCACTCACTTTTATCCCCTTTGCCTTTGTACAATGGCACTATGCAAGCATTCACCATCTTCAGGCACCTCACTATGAGTGATACATATATTATAAATAACCTTACCAACCAGTCAACAATACAGTCACCCCCTTTTTAATAAATTCCACCGCAATATCATCCAAACCCAATCCCCTGCGGCTTTCATCTTCCGCAAATCTTTTACTACTTTTCTCTGTTTCCGAAATCATTCTCCCATAAACCCTCTCACTTTGCATATCACCTTGACCAAAACACCCTATATCTGCCACTCTTTCATCAAACACATTCACAAACCTTCAAAATACTCACTCATCTACCTTCTCACATTCACGTTACTTGTTATCACCTCCACATTAACCCCCTTTACTGATGTTCCCATATGTTCTCTTGTCTTACACACTTTAATTTACTCCTTCCAAATCATCTCTTTATTCTCCTAAAATCTAATGATACTCTCTCACCCCAACTCTCATTTGCCCTCTTTTTTCACCTCCTGCACCTTTCTCTTGATCTACTACCTCTTTCTTTTATACATCTCAATCATTTGCATTATTTCCTACAAAAATTGTCCAAATGCCTCTCCTCTCTTCTTAATTAATCTCACTTCTTCATCCCACACTTACTACCCATTCTATCTGCCCACCTCCCACACTTCTCATGCACAATGCATCTTTTGCGCAAGCCATCACTGCTTCCCTAAATTGCATCCCATTCCTCCCCCACTCCCCTTACATCCTTTGTTCTCACCTTTTTCCATTCTGTACTCAGTCTCTCCTGGTACTTCCTCACACAAGTCTCTTTCCAGGCTCTCTCACTCTCACCTCTCTTTTCACCCCAACTTCTCTCTTTTCTGAAAACCCTCACAAATCTCACCTTCACCTTCACAAGATAATAATCTGAAATCCCTCAGTTGCACCTCTCAGAAGCACATTAACATCCAAAAGTCTATCTTTTGCGTGCCATATCAATTAACCGTAATTCCAATAATGCTCTCTGGCCATCTCCCTACTTAATACGTATACTTATTGATATCTCTCTTTTTAAACCAGGTACTCCCAATCACTAGTCCTTTTTCAGCACATAAATCTACAAGCACTCCACCATTTCCATTTACAACACTGAACACCCCATGTACACCAATTATTCCCTCAAATGCCACATTACTCACCTTTGCATTCAAATCACCATCACTATAACTTGGTACCCGTGCATCAAAAAATACTAACACACTCACTCAGCTACTTTTCCCAAAACACTTGCCTCTCATGATCTTTCTTCTTGCCCAGGTGCATAGGCACGATAATCACTGATCTCTCTCCATCCACTTTCAGTTTTACCCATATCAATCTAGAGTTTACTTTCTTTCACTCTATCACATATTCCACACCATCTTGTCCTTCACTAACCATGACTTTACTCCCAAGGACATTCCAACCACTCTTCCCTTTACCTTGAGCTACATTTCACTCAGAGCCAAAACATCAGGTTGCTTTCCTCAAACATAATAACCTATCTCTTCTTTTTTCTATCTTGGTTACATCCACACACATTTAGACACCCCAATCTGAGCCTTCAATGTAGGATGAGCATCCTCTATGACTCCTTCTCTGTTTCCCCTTTCGAAAGTTAATATATTATTATATAATATATTATATTTCTTTCTTTTCTTTTAAACTATTCGCCATTTCCCACGTTAGTGAGGTTAGCGTTAAGAACAGAGGACGGGGCCTTTTTTGGAATTTCTCACCTGGCCACCTATGTTCCTTTCTTTTGGAAAAAAAAAAAAAAAAAGACGGGAGGGGAGGATTTCAGCCCCCCGCTCCTCCCCTTTTAGTCGCCTTCTACGACACGCCAGGGAATTACATGGGAGTATTGCTTAATCCCTTTCCCCAGGGATATATATATATATATATATATATATATTATATATACTATATATTTATATATATATTTCCCTGGGGATAGGGGAGAAAGGAATACTTCCCACGTATTCCTGCGTGTCGTAGGAAGGCGACTAAAAGGGTAGGGAGCGGGGGGCTGGAAATCTCCCCTCTCGTTTTTTTTTTTTTTTTTTAATTTTCCAAAAGAAGGAACAGAGAAGAGGGCCAGGTGAGGATATTCCCTCAATAGGCCCAGTCCTCTGTTCTTAACGCTACCTCGCTATCGCGGGAATAGCGAATAGTATGTAAAAAAAATATATATATATTATATATATTATTTATATTATATATATATATATTATATATATATTATATTTTTTTTTTGCTTTGTCGCTGTCTCCCGCGTTTGCGAGGTGAGCGCAAGGAAACAGACGAAAGTAATGGCCCAACACACCCCCATACACTTGTATATACATATGTCCACACACGCAAAATTACATTACCTACACAGCTTTCCATGGTTTACCCCAGACGCTTCACATGCCCCGATTCAATCAAATGACAGCACGTCAACCCCGGTATACCACATCGCTCCATATTCACTCTATTCTTGCCCTCCTTTCACCCTCCTGCATGTTCAGGCCCCGATCACACAAAATCTTTTTCACTCCATCTTTCCACCTCCAATTTGGTCTCCCTCTTCTCCTCGTTCCCTCCACCTCCGACACATATATCCTCTTGGTCAATCTTTCCTCACTCATTCTCTCCATGTGCCCAAACCATTTCAAAACACCCTCTTCTGCTCTCTCAACCACGCTCTTTTTATTTCCACACATCTCTCTTACCCTTACGTTACTTACTCGATCAAACCACCTCACACCACACATTGTCCTCAAACATCTCATTTCCAGCACATCCATCCTCCTGCGCACAACTCTATCCATAGCCCACGCCTCGCAACCATACAACATTGTTGGAACCACTATTCCTTCAAACATACCCATTTTTGCTTTCCGAGATAATGTTCTCGACTTCCACACATTCTTCAAGGCTCCCAGAATTTTCGCCCCCTCCCCCACCCTATGATCCACTTCCGCTTCCATGGTTCCATCCGCTGCCAGATCCACTCCCAGATATCTAAAACACTTCACTTCCTCCAGTTTTTCTCCATTCAAACTCACCTCCCAATTGACTTGACCCTCAACCCTACTGTACCTAATAACCTTGCTCTTATTCACATTTACTCTTAACTTCTTCTTTCACACACTTTACCAAACTCAGTCACCAGCTTCTGCAGTTTCTCACATGAATCAGCCACCAGCGCTGTATCATCAGCGAACAACAACTGACTCACTTCCCAAGCTCTCTCATCCCCAACAGACTTCATACTTGCCCCTCTTTCCAAAACTCTTGCATTCACCTCCCTAACAACCCCATCCATAAACAAATTAAACAACCATGGAGACATCACACACCCCTGCCGCAAACCTACATTCACTGAGAACCAATCACTTTCCTCTCTTCCTACACGTACACATGCCTTACATCCTCGATAAAAACTTTTCACTGCTTCTAACAACTTGCCTCCCACACCATATATTCTTAATACCTTCCACAGAGCATCTCTATCAACTCTATCATATGCCTTCTCCAGATCCATAAATGCTACATACAAATCCATTTGCTTTTCTAAGTATTTCTCACATACATTCTTCAAAGCAAACACCTGATCCACACATCCTCTACCACTTCTGAAACCACACTGCTCTTCCCCAATCTGATGCTCTGTACATGCCTTCACCCTCTCAATCAATACCCTCCCATATAATTTACCAGGAATACTCAACAAACTTATACCTCTGTAATTTGAGCACTCACTCTTATCCCCTTTGCCTTTGTACAATGGCACTATGCACGCATTCCGCCAATCCTCAGGCACCTCACCATGAGTCATACATACATTAAATAACCTCACCAACCAGTCAACAATACAGTCTCCCCCTTTTTTAATAAATTCCACTGCAATACCATCCAAACCTGCTGCCTTGCCGGCTTTCATCTTCCGCAAAGCTTTTACTACCTCTTCTCTGTTTACCAAATCATTTTCCCTAACCCTCTCACTTTGCACACCACCTCGACCAAAACACCCTATATCTGCCACTCTATCATCAAACACATTAAAGAAACCTTCAAAATACTCACTCCATCTCCTTCTCACATCACCACTACTTGTTATCATCTCCCCATTTGCGCCCTTCACTGACGTTCCCATTTGCTCCCTTTTCTTACGCACTTTATTTACCTCCTTCCAGAACATCTTTTTATTCTCCCTAAAATTTAATGATACTCTCTCACCCCAACTCTCATTTGCCCTCTTTTTCACCTCTTGCACCTTTCTCTTGACCTCCTGTCTCTTTCTTTTATACATCTCCCACTCAATTGCATTTTTTCCCTGCAAAAATTGTCCAAATGCCTCTCTCTTCTCTTTCACTAATAATCTTACTTCTTCATCCCACCACTCACTACCCTTTCTAATCAACCCACCTGCCACTCTTCTCATGCCACAAGCATCTTTTGCGCAATCCATCACTGATTCCCTAAATACATCCCATTCCTCCCCCACTCCCCTTACTTCCATTGTTCTCACTTTTTCCATTCTGTACTCAGTCTCTCCTGGTTACTTCCTCACACAAGTCTCCTTCCCCATATATATATATTTTATTTATATATATTATATATATATTATATATATATTTTTTTTTTTTTTTTTTTTTTTTTCATACTATTCGCCATTTCCCCCATTAGCAAGGTAGTGTTTTTAGAACAAAGGGACTGGATCTTGAGGGAACATCCTCACCTGGCCCCTTCTCTGTTCCTTCTTTTGGAAAATTATTATACTTTGTTGCTGTCTCCCGCGTTTGCGAGGTAGCGCAAGGAAACAGACGAAAGAAATGGCCCAACCCCCCCATACACATGTATATACATACGTCCACACACGCAAATATACATACCTACACAGCTTTCCATGGTTTACCCCACACGCTTCACATGCCTTGATTCAATCCACTGACAGCACGTCAACCCGGTATATATATTATATATATATTATATATATATATATATATATATATATATATATATATATATATATTTTTTTTTTTTCTTTTTTTGCTGTCTCCCGCACTTGCGAGGTAGCGCAAGGAAACAGACGAAAGAAATGGCCCAACCCACCCCCATACACATGTATATACATACGTCCACACACGCAAATATACATACCTACACAGCTTTCCATGGTTTACCCCAGACGCTTCACATGCCCTGATTCAATCCATTGACAGCACGTCAACCCCGGTATACCACATCGATCCAATTCACTCTATTCCTTGCCCTCCTTTCACCCTCCTGCATGTTCAGGCCTTGATCACACAAAATCTTTTTCACTCCATCTTTCCACCTCCAATTTGGTCTCCCACTTCTCCTCGTTCCCTCCACCTCCGACACATATATCCTCTTGGTCAATCTTTCCTCACTCATTCTCTCCATGTGCCCAAACCACTTCAAAACACCCTTTTCTGCTCTCTCAACGACGCTCTTTTTATTTCCACACATCTCTCTTACCCTTACGTTACTCACTCGATCAAACCACCTCACACCACACATTGTCCTCAAACATCTCATTTCCAGCACATCCATCCTGGGGGTGGGTTGGGCCATTTCTTTCGTCTGTTTCCTTGCGCTGTCTCGCAGACGCGGGAGACAGCAACAAAGTATAATAAAAAATAATAATATATATATATATATATATTTTTTTTTTATTTTGCTTCGTCGCTGTCTCCCGCGTCTGCGAGACAGCGCAAGGAAACAGACGAAAGAAATGGCCCAACCCACCCCCATACACATGTATATACATACACGTCCACACACGCAAATATACATACCCATACATCTCAACGTACACCTATATATACACACACAGACACATACATATATACACATGCACAAATTTCACACTGTCTGCCTTTATTCATTCCCATCGCCACCTCGCCACACATGGAATAACATCCCCCTCCCCACTCATGTGTGCGAGGTAGCGCTACGAAAAGACAACAAAGGCCCCATTCGTTCACACTCAGTCTCTAGCTGTCATGCAACAATGCCCAAGACCACAGCTCCCTTTCCAAATCCAGGCCCCACAGAACCTTCCATGGTTCACCCCAGATGCTTCACATGCCCTGATTCAATCCACTGACAGCATGCCGACCCCGGTACACCACATCGATCCAACTCACTCTATTCCTTGCCCGCCTTTCACCCTCCTGAATGTTCAGGCCCTGATCACTCAAAATCCCCTTCACTCCATCCTTCCACCTCCAATTCGATCTCCCACTTCTCGTTCCCTCCACCTCCAACACATATATCCTCTTGGTCAATCTTTCCTCACTTATTCTCTCCATGTGCCCAAACCATTTCAAAACACCCTCTTCTGCTCTCTCAACCACGCTCTTTTTATTTCCACACATCTCTCTTACCCTTACGTTACTTACTCGATCAAACCACCTCACACCACACATTGTCCTCAAACATCTCATTTCCAGCACATCCACCCTCCTGCGCACAACTCTATCCATAGCCCACACCTCGCAACCATACAATATTGTTGGAACCACTATTTCTTCAAACATACCCATTTTTGCTTTCCGAGATAATGTTCTCAACTTCCACACAGTCTTCAAGGCTCCCAGGATTTTCGCCCCCTCCCCCACTCTATGATTCACTTCCGCTTCCATGGTTCCATCCGCTGCCAGATCCACTTCCAGATATCTAAAACACTTTACTTCCTCCAGTTTTTCTCCATTCAAACTTACCTCCCAATTGACTTGACCCTCAACCCTACTGCACCCAACAACCTTGCTCTTATTCACATCCACTCCCAACTTTCCTCCCTCACACACTTTACCAAACTCAGTCACCAGCTTCTGCAGTTTCTCACATGAATCAGCCACCAGCGCTGCATCATCAGCGAACAATAACTGACTCACTTCCCAGGCTCTCTCATCCCCAACAGACCTCACACTTGCCCCTCTTTCCAAAACTCTTGCATTCACCTCCCTAACAACCCCATCCATAAACAAATTAAACAATCATGGAGACATCACACACCCCTGCCGCAAACCTACATATTTTATCCCTGGGGATCAGGGAGGAAGAATACTTCCCACGTATTCCCCGTGTGACTTACAAGGCAACTAAAAGGGAAGGGAGCGGGGGCTGGAAATCCTCCCCTCTTGTTTTTTTTTTTTAATTTTCCAAAAGAAGGGACAAAGAAGGGGGCCAGGTGAGGATATTCCCTCAAAGGCTCAGTCCTCTGTTCTTAATGCTACCTCGCTAATGCATGAAATGGCGAATAGTTTGAAAGAAAAGAAAAGACCTTCCACAAAGCATCTCTATCAACTCTATCATATGCCTTCAGCTCCATAAATTCTACATACAAATCCATGTTTTTCTAAGTATTTCTCACATACATTCTTCAAAGCAAATATCTGATCCACATATCATCTACCACTTCTAAAAGCACACTGCTCTTCCCCATTCTGATGCTCTGTACATGCCTTGACCCTCTCAATCAATACCCTCCCATATGATTTCCCAGGAATCTTCAACAAACGTATACCTCTGCAATTTGAACACACACCTTTATCCCCTTTGCCTTTGTACAATGGCACTCTCATTTGCCCTCTTTTTCACCTCTTGCACCTTTCTCTTGACCTCTTGCCTGTTTCTTTTACATATCTCCCAGTCATGTGCACTATTTCCCTGCAGAAATCATCCAAATGCCTCTCTCTTCTCTTTCACTAACAATCTTACTATTTCATCCCACTACTCATTACCTTTCCTAATCTGTCCACCTCCCACCTTTGTCATGCCACAGGCATCTTTTGCACAAGCCATCACTGCTTCCCTAAATACATTCCATTCCTCCCCCACTCCTCTTACGTTGTTTGCTCTCACCTTTTTCCATTCTGCACTCAATCTCTCCTGGTACTTCCTCACACTAGTCTCCTTTCCAAGCTCACTGACTCACCATTCTTTTCATCCCAACATTCTCTCTTTGTTTCTGAAAACCTCTACATATCTTCACCTTCACCTCCACAAGATAATGATCAGACATCCCTCCAGTTGCCCCTCTCAGCACATTAACATCCAAAAATCTCCCTTCACACGCCTATCAATTAACACATAATCCAATAATGCTCCCTGGCCATCTTTCCTACTTACATACATATACTTATGTATATCTCTCTTTTTAAACCAGGTATTCCCAATCACCAGTCCTTTTTCAGCACACAAATCTACAAGCTCTTCATTTCCATTTACAACACTGAACACCCCATGTACACCAATTATACTCTCAACTGCCACATTACCCACCTTTGTATTCAAATCACCCTTCACTATATATACATATATATATATATATATATATATATATATATATATATATATATATATATATATATATATATATTATTTATTTATTTATTTTGCTTTGTCGCTGTCTCCCACGTTTGCGAGGTAGCGCAAGGAAACAGACGAAAGAAATGGCACAACCCACCCCCATACACAATGTACACACACACACACCCACACACGCAAATATACATACCTATACATCTCAATGTACACATATATATACACATACAGACACATACATATATACCCATGCACACAATTCACACTGTCTGCCCCTATTAATTCCCATCGCCACCTCGCCACACATGGAATACAATCCCCCTCCCCCCTCATGTGTGCGAGGTAGCAAAAGGAAAAGACAACAAAGGCCCCATTCGTTCACACTCAGTCTCCAGCTGTCACGCAATAATGCCCGAAACCACAGCTCCCTTTCCACATCCAGGCCCCACACAACTTTCCATGGTTTACCCCAGACACTTCACATAACCTGATTCAATCCACTGACAGCACGTCAACCCCGGTATACCACATCGATCCAATTCACTCTATCCCTTGCCCGCCTTTCACCCTCCTGCATGTTCAGGCCCCGATCACACAAAATCTTTTTCACTCCATCTTTCCACCTCCAATTTGGTCTCCCACGTCTCCTCGTTCCCGCCACCTCCGACACATATATCCTCTTGGTCAATCTTTCCTCACTCATTCTCTCCATGTGCCCAAACCATTTCAAAACACTCTCCTCTGCTCTCTCAACCACACTCTTTTTATTTCCACACATCTCTCTTACCCTTACATTACTTACTCGAGCAAACCACCTCACACCACACATTGTCCTCAAACATCTCATTTCCAGCACATCCACCCTCCTGCGCACAACTCTATCCATAGCCCACGCCTCGCAACCATACAACATTGTTGGAACCACTATTCCTTCAAACATACCCATTTTTGCTTTCCGAGATAATGTTCTCGACTTCCACACATTCTTCAAGGATCCCAGGATTTTCGCCCCCTTCCCCACCCTATGATTCACTTCCGCTTCCATGGTTCCATCCGCTGCCAGATCCACTCCCAGATATCTAAAACACTTTACTTCCTCCAGTTTTTCTCCATTCAAACTTACCTCCCAATTGACTTGACCCTCAACCCTACTGTACCTAATACCCTTGCTCTTATTCACATTTACTCTCAACTTCCTTCTTTCACACACTTTACCAAACTCAGTCACCAGCTTCTGCAGTTTCTCACATGAATCAGCCACCAGCGCTGTATCATCAGCGAACAACAACTGACTCACTTCCCAAGCTCTCTCATCCACAACAGACTGCATACTTGCCCCTCTTTCCAAAACTCTTGCATTCACCTCCCTAACAACCCCATCCATAAACAAATTAAACAACCATGGAGACATCAAACACCCCTGCCGCAAACCTACATTCACTGAGAACCAATCACTTTCCTCTCTTCCTACACGTACACATGCCTTACATCCTCGATAAAAACTTTTCACTGCTTCTAACAACTTGCCTCCCACACCATATATTCTTAATACCTTCCACAGAGCATCTCTATCCACTCTATCATATGCCTTCTCCAGATCCATAAATGCTACATACAAATCCATTGGCTTTTCTAAGTATTTCTCACATACATTCTTCAAAGCAAACACCTGATCCACACATCCTCTACCACTTCTGAAACCACACTGCTCTTCCCCAATCTGATGCTCTGTACATGCCTTCACCCTCTCAATCAATACCCTCCCATATAATTTACCAGGAATACTCAACAAACTTATACCTCTGTAATTTGAGCACTCACACTTATCCCCTTTGCCTTTGTACAATGGCACTATGCATGCATTCCACCAATCCTCAGGCACCTCACCATGAGTCTTACATACATTAAATAACCTTACCAACCAGTAAATAATAGAGTCACCCCCTTTTTTAATAAATTCCACTGCAATACCATCCAAACCTGCTGCCTTGCCGGCTTTCATCTTCCGTAAAGCTTTTACTACCTCTTCTCTGTTTACCAAATCATTTTCCCTAACCCTCTCACTTTGCACACCACCTCGACCAAAACACCCTATATCTGCCACTCTACCATCAAAAACATTCAACAAACCTTCAAAATACTCACTCCATCTCCTTCTCACATCACCACTACTTGTTATCACCTCCCCATTTGCGCCCTTCACTGAAGTTCCCATTTGCTCCCTTGTCTTACGCACTTTATTTACCTCCTTCCAGAACATCTTTTTATTCTCCCTGAAATTTAATGATACTCTCTCACCCCAACTCTCATTTGCCATCTTTTTCACCTCTTGCACCTTTCTCTTGACCTCCTGTCTCTTTCTTTTATACATCTCCCACTCAATTGCATTTTTTCCCTGCAAAAATCGTCCAAATGCCTCTCTCTCTTCTCTTTCACTAATAATCTTACTTCTTCATCCCACCACTCACTACCCTTTCTAATCAACCCACCTCCCACGCTTCTCATGCCACAAGCATCTTTTGCGCAAGCCATCACTGATTCCCTAAATACATCCCATTCCTCCCCCACTCCCCTTACTTCCATTGTTCTCACTTTTTTCCATTCTGTACTCAGTCTCTCCTGGTACTTCCTCACACAAGTCTCCTTCCCAAGCTCACTTACTCTCACCACCCTCTTCACCCCAACATTCACTCTTCTTTTCTGAAAACCCATACAAATCTTCACCTTAGCCTCCACAAGATAATGATCAGACATCCCTCCAGTTGCACCTCTCAGCACATTAACATCCAAAAGTCTCTCTTTCGCGCGCCTGTCAATTAACACGTAATCCAATAATGCTCTCTGGCCATCTCTCCTACTTACATACGTATACTTATGGATATCTTGCTTTTTAAACCAGGTATTCCCAATCACCAGTACTTTTTCAGCACATAAATCTACAAGCTCTTCACCATTTCCATTTACAACACTGAACACCCCATGTATACCAATTATTCCCTCAACTGCCACATTACTCACCTTTGCATTCAAATCACCCATCACTATAACCTGGTCTCGTGCATCAAAACCACTAACACACTCATTCAGCTGCTCCCAAAACACTTGCCTCTCATGATCTTTCTTCTCATGCCCAGGTGCATATACACCAATAATCACCCATCTCTCTCCATCAACTTTCAGTTTTACCCATATTAATCGAGAATTTACTTTCTTACATTCTATCACCTTATATATATATATATATATATATATATATATATATATATATATATATATATATATATATATATACATATATATATATTCTCCCCTATCCCTGGGGATAGGGGAGAAAGAATACTTCTCACGCATTCCTCACGTGTCGTAGAAGGCGACTAAAGGGGATGGGAGCGGGGGGCCAGAAACTCTCCCCTCCTTGTATTTTAACTTTCTAAAAGGGGAAACAGAAGAAGGAGTCACGTGAGGAGTGCTCATCCTCCTCGAAGGCTCAGATTGGGGTGTCTAAATGTGTGTGGATGTAACCAAGATGAGAAAAAGGAGAGATAGGTAGTATGTTTGAGGAAAGAAACCTGGATGTTTTTTCTCTGAGTGAAACGAAGCTCAAGGGTAAAGGGGAAGAGTGGTTTGGGAATGTCTTGGGAGTAAAGTCAGGGGTTAGTGAGAGGACAAGAGCAAGGGAAAGTGTCGCACTACTCCTGAAACAGGAGTTGTGGGAGTATGTGATAGAGTGTAAGAAAGTAAATTCTAGATTGATATGGGTAAAAGTGAAAGTTGATGGAGAGAGATGGCTGATTATTGGTGCATATGCACCTGGGCATGAGAAGAAAGATCATGAGAGGCAAGTGTGTTGGGAGCAGCTGAATGAGTGTGTTAGTGGTTTTGATGCACAAGACTGGGTTATAGTGATGGGTGATTTGAATGCAAAGGTGAGTAATGTGGCAGTTGAGGGAATAATTGGTATACATGGAGTGTTCAGTGTTGTAAATGGAGATGGTGAAGAGCTTGTAGATTTATGTGCTGAAAAAGTACTGGTGATTGGGAATACCTGGTTTAAAAAGCAAGATATACATAAGTATACGTATGTAAGTAGGAGAGATGGCCAGAGAGCGTTATTGGATTACGTGTTAATTGACAGGCGCGCGAAAGAGAGACTTTTGGATGTTAATGTGCTGAGAGGTGCAACTGGAGGGATGTCTTGGGAGTAAAGTCAGGAGTTAGTGAGAGGACAAGAGCAAGAGAAGGAGTAGCAGTACTCCTGAAACAGGAGTTGTGGGAGTATGTGATAGAATGTAAGAAAGTAAATTCTTGATTAATATGGGTAAAACTGAAAGTTGATGGAGAGAGATGGGTGATTATTGGTGCATATGCACCTGGGCATGAGAAGAAACATCATGAGAGGCAAGTGTGTTGGGAGCAGCTGAATGAGTGTGTTAGTGGTTTTGATGCACAAGACTGGGTTATAGTGATGGGTGATTTGAATGCAAAGGTGAGTAATGTGGCAGTTGAGGGAATAATTGGTATACATGGAGTGTTCAGTGTTGTAAATGGAGATGGTGAAGAGCTTGTAGATTTATGTGCTGAAAAAGGACTGGTGATTGGGAATACCTGGTTTAAAAAGAGAGATATACATAAGTATATGCATGTAAGTAGGAGAGATGGCCAGAGAGCGTTACTGGATTGCGTGTTAATTGATAGGTGCGCGAAAGAGAGACTTTTGGATGTTAATGTGCTGAGAGGTGCAACTGGAGGGATGTCTGATCATTATCTTGTGGAGGCGAAGGTGAAGATTTGTAGAGGTTTTTGAGAAAAGAAGAGAGAATTTTGGGGTGAAGAGAGTGGTGAGAGTAAGTGAGCTTGGGAAGGTGACTTGTGTGAGGAAGTACCAGGAGAGACTGAGTACAGAATGGAAAAAGGTGAGAACAAAGGAGGTAAGGGGAGTGGGGGAGGAATGGGATGTAATTAGGGAAGCTGTGATGGCTTGTGCAAAAGATGCTTGTGGCATGAGAAGCGTGGGAGGTGGGCAGATTAGAAAGGGTAGTGAGTGGTGGGATGAAGAAGTAAGATTATTAGTGAAAGAGAAGAGAGAGGCATTTGGACGATTTTTGCAGGGAAATAATGCAAATGACTGGGAGATGTATAAAAGAAAGAGGCAGGAGGTCAAGAGAAAGGTGCAAGAGGTGAAAAAGAGGGCAAATGAGAGTTGGGGTGAGAGAGTATCATTAAATTTTAGGGAGAATAAAAAGATGTTTTGGAAGAAGGTAAACAAAGTGTGTAAGACAAGGGAACAAATGGGAACTTCAGTGAAGGGGCTAATGGGGAGGTGGTAATGAGTAGTGGTGATGTGAGAAGGAGATGGAGTGAGTATTTTGAAGGTTTGCTGAATGTGTTTGGTGATAAGAGTGGCAGATATAGGGTGTTTTGATCGAGGTGGTGTGCAAAGTGAGAGGGTTAGGGAAAATGATTTGGTAAACAAAGAAGAGGTAGTAAAAGCTTTGCGGCAAATGAAAGCTGGCAAGGCGACGGCTTTGGGTGGTATTGCTGTGGAATTCATTAAAAACGGGGGTGACTGTACTGTTGACTGGTTGGTAAGGTTATTTAATGTATGTATGACTCATGGTGAGGTGCCTGAGGACTGGCGGAATGCTTGCATAGTGCCATTATACAAAGGCAAAGGGGACAAAGGTGAGTGCTCAAATTATAGATGTATAAGTTTGTTGAGTATTCCTGGTAAATTATATGGGCAGGTATTGATTGAGAGGGCGAAGGCATGTACAGAGCAGTGTGGTTTCAGAAGTGGTACAGGATGTGTGGATCAGGTGTTTGCTTTAAAGAATGTATGTGAGAAATACTTAGAAAAGCAAGTGGATTTGTATGCAGCAATTATGGATCTGGAGAAGGCATATGATAGGGATGATAGAGATGCTCTGTGGAAGGTATTAAGAATATATGGTGTGGGAGGCAAGTTATTAGAAGCAGTGAAAACTTTTTACCGAGGATGCAAGGCATGTGTATGTGTAGGAAGAGAGGAAAGTGATTGGTTCTCAGTGAATGTAGGTTTGCGGCAGGGGTGTGTGATGTCTCAATGGTCGTTTAAATTTGTTTATGGATGGGGTTGTTAGGGAGGTGAATGCAAGAGTTTTGGAAAGAGGGGCAAGTATGAAGTCTATTGTGGATGAGAGCTTGGGAAGTGAGTCAGTTGTTGTTCGCTGATGATACAGCGCTGGTGGCTGATTCATGTGAGAAACTGCAGAAGCTGGTGACTGAGTTTGGTAAAGTGTGTGAAACAAGAAAGTTGAGAGTAAATATGAATAAGAGTAAGGTTATTAGGTAGGGTTGAGGGTCAAGTCAATTGGGAGGTAAGTTTGAATGGAGCAAAACTGGAAGCAGTGAAGTGTTTTAGATATCTGGGAGTGGATCTGGCAGCGGATGGAACCATGGAAGTGGAAGTGAATCATGGGGGGGGGGGGGGGGGATTCTGGGAGCCTTGAAGAATATGTGGAAGTCGAGAACATTATCTCCAAAGCAAAAATGGGTATGTTTGAAGGAATAGTGGTTCCAACAATGTTGTATGGTTGCGAGGCATGGGCTATGGATAGAGTTGTGCGCAGGAGGGTGGAAGTGCTGGAAATGAATTGTTTGAGGAAAATATGTGTTGTGAGGTGGTTTGATCGAGTAAGTAATAATGGGGTAAGAGAGATGTGTGGTAATAAAAAGAGTGTGGTTGAGAGAGCAGTAGAGGGTGTTTTGAAATGGTTTGGTCACATGGAGAGAATGAGTGGGGAAAGATAGACAAAGAGGATATATGTGTGTCAGAGGTGGAGGGAACAAGAAGTGGGAGACCAAATTGGAGATGGAAAGATGGAGTGAAAAAGATTTTGAGTGATCGGGGTCTGAACATGCAGGAGGGTGAAAGGTGTGCAAGGAATAGAGTGAATTGGAACAATGTGGTATACCGGGCTCAACGTGCTGTCAATGGATTGAACCAGGGCATGTGAAGCGTCTGGGGTACACCATGGAAAGTTCTGTGGGGCCTGGATGTGGATAGGGAGCTGTGGTTTCGGTGCATTATTACATGACAGCTAGAGACTGAGTGTGAACGAATGGGGCCTTTGTTGTCTTTTTCTAGCACTACCTCACACACATGAGGGGGAGGGGGTTGTTATTTCATGTGTGGCAAGGTGGCAATGGGAATGAATAAAGGCAGACAGTATGAATTGTGTACATGTGTATATATGTATATGTCTGCGTGTGTATATATATGTATACATTGAGATGTATAGGTATGTATATTTGTGTGTGTGGATGTGTATGTATATACATGTGTGTGTGGTTGGGTTGGGCCATTCTTTCATCTGTTTCCTTGCGCTACCTCGCTAACGCAGGAGACAGCGACAAAGCAAAATAATAATAATAATAATGTATATATCAATGTCTTTAACCAATCATAACCCCCTTCCCATGCAGTACTAGTGGCAGTATTTATCAATCAAGCATTTGACACTGTCTCCTGACAGGTTCTCACACCAAAAATATTTGAGACGACCCTCCACAACAATGACAAAAAATGGTCGATCAATTTCATAGCTATCCACCATGGCAGAGTCATTCAAAATGGCTTCATTTTTAAACTGCTTAAACCAACAATGGAATTCCTAAGAAGCAAATATTTCTCCAACCCTCTTTAATATACTCCTGCATGACCTCGCATATGCAGAGGACTTTACAATCGAAACAGTGGCCCAAAAGAATTAAAAAAACATACAGCACTACATTCACACTACTGGTGCAATGGCTCACATAAAACAGAATGTCTTAATCTCGACAGAAGTCCTCAATCATTTTTTAAGCCCCAAACATATACCCTCTAGTACCCATGAATGGACAATCAATCCCTATGAACATAGCATGAACCATTCTTGGCATTATATAGGATACACATAATGTTCACTCTCTGCACCAATAACATTATGACAAAAGCAAAACACAACCTAAATGCCCTTAGAACACTAACTAGCACCAGATTTGGTCACAAAAAAAAAATCCCTTAGCAACCTCTATAAAAAATTAATTCACTCCACCCTGAATTTCAACAAAGCTGCAAACGACATAAAATAGAGAACTTAGAACAATTGCTGGTTGCCTAAAAACCAACTTTCCACCACCTTCACAATGAAACAAGACTCTCCCAATACAATGCTACCTCACCATCCTCATCACTAAATTCTTTGCAACAGCACTATACCCCTTCCCAACAAACCAATTCATAACTAACCAACAAAAACTAAGCTGAAACAAAAGGCTTGCCTCTGCTTTATACTTCAAAACCTTCTACTCACAGCTCCTTTAATTTCCCAACAAACAAAACAACAAAAGCAAAAACAAAAACTGAAATGACCCAACAAATACTAAACAACTGCCCTCCCAACTTAATCTTAAATATCATCCCATCATACACACACTCATTTGACACCACAGTCCCAAGAAAAACATATCACACTTTCCCATCTATGCTATTGAAATCATTAACCCCTACATTACTTCAAACACAGATTCAACACATCCCAAGACCATTCATGCTAACAATGCAACTACTACAGTGAAG
The DNA here is from genome assembly GCF_036320965.1 of Panulirus ornatus. Lineage (NCBI taxonomy): Eukaryota > Metazoa > Arthropoda > Malacostraca > Decapoda > Palinuridae > Panulirus > Panulirus ornatus. Next base: position 26,171,422 of record NC_092282.1, read on the forward strand.
ATAGCAAACACCTACAGCTCAGTTGCTCTGCACTCTCCCTATACAGACACACACAAACACACACACATCACTAAACTTTATGACCTACGGTCCTGCCTAGTGGATGTGACCAGTTTCCTGAGTGCTGCAGAAGCCCCATAAAGGCAGGATGCAAGAAAGTAATTATGCTTGATTGTATTTGTGAAACAGATGATGAGTATGCATTATTTCATAATATTTTTTATTGTACATGTGATGTAAAATGATAATAAATCATACAAACAAAGTAGACCAAATGTGGAGGTCATGGATGACACCTGCGAGAGAGAGGGTGTGCAACACCAGGCACCAGATCCCAGCCCTTCGGGCCAAAATTGAATAAAGTTTTCATAAATACAATGCCAAGAAAAACTTTTAGTAATCAGAGATGTAGTCACAAATTTATATTCATAAAAAAGGAAAGAAATGTGAATGATACTGTAATACTGATAATGCTCTTAGGGAAGATTTTCCCCTACATCATCACCACAATCAAGCACTAACTTTGACTTTATAGACTTTTCTCATTTCTAATAATTATAATACATAATAATATATCTGTAACATTACTGAAAGGATTCTTTTTGATATACATAAAGCATCAGTTAGGACTCAGTAAGAGAGTTGCATTTACTTCTCTGATAATGAAGAAAAATATAAATTAAGGCTCAGGTACTGGGCAAGGTGAAAAACTAGTCTAGTCCAACAAATTTCAATGCAGTTGAAACTTCCAATCAAATTTCTTTCACTTTTTGTATTCATCATCTTGATAATGTGTTTACATTACTAAAAAATGCACTTTATAGATCATATTCTTGCATCACAGCAACCCAATGAAGAAAATTACAAATGTGGCTCAGTCAAGCTAACTAAATGCAAGAAATATAAAATGAGTGAACATCCTCTGACTGGGGAAATGTTAAATATACTGATGATCTCATTGGAATATCAAAGTCAGAAACAGGTGCCTTTAAGTTCAAGTATGGTCCATATAAATGCTTCAAATGTAAACTGTCTCTGCAAAACTAGTGAATACAGTTTATTCTAAACTAGGAGTGAAGAAAGAGCACTTTGGAAGGTGCAAGGAAAGCATCCCTATTTTTTCCATATACTAATGGATCCACTTTCCAGAAATTCACTGTGTGTATATATATATGGCCCAACCCACCCACATACATATGTATATACATAAAAGTCCACACATGCACATATACATACCTATACATTTCAACATATACATATATATACATACACAGACATATACGTATATACACATGTACATAATTCATACTTGCTGCCTTTATTCATTCCCATTGCCACCTCGCCACACATGAAATGGCAACCTCCTCCCCCACATGCACGTAAGGTAGTGCTAGGGAAAGACAACAAAGGCCACATTCATTCACACTCAGTCTCTAGTTGTCATGTATAATGCACCAAAACCACAGCTCCCTTTCCACATCCAGGCCCCACAAAACTTTCCATGGTTTACCCGAGACGCTTCACATGCCCTGGTTCAATCCATTGACAGCATGGCGACCCCGGTATACCATATCGTCTCAATTCACTCTATTCCTTACAAGCCTTTCACCCTCCTGCATGTTCAGGCCCCGATCGCTCAAAATCTTTTTCACTCCATCCTTCCACCTCCAATTTGGTCTCCCACTTCTCCTCGTTCCCTCTACCTCTGACACATATATCCTCTTTGTCAATCTTTCCTTACTCATTCTCTCCATGTGACCAAACCATTTCAATACACTTTCTTCTGCTCTCTTAACCATACTCTTTTTATTACCACACACAATATAAAGTGTTAATTAATGTAAAGTATTAATTTCTCCCAATGCACTATATCATGATGTGTACACTGAATAATGTTTGAAGGCTTATATTGTGTTACATGAGGTACCTGCATTCTTTTCAACATATTCATGTATATAACACATTTATTCTCATTACCACCTGTATTATAATTAAGACTTTTACTACCTCTGTTCAGTTTTATAGAATAGTGATTTATTTGTTAAAGGATTAAGGATGTGCCTTCATGATGAGAGAATTTTATTACTGCTGTGAATGTTGTTCAGCAGTCAAAATTTCTTGGGATGAATCTGTGGAAGAATATGGCAGCTCAAGTGCACTGGGCAATGTACGTTAAAGGATTTAGCAGCCCAAGTGTTGGAGGGGTGTGCGAACTGGGTAGCCCAGGTGGCAGTCATCACTAGGATAGCAGGGTTCGGGTAAAGTCAGTTCAGTATTGCAAAATGAATGACAAAATAAAAAAAAAAAGAACATGCAATCATGTCATCACAAAGCAGCAGTCTACAACTGGCCTAAACTAGGCCTCTAAAAGAACTGACTAAGAAGGCAACTTAAGCCTCCAGAGATATCTAGAGGCATGTGGGAGAACCCAAGGTCACTGTCCCTTTCACCAATTAAATTGACTAGAGCATGCATCTATAAACCGTATGTTTGTCTCATCACTGGAGTTAATATACCAGCAAGTTAGAATAAACCTTGTCCAGGAGAGGCTTAGCATGTTAGGACTTATTCCCGACACTTCTTAGTCCAACTTTCTACAGTCTGAATATGCAAATTTTTAACCCAAACCTCTTATATTATACCTTGTCATGCTCCTTTAAATATTGGCATAGCAATGGCAGAAAAGCTGATGAGTAAAACGGTAGTTGCAAGGATATCGAAGTAAATCAATGGTAATATGTATCAAATGCAAAATGCATACACCAGGAATCATTGTAAATAATATGGGAATAGATAAGTCCTCTCACTGTCACTAAGATTATCATCCACGGTTTCCTCACTTACTTCTCATTCAGGGAGGGTCTGCAGAAGGAAAGAATATATGAGCTTATAAACCCTGACTCTAAAAGACAAGTTTTACTTGTTAGAGCCAAAAAAAAAAAGGCTTTACAGACATTGGAAGGTGGGTCTGCTTTGTCAGTATAAACCAAGAGTTAGAACCTACATAGCAGACAAGAGTGAGAGTTAGGGTCTACTTAGCTTATAATTAGCACTTACTTTAAACTGAAAATGAAGCTAGAATTCAGTTAGCAATAAGTGAACAATATTGTATGATTATGTCTTCACCAACATGGAGACAGTCAAAGCTGATAAAAATAGGTATAATTACGTCCCTATCCAAAAATGAACATGTGTATCATTTCAGTCATCCTATGAAATAAAATTTCTACCTGTTACCCAAGAAATTCCAATTAGGAAAATACAACTTTATAGATGATTTTGGTATTCAGAGAAATTTACATGTTGACCAGCTAGCTCAAACAACACAATATTTACCTACAAAGTAAAACTGTAGCTTCAATGAAAAAAAAATTATCTTCATGACTAAGAAAATCTGGAATAATATATGAATGATAATTAAACAAAATCATTACCATTATGTGCATAGTTTTGTTGAGCTGCTGTAAGCACGTCATAATTTCTTACTCTGTTAACTGAGGAATTAAATTCACCAATACACATCAAACTGAAACTATATTACATCCACAAACAGAACCATCTACATCACAGCCTTATATAGAACTATGTGAAGAGATATTGACATACAACTTATTGCAGGATATAGGAATGGACAAATAACTGAAATACCTACATAAGAACAAACAGCCACATACTCTGATCATGGAAATCAGGATCAAAACATCCAATAAAAATTCACGTTTTAAGTAATTTAAACAAATTATATCATTATACTGTAATAATCTAGTGTTTAAAGTTGTCTTCCATTAATCTTATGAGAAAAGCACTGTATGCCATTTGATCAAAAGGATATCATTCAAATTCTTAAAAATATAATGTTCAGTTGAGAATTATTGTAACTTTCTTATCTGTACTATCTAAAAAATTTCTAGATTCTTCATCTAACCTCACTGATATATAGTGACTTTCCTGATTCTTTAACTGTAGTTAACAGTGAGCCAAAACTGATTGTAATTATCCTGATCTTTTGACTACATTATATTTACTAAAACTAAGCCTATCAATTTGCATGAAATTTCAAACACTGGTATATCTAATGATCTCAGTAAAACTCCTTTACTTATACTTAATGTGCATCTCCGACTGACATTAATAATGACACTTATATGTCTGTTACCTTTATCCTCTCTCCCATTCACAAGGACTGGATCTACATAAAGCTTTTTTAACTCACTAATATATATATCCCTCAACTTACTTCCATTCACGATGACTCTTTTCAACTTTCATGATACTTTATTATTTTTTCAGTGTATCAAGACAGTTTTGTCTCTAATTATGACACCCTAAATGTTCTATGCCTCTAACTCATACAGTCTATTCAAATTTAGTTCTATGGTTACTCATCTTAAAAGCTTAGTGGGAACAGCAACCACTCAATGTTGCCTAATGTCATTTCTCTCAAACACAGGAGTCATTAAAAATATGTTTACCTCTTCTATTTTCTATATTCACTAAATTAATCTTTACATAAAAGATAAATTTTCTGAAATTATGAAAAGCTAATTTTTCCAAATTTGGAAACTATGCAAGGAAAATAATAGAAAGCTACTCTTTTTGGGAATTACAGGCAAAATCCTAATGATAAATTTCTGGATAATCCCATTACAATTCAGAAAAGATAAGATCACCTTGTATGAACTACTGTTCATAACCTATCAAGAAGGACTTGTCATTATAATCCAGATGTAGTGAACACAACCTGTCCTCTCATTCCTGCAAGATCCCAAACTTCACTACAGAAAGCAGAAGAAATAAAAGATGGGAAGAAGGGTGTAGAGGACTAAAAGGGCTATTGTTCATTTACCTCTTTTGTAGGATGAAATGGTTTTTCATTAGGTCAGAATTTGTCTTCTTACTAACAGGAGTTAGCCAAATATGCAATGAATATAGTTTATGGAGGCCAGTGGGAATTGTAAGAACTAACGGAAGAAATAAACTGGTGTGCAATGAGAAGTGCAGAGGTACCTGGCAGACTCCCAAGTGTTACACAGGGAAGGTCTTGCCTTTTGACCTTCTGAGACCAATATATATATACTCCAGTGAGGGGTTGGAGTTGATACCCACTTCCTGATGTCATAGGCATAAGCATTTGAGGTAAGGTTGGGTTTTGGTTGCTTGCTGCAGAAAAACTTTGGAAACAGGAGAAATAAAATGGCTAAATCCGGGGACACCATCATATTATAAATCAACTCACTCAAAATACACTCTCATTTCTATTTAAAAGCAGAAAAACCAGTAGAGAGATGGGACAAATTAAGTTCAGAAACTGTTACAATTACCTACCGATGAGTCTCTGCAATCAAATTATGAAAAAAGGAGGGAATATCATGTGGTGTTTAACAGAGGAAAATGTTAGACAAGGAAACAATCTGAAGTGTGAAATGTAAGGTTAGGGAACATTCCAAAGCGAAACAGTTAGGTAAGGAAGCAGTCTAAGACAAGACCCACTGGGTAACATGAAGTACTTGGCAAGAGAATGGTCCAAAGTGAAAACAAACAAAAAACTGAATGGTTCATTCAACATGATTTGTACACTGACTTCAAAGGAACAAAAACAGATTTGCAACATGTCACAATTTTATATGTAACCTATGAGCAGAGAAATGCTATATCAAGGTCAAGGTAAACTTTGCAGAAATGTGTTACTCATAGATTTCACCTATGAAATCAACATGGATAAGACCTAAGACCTAATGAGTATGAGCAATATATTCAAACCACAGACCAAACAGATCTTCCATCCACTAAAAAGCAAATATAACAAAACTGCAAACCACACAAAATAGTGCACTCAGAATAATCACAGGTTGCCTAGACAGCACAAACAACACCTTCACAATGAAATACAGTTCCGCCTCAGCATCCTTGGCACTCGATTCTATGCAACAGCATAAAATCTCTCCAATCCAAACCACTCCACTATTTCCTGTGTGGCAGGGTAGCAACGGGAATAAATAGAGGCAGCAATTATAAACATGTACATGTGCATATATGTATGTCTGTGTATGTAAATATATGTATATGTGCGTGTATGGGCATTTATGTATACATGTGTGTGCATGGGTATATGAGTGGTTAGGTGATTCCTTGTCTGTTTCCTGGAGCTAACTCAGTGACACAGGAAACAGCAATCATATAATAATAATAATAATAATAATAATAATAATAATACGATTTTTGCAGGGAAAAAATGCAAGTGAGTGGGAGATGTATAAAAGAAAGAGACAGGAGGTCAAGAGAAAGGTGCAAGACGCGAAAAAAAAAAGGCAAATGAGAGTTGGGGTGAGAGAGTATCATTAAATTTTAGGGAGAATAAAAAGATGTTCTGGAAGGAGGTAAATAAAGTGCGTAAGACAAGGGAGCAAAAGGGAACTTCAGTGAAGGGCGCAAATGGGGAGGTGATAACAAGTAGTGGTGATGTGAGAAGATGGAGTGAGTATTTTGAAGATTTGTTGAATGTGTTTGATGACAGAGTGGCAGATATAGGGTGTTTAGGTCGAGGTGGTGTGCAAAGTGAGAGGGTTAGGGAAAATGATTTGGTAAACAGAGAAGAGGTAGTGAAAGCTTTGCGGAAGATGAAAGCCGGCAAGGCAGCAGGTTTGGATGGTATTGCAGTGGAATTTATTAAAAAAGGGGGTGACTGTATTGTTGACTGGTTGGTAAGGTTATTTAATGTATGTATGACTCATGGTGAGGTGCCTGAGGATTGGCGGAATGCGTGCATAGTGCCATTGTACAAAGGCAAAGGGGATAAGAGTGAGTGCTCAAATTACAGAGGTATAAGTTTGTTGAGTATTCCTGGTAGATTATATGGGAGGGTATTGATTGAGAGGGTGAAGGCATGTACAGAGCGTGAGATTGGGGAAGAGCAGTGTGGTTTCAGAAGTGGTAGAGGATGTGTGGATCAGGTGTTTGCTTTGAAGAATGTATGTGAGAAATACTTAGAAGAGCAAATGGATTTGTATGTAGCATTTATGGATCTGGAGAAGGCATATGATAGAGTGGATAGAGATGCCCTGTGGAAGGTATTAAGAATATATGGTGTGGGAGGAAAGTTGTTAGAAGCAGTGAAAAGTTTTTATCGAGGATGTAAGGCATGTGTACGGGTAGGAAGAGAGGAAAGTGATTGGTTCTCAGTGAATGTAGGTTTGCAGCAGGGGTGTGTGATGTCTCCATGGTTGTTTAATTTGTTTATGGATGGGGTTGTTAGGGAGGTAAATGCAAGAGTTTTGGAAAGAGGGGCAAGTATGAAGTCTGTTGGGGATGAGAGAGCTTGGGAAGTGAGTCAGTTGTTGTTCGCTGATGATACAGCGCTGGTGGCTGATTCATGTGAGAAACTGCAGAAGCTGGTGACTGAGTTTGGTAAAGTGTGTGAAAGAAGAAAGTTAAGAGTAAATGTGAATAAGAGCAAGGTTATTAGGTACAGTAGGGTTGGGGGTCAAGTCAATTGGGAGGTGAGTTTGAATGGAGAAAAAATGGAGGAAGTGAAGTGTTTTAGATATCTGGGAGTGGATCTGGCAGAGGATGGAACCATGGAAGCAGAAGTGGATCATAGGGTGGGGGAGGGGGCGAAAATTCTGGGGGCCTTGAAGAATGTGTGGAAGTCGAGAACATTATCTCGGAAAGCAAAAATGGGTATGTTTGAAGGAATAGTGGTTCCAACAATGTTGTATGGTTGCGAGGTGTGGGCTATGGTTAGAGTTGTGCGCAGGAGGATGGATGTGCTGGAAATGAGATGTTTGAGGACAATGTGTGGTGTGAGGTGGTTTGATCGAGTGAGTAACGTAAGGGTAAGAGAGATGTGTGGAAATGAAAAGAGCGTGGTTGAGAGAGCAGAAGAGGGTGTTTTGAAGGGGTTTGGGCACATGGAGAGAATGAGTGAGGAAAGATTGACCAAGAGGATATATGTGTCGGAGGTGGAGGGAATGAGGAGAAGAGGGAGACCAAATTGGAGGTGGAAAGATGGAGTGAAAAAGATTTTGTGTGATCGGGGCCTGAACATGCAGGAGGGTGAAAGGAGGGCAAGGAATAGAGTGATTTGGAGCGATGTGGTATACCGGGGTTGACCTGCTGTCAGTGGATTGAATCAAGGCATGTGAAGCGTCTGGGGTAAACCATGGAAAGCTGTGTAGGTATGTATATTTGCGTGTGTGGACGTATGTATATACATGTGTATGGGGGGGGGGGGGGTGGGCCATTTCTTTCGTCTGTTTCCTTGCGCTACCTCGCAAACGCGGGAGACAGCGACAAAGTATAATAAATATAAACATAATAATGATAATAATAATAATAATAATAATAATAATAATAATAATAATAATAATAAAAGTTTTTATCGAGGATGTAAGGCATGTGTACGTGTAGGAAGAGAGGAAAGTGATTGGTTCTCAGTGAATGTAGGTTTGCGGCAGGGGTGTGTGATGTCTCCATGGTTGTTTAATTTGTTTATGGATGGGGTTGTTAGGGAGGTGAAAGCAAGAGTTTTGGAAAGAGGGGCAAGAGGGGCAAGTATGAAGTCTGTTGGGGATGAGAGAGCTTGGGAAGTGAGTCAGTTGTTGTTCGCTGATGACACAGCGCTGGTGGCTGATTCATGTGTGAAACTGCAGAAGCTGGTGACTGAGTTTGGTAAAGTGTGTGGAAGAAGAAAGTTAAGAGTAAATGTGAATAAGAGCAAGGTTATTAGGTACAGTAGGGTTGAGGGTCAAGTCAATTGGGAGGTGAGTTTGAATGGAGAAAAAATGGAGGAAGTGAAGTGTTTTAGATATCTGGGAGTGGATCTGGCAGCGGATGGAACCATGGAAGCGGAAGTGGATCATAGGGTGGGGGAGGGGGCGAAAATTCTGGGGGCCTTGAAGAATGTGTGGAAGTCGAGAACATTATCTCGGAAAGCAAAAATGGGTATGTTTGAAGGAATAGTGGTTCCAACAATGTTGTATGGTTGTGAGGCGTGGCCTATGGATAGAGTTGTGCGCAGGAGGATGGATGTGCTGGAAATGAGTTGTTTGAGGACAATGTGTGGTGTGAGGTGGTTTGATCGAGTGAGTAACGTAAGGGTAAGAGAGATGTGTGGAAATAAAAAGAGCTTGGTTGAGAGAGCAGAAGAGGGTGTTTTGAAGTGGTTTGGGCACATGGAGAGGATGAGTGAGGAAAGATTGACCAAGAGGATATATGTGTCGGAGGTGGAGGGAGCAAGGAGAAGAGGGAGACCAAATTGGAGGTGGAAGGATGGAGTGAGAAAGATTTTGTGTGATCGGGGCCTGAACATGCAGGAGGGTGAAAGGAGGGCAAGGAATAGAGTGAATTGGAGCGATGTGGTATACCGGGGCTGACGTGCTGTCAGTGGATTGAATCAAGGCATGTGAAGTGTCTGGGGTAAACCATGGAAAGCTGAGTAGGTATGTATATTTGCGTGTGTGGATGTATGTATATACATGTGTATGGGGGGGGTTGGGCCATTTCTTTCGTCTGTTTCCTTGCGCTACCTCGCAAACACGGGAGACAGCGACAAAGTATAAAAAAAAAAAAAATATATATATACACATACACACACACATACATACGCACATATACACACACACACACACATACATATATATACATATGAAAAATGTAATAAACAATTTAGAAAACTGAAACTTCTAGCTTGAAATGAAATGAAAAAATGGATGTCACATAATGGTTCAACCTCTGGCTATGGAAAAAGGAAATGTATAATTTATTTACAAAAACGTCAATAGTTAGAAAAGCAAATGGATTTGTATGTAGCATTTATGGATCTGGAGAAGGCATATGATAGAGTTGATAGAGATGCTCTGTGGAAGGTATTAAGAATATAAGGTGTGGGAGGCAAGTTGTTAGAAGCAGTGAAAAGTTTTTATCGAGGATGTAAGGCATGTGTACGTATAGGAAGAGAGGAAAGTGATTGGTTCTCAGTGAATGTAGGTTTGCGGCAGGGGTGTGTGATGTCTCCATGGTTGTTTAATTTGTTTATGGATGGGGTTGTTAGGGAGGTGAATGAAAGAGTTTTGGAAAGAGGGGCAAGTATGAAGTCTGTTGTGGATGAGAGAGCTTGGGAAGTGAGTCAGTTGTTGTTCGCTGATGATACAGCGCTGGTGGCTGATTCATGTGAGAAACTGCAGAAGCTGGTGACTGAGTTTGGTAAAGTGTGTGAAAGAAGAAAGTTAAGAGTAAATGAGAATAAGAGCAAGGTTATTAGGTACAGTAGGGTTGAGGGTCAAGTCAATTGGGAGGTAAGTTTGAATGGAGAGAAACTGGAGGAAGTAAAGTGTTTTAGATATCTGGGAGTGGATCTGGCAGCGGATGGAACCATGGAAGCGGAAGTGGATCATAGGGTGGGGGAGGGGGCGAAAATCCTGGGAGCCTTGAAGAATGTGTGAAAGTCGAGAACATTATCTCGGAAAGCAAAAATGGGTATGTTTGAAGGAATAGTGGTTCCAACAATGTTGTATGGTTGCGAGGCGTGGGCAAATATACATACCTACACAGCTTTCCATGGTTTACCCCAGACGCTTCACATGCCTTGCTTCAATCCACTGACAGCACGTCAATCCCGGTATACCACATCGCTCCAATTCACTCTATTCCTTGCCCTCCTTTCACCCTCCTGCATGTTCAGGCCCCAAACACACAAAATCTTTTTCACTCCATCTTTCCACCTCCAATTTGGTCTCCCTCTTCTCCTTGTTCCCTCCACCTCCGACACATATATCCTCTTGGTCAATCTTTCCTCACTCATCCTCTCCATGTGCCCAAACCACTTCAAAACACCCTCTTCTGCTCTCTCAACCACGCTCTTTTTATTTCCACACATCTCTCTTACCCTTACGTTACTCACTCGATCAAACCACCTCACACCACACATTGTCATCAAACATCTCATTTCCAGCACATCCATCCTCCTGTGCACAACTCTATCCATAGCCCACGCCTCGCAACCATACAACATTGTTGGAACCACTATTCCTTCAAACATACCCATTTTTGCTTTCCGAGATAATGTTCTCGACTTCCACACATTCTTCAAGGCCCCCAGGATTTTCGCCCCCTCCCCCACCCTATGATCCACTACCGCTTCCATGGTTCCATCCGCTGCCAGATCCACTCCCAGATATCTAAAACACTTCACTTCCTCCAGTTTTTCTCCATTCAAACTCACCTCCCAATTGACTTGACCCTCAACCCTACTGTACGTAATAACCTTGCTCTTATTCACATTTACTCTTAACTTTCTTCTTCCACACACTTTTCCAAACTCAGTCACCAGCTTCTGCAGTTTCTCACATGAATCAGCCACCAGCGCTGTATCATCAGCGAACAACAACTGACTCACTTCCCAAGCTCTCATCCCCAACAGACTTCATACTTGCCCCTCTTTCCAAAACCCTTGCATTTACCTCCCTAACAACCCCATCCATAAACAAATTAAACAACCATGGAGACATCACACACCCCTGCCACAAACCTACATTCACTGAGAACCAATCACTTTCCTCTCTTCCTACACGTACACATGCCTTACATCCTCAATAAAAACTTTTCACTGCTTCTAACAACTTTCCTCCCACACCATATATTCTTAATACCTTCCACAGAGCATCTCTATCAACTCTATCATATGCCTTCTCCAGATCCATAAATGCTACATACAAATCCATTTGCTTTTCTAAGTATTTCTCACATACATTCTTCAAAGCAAACACCTGATCCACACATCCTCTACCACTTCTGAAACCACACTGCTCTTCCCCAATCTGATGCTCTGTACATGCCTTCACCCTCTCAATCAATACCCTCCCATATAATTTACCAGGAATACTCAACAAACTTATACCTCTGTAATTTGAGCACTCACTCTTATCCCCTTTGCCTTTGTACAATGGCACTATGGACGCATTCTGCCAATCCTCAGGCACCTCACCATGAGTCATACATACATTAAATAACCTTACCAACCAGTCAACAATACAGTCACCCCCTTTTTTAATAGATTCCACTGCAATACCATCCAAACCTGCTGCCTTGCCGGCTTTCATCTTCCGCAAAGCTTTCACTACCTCTCCTCTGTTTACCAAATCATTTTCCCTAACCCTCTCACTTTGCACACCACCTCGACCAAAACACCCTATATCTGCCACTCTATCATCAAACACATTCAACAAACCTTCAAAATACTCACTCCATCTCCTTCTCACATCACCACTACTTGTTATCACCTCCCATTTGCGCCCTTCACTGAAGTTCCCATTTGCTCCCTTGTCTTACGCACTTTATTTACCTCCTTCCAGAACATCTTTTTATTCTCCCTAAAATTTAATGATACTCTCTCACCCCAACTCTCATTTGCCCTTTTTTTCACCTCTTGCACCTTTCTCTTGACCTCCTGTCTCTTTCTTTTATACATCTCCCACTCAATTGCATTTTTTCCCTGCAAAAATCGTCCAAATGCCTCTCTCTTCTCTTTCACTAATACTCTTACTTCTTCATCCCACCACTCACTACCCTTTCTAATCAACCCACCTCCCACTCTTCTCATGCCACAAGCATCTTTTGCGCAATCCATCACTGATTCCCTAAATACATCCCATTCCTCCCCCACTCCCCTTACTTCCATTGTTCTCACCTTTTTCCATTCTGTACTCAGTCTCTCCTGGTACTTCCTCACACAGGTCTCCTTCTCAAGCTCACTTACTCTCACCACCCTCTTCACCCCAACATTCACTCTTCTTTTCTGAAAACCCATACAAATCTTCACCTTTGCCTCCACAAGATAATGATCAGACATCCCTCCAGTTGCACCTCTCAGCACATTAACATCCAAAAGTCTCTCTTTCGCACGCCTGTCAATTAACACGTAATCCAATAACGCTCTCTGGCCATCTCTCCTACTTACATAAGTATGCTTATGTATATCTCGCTTTTTAAACCAGGTATTCCCAATCATCAGTCCCTTTTTCAGCACATAAATCTACAAGCTCTTCACCATTTCCATTTACAACACTGAACACCCCATGTATACCAATTATTCCCTCAACTGCCACATTACTCACCTTTGCATTCAAATCACCCATCACTATGACCCGGTCTCGTGCATCAAAACCACTAACACACTCATTCAGCTGCTCCCAAAACACTTGCCTCTCTTGATCTTTCTTCTCATGCCCAGGTGCATATGCACCAATAATCACCCACCTCTCTCCATCAACTTTCAGTTTTACCCATATTAATCGAGAATTTACTTTCTTACACTCTATCACATACTCCCACAACTCCTGTTTCAGGAGTATTGCTACTCCTTCCCTTGCTCTTGTCCTCTCACTAACCCCTGACTTTACTCCCCAGACATTCCCAAACCACTCTTCCCCTTTACCCTTGAGCTTCGTTTCACTCAGAGCCAAAACATCCAGGTTCCTTTCCTCAAACATACTACCTATCTCTCCTTTTTTCACATCTTGGTTACATCCACACACATTTAGGCACCCCACTCTGAGCCTTCGAGGAGGATGAGCACTCCCCGCGTGACTCCTTCTTCTGTTTCCCATTTTAGAAAGTTAATACAAGGAGGGGAGGATTTCTGGCCCCCCGCTCCCGTCCCCTCTAGTCGCTTTCTACGACACGCGAGGAATACGTGGGAAGTATTCTTTCACCCCTATCCCCAGGGATATATATATATATATATACATATATATATATCTTTGTATGTATATGTATGTATGCGTTAAAATGTACATGTGCGTGTGTGAGTTGGGCCATTTCTTTCGTCTGTTTCCTTGCGCTACCTCACAAACGCGGGAGACAGCGACAAAGCAAAATAAATATAAATATAAATAAATGCTCGTATGTTTTGGACAATAACTTGTTTTCCAAATGGCGTCCTAGCTTTGTCTCTTCAAAGTATATCAACTGACTGTTATATTTCTCTCTTATGTCACCCCTGATGATGTGATTGTTACACGAAAGTGCACTTGGGAATTTTTCGTGTTTCATTTTCCCCGTGGACCCATAGTGTGGGAGGTGGGTTGATTAGAAAGGGTAGTGAGTAGAGGGATGAAGAAGTAAGATTATTAGTGAAAGAGAAGAGAGAGGCATTTGGAGAGAGGTTAAGAGAAAGGTGCAAGAGGTGAAAAAGAGGGCAAATGAGAGTTGGGGTGATAGAGTATCATTAAATTCTAGGGAGAATAAAAAGATGTTCTGGAAGGAGGTAAATAAAGTGCGTAAGACAAGGGAGCAAATGGGAACTTCAGTGAAGGGCGTTAATGGGGAGGTGATAACAAGTAGTGGTGATGTGAGAAGGAGATGGAGTGAGTATTTTGAAGGTTTGTTGAATGTGTTTGATGATAGAGTGGCAGATATAGGGTGTTTTGGTTGAGGTGTTGTGCAAAGTGAGAGGGTTAGGGAAAATGATTTGGTAAACAGAGAAGAGGTAGTAAAAGCGTTGCGGAAGATGAAAGCCGGCAAGGCAGCAGGTTTGGATGGTATTGCAGTGGAATCTATTAAAAAAGGGGGTGACTGTATTGTTGACTGGTTGGTAAGGTTATCTAATGTATGTATGACTCATGGTGAGGTGCCTGAGGATTGGCAGAAGTGCCATTGTACAAAGGCAAAGGGGATAAGAGTGAGTGCTCAAATTACAGAGGTATAAGTTTGTTGAGTATTCCTGGTAAATTATATGGGAGGGCATTGATTGAGAGGGTGAAGGCCTGCACAGAGCATCAGACTAGGGAAGAGCAGTGTGGTTTCAGAAGTGGTAGAGGATGTGTGGATCAGGTGTTTGCTTAGAAGAATGTATGTGAGAAATACTTAGAAAAGCAAATGGATTTGTATGTAGCATTTATGGATCTGGAGAAGGCATATGATAGAGTTGATAGAGATGCTGCTGTGGAAGGTATTAAGAATATAAGGCTGTGGGAGGCAAGTTGTTAGAAGCAGTGAAAAGTTTTTATCGAGGATGTAAGGCATGTGTACGTATAGGAAGAGAGGAAAGTGATTGGTTCTCAGTGAATGTAGGTTTGCGGCAGGGGTGTGTGATGTCTCCATGGTTGTTTAATTTCTTTATGGATGGGGTTGTTAGGGAGGTGAATGAAAGAGTTTTGGAAAGAGGGGCAAGTATGAAGTCTGTTGGGGATGAGAGAGCTTGGGAAGTGAGTCAGTTGTTGTTCGCTGATGATACAGCGCTGGTGGCTGATTCATGTGAGAAACTGCAGAAGCTGGTGACTGAGTTTGGTAAAGTGTGTGAAAGAAGAAAGTTAAGAGTAAATGTGAATAAGAGCAAGGTTATTAGGTACAGTAGGGTTAAGGGTCAAGTTAATTGGAGGTAAGTTTGAATGGAGAGAAACTGGAGGAAGTAAAGTGTTTTAGATATCTGGGAGTGGATCTGGCAGCGGATGGAACCATGGAAGCGGTAGTGGATCATAGGGTGGGGGAGGGGGCGAAAATCCTGGGGGCCTTGAAGAATGTGTGGAAGTCGAGAACATTATCTCGGAAAGCAAAAATGGGTATGTTTGAAGGAATAGTGGTTCCAACAATGTTGTATGGTTGCGAGGCGTGGGCTATGGATAGAGTTGTGCACAGGAGGATGGATGTGCTGGAAATGAGATGTTTGATGACAATGTGTGGTGTGAGGTGGTTTGATCGAGTGAGTAACGTAAGGGTAAGAGAGATGTGTGGAAATAAAAAGAGCGTGGTTGAGAGAGCAGAAGAGGGTGTTTTGAAGTGGTTTGGGCACATGGAGAGGATGAGTGAGGAAAGATTGACCAAGAGGATATATGTGTCGGAGGTGGAGGGAACAAGGAGAAGAGGGAGACCAAATTGGAGGTGGAAAGATGGAGTGAAAAAGATTTTGTGTGTTTGGGGCCTGAACATGCAGGAGGGTGAAAGGAGGGCAAGGAATAGAGTGAATTGGAGCGATGTGGTATACCGGGATTGACGTGCTGTCAGTGGATTGAAGCAAGGCATGTGAAGCGTCTGGGGTAAACCATGGAAAGCTGTGTAGGTATGTATATTTGCCCACGCCTCGCAACCATACAACATTGTTGGAACCACTATTCCTTCAAACATACCCATTTTTGCTTTCCGAGATAATGTTCTCGACTTCCACACATTCTTCAAGGCCCCCAGGATTTTCGCCCCCTCCCCCACCCTATGATCCACTACCGCTTCCATGGTTCCATCCGCTGCCAGATCCACTCCCAGATATCTAAAACACTTCACTTCCTCCAGTTTTTCTCCATTCAAACTCACCTCCCAATTGACTTGACCCTCAACCCTACTGTACCGTAATAACCTTGCTCTTATTCACATTTACTCTTAACTTTCTTCTTCCACACACTTTTCCAAACTCAGTCACCAGCTTCTGCAGTTTCTCACATGAATCAGCCACCAGCGCTGTATCATCAGCGAACAACAACTGACTCACTTCCCAAGCTCTCATCCCCAACAGACTTCATACTTGCCCCTCTTTCCAAAACCCTTGCATTTACCTCCCTAACAACCCCATCCATAAACAAATTAAACAACCATGGAGACATCACACACCCCTGCCACAAACCTACATTCACTGAGAACCAATCACTTTCCTCTCTTCCTACACGTACACATGCCTTACATCCTCAATAAAAACTTTTCACTGCTTCTAACAACTTTCCTCCCACACCATATATTCTTAATACCTTCCACAGAGCATCTCTATCAACTCTATCATATGCCTTCTCCAGATCCATAAATGCTACATACAAATCCATTTGCTTTTCTAAGTATTTCTCACATACATTCTTCAAAGCAAACACCTGATCCACACATCCTCTACCACTTCTGAAACCACACTGCTCTTCCCCAATCTGATGCTCTGTACATGCCTTCACCCTCTCAATCAATACCCTCCCATATAATTTACCAGGAATACTCAACAAACTTATACCTCTGTAATTTGAGCACTCACTCTTATCCCCTTTGCCTTTGTACAATGGCACTATGGACGCATTCCGCCAATCCTCAGGCACCTCACCATGAGTCATACATACATTAAATAACCTTACCAACCAGTCAACAATACAGTCACCCCCTTTTTTAATAGATTCCACTGCAATACCATCCAAACCTGCTGCCTTGCCGGCTTTCATCTTCCGCAAAGCTTTCACTACCTCTCTCTGTTTACCAAATCATTTTCCCTAACCCTCTCACTTTGCACACCACCTCGACCAAAACACCCTATATCTGCCACTCTATCATCAAACACATTCAACAAACCTTCAAAATACTCACTCCATCTCCTTCTCACATCACCACTACTTGTTATCACCTCCCATTTGCGCCCTTCACTGAAGTTCCCATTTGCTCCCTTGTCTTACGCACTTTATTTACCTCCTTCCAGAACATCTTTTTATTCTCCCTAAAATTTAATGATACTCTCTCACCCCAACTCTCATTTGCCCTTTTTTTCACCTCTTGCACCTTTCTCTTGACCTCCTGTCTCTTTCTTTTATACATCTCCCACTCAATTGCATTTTTTCCCTGCAAAAATCGTCCAAATGCCTCTCTCTTCTCTTTCACTAATACTCTTACTTCTTCATCCCACCACTCACTACCCTTTCTAATCAACCCACCTCCCACTCTTCTCATGCCACAAGCATCTTTTGCGCAATCCATCACTGATTCCCTAAATACATCCCATTCCTCCCCCACTCCCCTTACTTCCATTGTTCTCACCTTTTTCCATTCTGTACTCAGTCTCTCCTGGTACTTCCTCACACAGGTCTCCTTCTCAAGCTCACTTACTCTCACCACCCTCTTCACCCCAACATTCACTCTTCTTTTCTGAAAACCCATACAAATCTTCACCTTTGCCTCCACAAGATAATGATCAGACATCCCTCCAGTTGCACCTCTCAGCACATTAACATCCAAAAGTCTCTCTTTCGCACGCCTGTCAATTAACACGTAATCCAATAACGCTCTCTGGCCATCTCTCCTACTTACATAAGTATGCTTATGTATATCTCGCTTTTTAAACCAGGTATTCCCAATCATCAGTCCCTTTTCAGCACATAAATCTACAAGCTCTTCACCATTTCCATTTACAACACTGAACACCCCATGTATACCAATTATTCCCTCAACTGCCACATTACTCACCTTTGCATTCAAATCACCCATCACTATGACCCAGGTCTCGTGCATCAAAACCACTAACACACTCATTCAGCTGCTCCCAAAACACTTGCCTCTCTTGATCTTTCTTCTCATGCCCAGGTGCATATGCACCAATAATCACCCACCTCTCTCCATCAACTTTCAGTTTTACCCATATTAATCGAGAATTTACTTTCTTACACTCTATCACATACTCCCACAACTCCTGTTTCAGGAGTATTGCTACTCCTTCCCTTGCTCTTGTCCTCTCACTAACCCCTGACTTTACTCCCCAGACATTCCCAAACCACTCTTCCCCTTTACCCTTGAGCTTCGTTTCACTCAGAGCCAAAACATCCAGGTTCCTTTCCTCAAACATACTACCTATCTCTCCTTTTTTCACATCTTGGTTACATCCACACACATTTAGGCACCCCACTCTGAGCCTTCGAGGAGGATGAGCACTCCCCGCGTGACTCCTTCTTCTGTTTCCCATTTTAGAAAGTTAATACAAGGAGGGGAGGATTTCTGGCCCCCCGCTCCCGTCCCCTCTAGTCGCTTTCTACGACACGCGAGGAATACGTGGGAAGTATTCTTTCACCCCTATCCCCAGGGATATATATATATATATATATATATATATATATATATATATATATATATATATATATATACATATATATATATCTTTGTATGTATATGTATGTATGCGTTAAAATGTACATGTGCGTGTGTGAGTTGGGCCATTTCTTTCGTCTGTTTCCTTGCGCTACCTCACAAACGCGGGAGACAGCAACAAAGCAAAATAAATATAAATATAAATAAATGCTCGTATGTTTTGGACAATAACTTGTTTTCCAAATGGCGTCCTAGCTTTGTCTCTTCAAAGTATATCAACTGACTGTTATATTTCTCTCTTATGTCACCCCTGATGATGTGATTGTTACACGAAAGTGCACTTGGGAATTTTTCGTGTTTCATTTTCCCCGTGGACCCATAGTGTGGGAGGTGGGTTGATTAGAAAGGGTAGTGAGTAGAGGGATGAAGAAGTAAGATTATTAGTGAAAGAGAAGAGAGAGGCATTTGGAGAGAGGTTAAGAGAAAGGTGCAAGAGGTGAAAAAGAGGGCAAATGAGAGTTGGGGTGATAGAGTATCATTAAATTCTAGGGAGAATAAAAAGATGTTCTGGAAGGAGGTAAATAAAGTGCGTAAGACAAGGGAGCAAATGGGAACTTCAGTGAAGGGCGTTAATGGGGAGGTGATAACAAGTAGTGGTGATGTGAGAAGGAGATGGAGTGAGTATTTTGAAGGTTTGTTGAATGTGTTTGATGATAGAGTGGCAGATATAGGGTGTTTTGGTTGAGGTGTTGTGCAAAGTGAGAGGGTTAGGGAAAATGATTTGGTAAACAGAGAAGAGGTAGTAAAAGCGTTGCGGAAGATGAAAGCCGGCAAGGCAGCAGGTTTGGATGGTATTGCAGTGGAATCTATTAAAAAAGGGGGTGACTGTATTGTTGACTGGTTGGTAAGGTTATCTAATGTATGTATGACTCATGGTGAGGTGCCTGAGGATTGGCAGAATGCTTGCATAGTGCCATTGTACAAAGGCAAAGGGGATAAGAGTGAGTGCTCAAATTACAGAGGTATAAGTTTGTTGAGTATTCCTGGTAAATTATATGGGAGGGCATTGATTGAGAGGGTGAAGGCCTGCACAGAGCATCAGACTAGGGAAGAGCAGTGTGGTTTCAGAAGTGGTAGAGGATGTGTGGATCAGGTGTTTGCTTAGAAGAATGTATGTGAGAAATACTTAGAAAAGCAAATGGATTTGTATGTAGCATTTATGGATCTGGAGAAGGCATATGATAGAGTTGATAGAGATGTGCTGTGGAAGGTATTAAGAATATATGGCGTGGGAGGCAAGTTGTTAGAAGCAGTGAAAAGTTTTTATCGAGGATGTAAGGCATGTGTACATGTAGGAAGAGAGGAAAGTGATTGGTTCTCAGTGAATGTAGGTTTGCGGCAGGGGTGTGTGATGTCTCCATGGTTGTTTAATTTCTTTATGGATGGGGTTGTTAGGGAGGTGAATGAAAGAGTTTTGGAAAGAGGGGCAAGTATGAAGTCTGTTGTGGATGAGAGAGCTTGGGAAGTGAGTCAGTTGTTGTTCGCTGATGATACAGCGCTGGTGGCTGATTCATGTGAGAAACTGCAGAAGCTGGTGACTGAGTTTGGTAAAGTGTGTGAAAGAAAAAAGTTAAGAGTAAATGTGAATAAGAGCAAGGTTATTAGGTACAGTAGTGTTGAGGGTCAAGTCAACTAGGAGGTAAGTTTGAATGGAGAAAAACTAGAGGAAGTAAAGTGTTTTAGATATCTGGGAGTGGATCTGGCAGCGGATGGAACCATGGAAGCGGAAGTGAATCATAGGGTGGGGGAGGGGACGAAAATCCTGGGAGCCTTGAAGAATGTGTGGAAGTCGAGAACATTATCTCGGAAAGCAAAAATGGGTATGTTTGAAGGAATAGTGGTTCCAACAATGTTGTATGGTTGCGAGGTGTGGGCTGTGGATAGAGTTGTGCGCAGGAGGGTGGATGTGCTGGAAATGAGATGTTTGAGGACAATGTGTGGTGTGAGGTGGTTTGATCGATTAAGTAATGTAAGGGTAAGAGAGATGTGTGGAAATAAAAAGAGCGTGGTTGAGAGAGCAGAAGAGGGTGTTTTGAAATGGTTTGGGCCCATGGAGAGAATGAGTGAAGAAAGATTGACAAAGAGGATATATGTGTCGGAGGTGGAGGGAACGAGGAGAAGTGGGAGACCAAATTGGAGGTGGAAAGATGGAGTGAAAAAGATTTTGAGTGATCGGGGCCTGAACATGCAGGAGGGTGAAAGGCGGGCAAGGAATAGAGTGAATTGGATCGATGTGGTATATCGGGGTTCACTGACAGCACGTCAACCCCGGTATACCACATCGATCCAATTCACTCTATTCCTTGCCCACCTTTCACCCTCCTGCATGTTCAGGCCCCGATCACTCAAAATCTTTTTCACTCCATCTTTCCACCTCCAATTTGGTCTCCCACTTCTCCTCGTTCCCTCCACCTCCGAAACATATATCCTCTTTGTCAATCTTTCCTCACTCATTCTCTCCATGTGCCCAAACCATTTCAAAACACCCTCTTCTGCTCTCTCAACCACGCTCTTTTTATTTCCACACATCTCTCTTACCCTTACATTACTTAATCGATCAAACCACCTCACACCACACATTGTCCTCAAACATCTCATTTCCAGCACATCCACCCTCCTGCGCACAACTCTATCCATAGCCCACACCTCGCAACCATACAACATTGTTGGAACCACTATTCCTTCAAACATACCCATTTTTGCTTTTGGAGATAATGTTCTCGACTTCCACACATTCTTCAAAGCTCCCAGGATTTTCGCCCCCTCCCCCACCCTATGATTCACTTCCGCTTCCATGGTTCCATCCGCTGCCAGATCCACTCCCAGATATCCAAAACACTCCACCTCCTCCAGCTCTTCTCCATTCAAACTCACCTCCCAATTGACCTGACCCTCAACCCCACTGTACCCAACAACCTTGCTCTTATTCACATTTACTCTTAACTTTCTTCTTTCACACACTTTACCAAACTCAGTCACCAGCTTCTGTAGTTTCTCACATGAATCAGCCACCAGCGCTGCATCACCAGCGAACAACATATATATATATATATATATATATATATATATATATATATATATATATATATATATATATATATATATACATTATCCATGGGGATAGGGGAGAAAGAATACTTCTCACGTATTCCTTGCGTGTCGTAGAAGGCGACTAAAAGGGAAGGGAGCGGGGGGCTGGAAATCCTCCCCTCTCGTTTTTAATTTTCTAAAAGAAGGAACAGAGAAGAGGGCCAAGTGAGGATATTCCCTCAAAGGTTCAGTCCTCTGTTCTTAACGCTACCTTGCTGATGCGGGAAATGGCGAATAGTATGAAGAAAAAAAAAAAAATATGTATACACACAGGTACATATTCAAACTTGCTACCTTCATTCATTCCCGTTGCCACCCCGCCACACATGAAATAGCATCCCCCCTCCAGTGAGGTAGTGCCATTATTTGTCACCATTTCCTACATTCATGAAGCAGCATCAGGAACAGACAAAAGACATGGCCTCATTTGCTCATATTCTCTTTCTAGCTGTCATATACAGCTAAAACCAGAGCCCCTATCTACTACCAGCCCTCACATACCTTTCTGTGGTTTCAATTAACTATCAATTAACTATCATATATGCCTTGGCTCACTGAAAGCATGCCTTATGATGTACATGACATCACCCCAATATGCTCACAACCTCCTACATGTTCATTACAGTTATAAAGATTAGTGATTTATTTTAATATAGAGCACTGCTCTCAAATCATGGATGGCTGAAGCCTCACATACATATCTAGAATTACATAAACACAGTACAAAAAAGAAGTCAAAAACGACCTGACATAATTCTTACCAGCTTCACCCAAAACTTGATCTACTTTCACTAAACCAAAGCTGGTTCTCTTTCTCCCTCCTGCAGATATTAATTCCCTTTCTGGTCCTAAGAGCTGGCTGCTTTTATATTTTACTATCAACTAAGCCATATGGTAATTAGGAAACAGGTACGCTATAATATTTTGTGTGACTAGTAACTCAAGGATGAACTACACTGAGGTCTACTTCTTTATGTGTATACCCTTAAGGGTGTCCCCGGACACTATGAGTGAAAACTCACGTCAGCTAAGCTATATCAGTGGGAACAGTCTTAACAAAGAACTGCTCACTCCAAAGAGGTTTACACCTCTCTGCCACTGGACATAGCACAGCCTTGGGCTGCAGGAGCCTTTTGAAAGACCTCGGTAACATCAGGACTTTCAAAGAAATTGGTCATGGTCATGGAGTAATTAGGATTAAATAATATGAATATACCCTTATGCTTTAGTACTTTCTACCCTTTCTCATTTTTCTAAACTACACTTATTCTTTTCAACAGAGAAGGTGTACATTTCCTTGAAATATTTTACACCACTCTTTATTTTTCTCTATGTGCTCTACAGGAAATAAGAAAGGAGCACATTTCCTCAAAATGTCTTACAACAATCTCTTCCTTTTCCTTTTGGGTTTTACCCTATTCCTTAATTCAAAGTCTACCCTTCATAAAGACTTCTTTCATTGTCTTAATCTTTCATTTTAAAATGAAAAATTAATAAATCCTATAACTAATAATAGAGTTAAACCTTCCAGATGGTTCCATTTTTCAAGATTTCAAAACTTAATTTCGTGAAGCCTCCATGGCTACAACTTTATAAGAATATTAAGAAATAAGGTATCCACCATGAAAAACCATATATACCAAACTTAGATACAAGTTTACCTTTTTTCCACAGAAAAGATCTAATATGCCAAATAAAGACTAATTTTTTGGGTAGTACCTCATCTTGAAGAAACTGTATGTGATATGTCTCCAATAACAGATGATTATCATGACTGAGACTTTACTGTCTGGGAAGGAAGATTCTTTTCTATAAAAAATCAATGTTATACAAGAATGACTGCAACCTAATGTGTGGCCTCTGCAAAGCAATGTCTCTTCAAAAGATGAAGCAATAAAAAAAAAAGAGCCATTTATTAATTCTCTGCTCTTCACACCTCACTACATACCAGCACTATCAGAAAACTGTTGCAAGATAATGGTTAGCCAAACTCACCACCTCAGTTTATGAGATACAGAAAACCAGCATACTGCAAAGAAAAAGGAGGGGGGAGGTTATGCTCATGTCAGCATATTAGTGATATGACGTAAAAGAATCCCTCATCCTTCAAAGTGCATTTCCATTCATGCACGTGATAATCAGCCTACTACCCATACTCAAGATATCTGAAAATGGAGATTGTGAAAAAAGTATATACACACATTTGAAAGGTGTAGGCATGATGATCCCATGAAAAGCAGGCCCTCTCATTTAAAAACATAAAAGCAAAACTGTCCCATAGTTAGATCCCATCTTTTCAACTGACAAATTTCTTCATAGAATGATGTACCATTAATATCATAAAGAAAATGATTGTGAACATAATTTAGCTGCAATTTTCATGACCTTCTCAAGAGAAACATCACTCACTAGCAGATCCTCAAAGCATGCAACTTTCTGCAATGGTCATGACCCTAATATCATAATTTGATGAATACTTTCCATTGTTATACTTCAAAGGGTAAAATTCAATGGTCTTTAGTTCTGGCACTGACTAGACTGTGAACATCAAATTATCACATCATCTGCACATTCTTGGTGCCATAGAAGCCATTCTATCCAAAAATGATGTTGGAAATCTTTATAAGATCAGTCAGAATTCCAACCACATGAGCTGGAGCAGCATGCTGAAAATCACATCTCTAATGAGGTAGTTCCTTGCTTAGTTAATTCACCTTTCCCACCCTGAACATGCCAAGGTCTTCAATTCTGTCAATTCTAGCAGAATGCCAATTGGGTGGAAGGGGGAACTTTACAGTCAGATATAGACACTAAATATCCAAAGAAATAAATTTTCTGGTCTTAGATCAGAGGTCTTCCCTTTTTTATGAATAGTCAAATCTATGCTTATATACATAAGGTGGCATGAGACATCATAGAAGTGGCTGACTGTCGATATACCCAAACATTACCATAAAAGAAGAATTCTAATGGTATTACATACCTTGAAATGAACTTAAAATAATAAACTGGCAGGATAAAACTAGCTCTTAAATGCTTATGCACCTGGAAATGAGAGGACTATGGAAAAAGGGGGACGTTTTGGGGAAAACTGAAAGTTTGATTTGAATGTGAAAATGGGTAATGTGGCAGTTGAGGTTAAAAAAAAGGGGGGATGGGACTAAGAATGGTGAACAACTTGTGGAGCTGTGAGGTGAAAACAGACTGACAACTGGGAATATCCGGTTTAAAAAGGGAACATACAAAAGTATGCCTAGGTGAGTAGGATAGATAGTAAGCAGACATTGTTGGGTTATCTATTACCTGATAGTCATACAAAGGAAAGAGACCTGCGTGGGAATGTGTTGAGAAAGGATGTGTGATCATCATTTAGTGGAGGAGAGGGTGAAAGTTTATAGAGGCTTTAGGATAAGAGAAAGCAATACAGGTGCCTCAGGGATGGTGAAAGTGAAAGAGCTTTAGAAAGAGCCTTGTAAGAACAGATCCCTGGAGAGATTAAGTGTAGAATGGCAAAAGATGAGAGGAAATGAAGCTGGGGGAGTGAGTGAGGAATGGGAGGTATCTAGGGAAGCACTGCTTACATATGTAACAGAAGTGTGTGACATGCAGAAGGTGGGAAGCAGACAGGTGAGAAAGTCTAGTGAGTGGTGGGATGAAGCAGTCAAGATGCTAGTAAAAGAGAAAAGAGGTGTATGGGTCACATTTGTAGGGAAGGAGTGCAAGTGACTTAGAAACATACAAAAAAAAGCAGCAGGAAGTCAAGAGGAAAGTGCAAGAGCTGACAAAGAGGGCAGATGAGAGTTGGGGTAAGCTAGTATCAGCAAACTTCTGGGAGGATAAGAAAATGTTTTAGAAGAAAGTTGATAGTGTTAGAAAAAAAAGAACAAATTGGAACATTGGTAAAGGGGGTAAATGGTTGGTTGTAACATACAGAAATGATGTGAAGAGGAGGAGTATTTTGAAGGGTTACTTAATGTTTTTAATGTGGAGGTGGTGGATTTGGAATTTTTCATGCATGGAGAAATGGGAAGTGAGAGAAATCATGGGAATGGTTTGGTGAAAAGATGTAATGAAAATTTTACATAAGATGAAGTTCAGCAAAGCAGCTGGAGCAGATGGGATATATGTAAAGCAAAAGGTGGGAGGTGGGCAGATTAAAAAGAGTGGTGTGATGAAGGAGTAAAATTGCTAGCGAAAGAGAAAAGGGAGACATTTGGGTGATACTTACAGGGAAGAAGTGCAAATGAATGGGGAATGCATAAGAGAAAGTGGCAAGAGGTCAAGAGGAAAGTGCAGGGATTGAAAAAGAAGGCAAATGAGAGTTGGGGTGACTGAGTATCAGTAAACACTTGAGAGAATCAGAAAAGTATTGGAAAATTGGTGGAGCAAAAGGGGAAGCAGTAACAGGTATTGAGGTGAGGGAAAGATGGAGTGAGTATCTTAGAGGACTATTGAATACAGTTTGATGATAGGGTGGAAGATGTAAGATGTTTGGGCTGGAGTGGCATGCAAAGTAAGAGTCATGGAGAGTGATTTGGTGAAGAAAGAAGAGGTGGTGAAAGCCTTACATACGATGAATTATGTCAAGAAAGCTGGAGTGGATGGCATTGCAGTTGAATTTATTAAGAAAGGGGGTGACGACACTACTGAATGGTTGGTAAGGATTTTCAATGTACAGATAATGGTGAGGTGGCTAAAGATTGGCAGAACGCATGTATAGTGCCACTGTATAAAGGCAGGGGTGATAAAGGTGAGTACTCAAACCACGTATGAATGAGTTTTTTGAGTGCACTTGGTAAGTAGTATGCGAAGGTAGCAATTGAGAGAGGGAAGGCATGTACAGAACATCAGATTGGGGAGGAACAGTGTGCTATGAGAAGTAGTAGAGGATGTGTGGATCAGATGTCTGCCTTACAGAATGAGAAATAATTTGAGAAATGAATGAGATTTGCATATGACATTTATGAATCTGGGGAAAGCATATAGGACAGGGTTAATAGAGACACCGTATGGAAGGTCTTCAAAACATAAGGTCTGGGAGAAAAGCTGCTAGAAGCAGTGAGAGGTTTTTAGCAATGGTAAGTCATGTGTATGAGTAGGCAAGTAGGAGGAAAGGAGAGTGAATGGTTCCAAGAGAAGGTTGGTCCATGGCAGGGATGTGCAATGTTACAGTGGCTATTTAATTCGTTTATGGATGGAATGGGGAGGGAGGTATGCATGAGCCTAGATGAGTGGGGCAACTATGCAGTCTGTAGGGGATGAGAGGACCATGGAAATGAGTCAGTTGTTGTTTGCTTGTGAAACAGCACTAATGGCAGATTCAGATGAGAAACTGCCTAAGTTGATGACTGAGTTTGGAAGAGTGTATCAAAGGAGGAAGCTGAGAATGTATATATCTACCTACCTACCTACCTACCTATATCTCTGACACCTGTTCCTTTCTGGAACTCTCTTAAGGGGCGGCCAAGGTAATAGAGTCTCCATAACTAATGAATTGCAGTGCTGCTGCTTTGCCTTTAATGCCTCATCTTGAATAGGACACTGGCAGAGGGCAAGTCTAGCACAGTGTTTGCAGAGGCTCCAACCTAATCTTTCAACTGATTACTTCTACCAAATGCTCCTGCCTAATGTTCCTAGCTACTACTTCTACCTAATGTTTCCACCTAATGCTCCTACCTAAAACTTCTATCTATTGCTCCTAACATTTTGCCAAAAGGCAAGGCTAGCACACAGCACTAACCATGGGAAAATCTAGTTACAAAGAATGAGTTATATCAGTTAAGTGTTGTCAAGTGTTATTTGTGACAAATAGAGATTGTATATTTGCAAACAGATTGCCAGTAGGCCATGTGTGGGTGAGACAGAAAGAAAAAAAACAGCTACCTAGGTCAGAGGAGTGCAACATGAAAACCATGATGAGCTGAAATAGTTTGGGCATATGGAAAGAATGAGGGAAAGAAGACTGATTGAGAAAATGTATCAGTCAGAAGCAGAGGAAGCAAGAAGAAATACCTACCTGTAAGTATCTACAATGAAACTTTGCCAAAAAAAACAGGGCAAGTGTGTATTGTCCACTAAATGTGTTTATTGATGAATATGACTTTCTCTCTCTTGCTATGACCATCATGAGGAGATGGAAGGTCAGAAAGAAGGAGGCTTTGGTGTATGAGGGTGAGAACGTCCAGTGGGTAAGAGATAGGCATGTGATAAAATAAAATATACTGATCTGGTATATGGATGATTACGGCAAATGAACTGAGTATGACAAAACATGGTGTACTCTGTGGGACATGGCTGTAGATGGTAAGCTCAGTTTTTATTGCAAAATATATGATAATTAGAACATGTGAGAAAAAAAGCCAATTTGTTTGTTCCTTATATTACTTCACTATGGCAGGAGAAGCAATTAGCATAAACAGAAATTGAAACACATCAAATAATAAAGAAAGGCTAATAAATCCTTCACCACACTTATGAACTCACCTGAGGTTGCAACAAGGTAAGTAATTACTACTATTCCTAAATGTATTGTGTGAGGTGGGAAATTCTACAGCAGAGAATGAATAAGCTGAGAAATTGGGGGCAAAAGTACTTTCTGAGCACACTTTCATTTTGAAGATCCTCTTCTTAAAACAGTTGAGGCCACACACTGGGTACAGTTATGCTAAAAAATCATACCTGAGAGAAAAATGCTGGATCTGCAAGAAGATCATATCTGTAGTTATGATATCAGTTTCAAAATATTACATGTACATACTTTAATTCAATCTTATATTAATTAATGGCCTCATCATCTACATTGGCCTTCATCACCTCAATGAAAGTTGGATTAAGATACAGTTAAATACCAACACTTTGAAACTTTTTTTCATTCTGGTTGAGAAGAAAACAAAAATACATAACATAAAATTAGTATGATATATGTTTGATAGAAGCATTAACAAGGTCATCCCATCTTTTTCTTATGAGTTTCTCATCCCTTTAGCAGGATATCAGCAAACATTAATAGCAATCAAAAAAGTTGATGGTCACTTTTAACTTGATGTTTTCTATGAAAAATTACAGGCCAAAGTAGAGATTATAACAACTTGAAAATGCACAAGATATCTTCCATGCCCCTTTCCTTTTTATAGCAGAACAATTACTACCTTCATGCAATCATAAGGCACCTGACCATTTTTCCATGCTTTCAAGCACACTTTCCAGATCCATTTCACAGAAGTTTCACCTCCACTCTTCACCATATTGTTCACCACTCCATTTTTGCTCTTGATGTTTCCAGTCTTTAAGACCTTTACTGCTCTTCTTATTCCTTTGTAATGATAATTCTCTTTCTCCTTACCTCTATTCCAAATATAACAAAAGATGCATTTCTTTCATCATCATCTTTAATACAATCTTTAAAATACCTTTCAATTTCTTACAAATTTCTCTTTCAAAACTAGTGTTCTCTATGACTCACCTAATATACTATCACCCTTTGCACATACCTCTATTTGTTCATTTTCGAAAACAGTTTGTCATTCTCTATAGAATTCTTACTAATCTTTCCTGTGAGATCTTCATCAATTCATTTTTACATATATATATCATCCCTCTGACTTTCATTCTGGGGTCTCTAATTAACACTAACTTTCCTAATTCTAGACTAATTAATTCCATACTTTCTCTGATTTTCAAGTCCTCCCTATCACCCTATCTAACATTACAGGTTTATATCATGCACTTATATCTTAGCAACAATCTTCTAAATCACTTTCATTATGTGTTAAGAGTCCTCTGATATGCATTTCTTTCTAATACATATATTTTTTTCTGCACTATCCCTAAACGTATTTACTAAACAAATACCTAAAATAAAACTTTCTCAATGATACATTAAAACTGGTCACACCTTAAATGTTCTATATACTTAAATGGTTTTCACATTCATTTCATCTTTGAACTTTTATCCTCCTTGTCTTTATTATGTAAATAATAACCAAATCACTTGAAAAACTTAGGCTGGAAGTTCTTGGGTACAAATGGATAGCAAAATGCTTATAATATAAATGAACATGAATTATAAGTGAACTGTTCAATGGAAAGAATCTAGCTGGATACGATCAAGATTACTCAAGTCATGATAACTGTTTTCAAGATCTACTGACTGAACTCTCAAAGAGGTATTCATATTCATGTCCAGTCAAACATTATCTAAATGATGATAAACAAATACCAAGTACATAAATAAAACAATTATGGCATCTAGAATAATTTTGCTGTAAAAGAACATTTTGGTCAACTAATCCTAAATGTGATATACACTGAGTATTGTAAGATTTATGTACAGCATGAGAACACATTATCTTCCCTGAAGAACCAAGCTCTACAGGTCTCAAAATATCTATAGGTAGCCATGAATATGATAATTTGCTCAACTCTTTTCTAAAAAAGAGCTCTTGACTGATCAGTATATTGTAAAAGATTGCAAATTGAAGGCAAGCTCAGAAATTATGATGAGCAGGTTGACTTAAGTATGACAGTAATCTGGAATTCATCTTGTAAACTGATGAGAAGCAGCAATAGAGAAAATACAGATACTTATATCACGAATAATGCTCCTAGAAAGACATGTACTCAGCTAAGCTAAAAGACAACACAAGTCTAGATACCAATAAATAGTAACTCATCAGCTAAGAGAACTGGGCACTGCTTGCTAACAGAGTAAACCAGCTAAAGAGACACACATTAGTTGCTTACACAGATTTTCTCAGAAGCTGTACAGAAATAATATACTGCCAGTAGAACAAACATCTGACAAACAAACAAACACAAACAAAACCTTAGCGAACAGAGAAACTTAAAAAAAAAAGGGATGAGAAATTCTCAGAAAAGCCATGAGAAAAAGTGTTGATGATGAAGGATTAAAAGAGAGAATGTTAAACATATGAATACAAATTAGGCAAAATTACAAAATGACCAAAATAGGATGACAAATGGAAATTGATCTGACATTTTGGAAATTTTTCTCTCCAGCTTTAGTAACACCTCATAAATAAAGAGTACTTATAGGACAAAACTTACTATATCTCTGAAAAATCAATTCCAAAAGCACTTTCCCATCCAATATCAATAGAGACTTTGGTTTCATTTATAATAGTAATTAAACATTAAAATGGCCTAATCAATATAAAATACAAAAACTTGATTCCTGGGCTTCTTAACAAGAAATTGTGCCAACATTTAAAGAAATGTGGTAAATAACTGAATAAGGTGCTTTAATAATATGCAGAAACAACATACTGTACATAATTATATGTACTCAGAGTGGCATGTGAATGGGATCAAGCATAAAACTGAATGATTTGCATGGTGCTCATACCTGAGTGACGACGGTGAAATAGCACAGACATTAAACTGTGATATTATTATGCAGCACCTAAAGCCTCACTGCAAGTCTGATCTATGTACTCATTGCAGTGTTAAAATAACTAATCAGTTAGGAAGAAAAATTTTCAATAATACAGTATCTAATTTCTAAAGAGAATTCATAACATCAAACAGCATGATGCAGTGTGGGGGATTCAAACCTCATTGTGAGAAGATACCAATGCTATTCTTTATAAGCTTTCCTATTTTTACCAATTTATGTGCTGCATCTGCTCCATAAACAGCCGTCAGCTATTTCAACTTGAGTGAGACGTATTATTTCTGATTGCACCATACTGGGTAAAACGTGATAACTTAGGCAAGTTGTAAATTACAAAGGCGCAGATTTGATACTCATTATGACGGAAAACGAGTTGTGAATTCTTGAAAAGCCATTTCTTCCTACAAAGGAGGCCAGTGAGCATGGGAATGAGAAGGCTCTCCTATTCCTGGAGAATTATACAACAAATGCCAATAATTACCTAAAAGTATTCACACAAATGTCCAGAAGGAAAGGAAGACTTATCTACATCTTTTAAGTTTCTGAGTAAAAGTGAGTGTTGACAGAAAACAAGAATTCGAAAGCAACAAGTAAAAAGCAAAAAAAAAGACACAAGAAGAAAGAAAGTAACAAACTTGTTGGAAAAGATGTGGGGCTGAACGGAGTACATTAAGTAATGAAAATATGGACACACAGAGGATACAAAAGTTTAAGGAGTTGCATAACAGCAAAGAAAATGTAAGAGATGGGGCTCCTTAAGCGTAGAGCTTCCTCTACAATCTATACAAAAGGTATTTACTGAATTACCTTGTACAAACCATTGCACACCATCATTTCCTCTGAGGGAAAAAAGTTTTTGTCACGAGCTTAAATCTGAACTTAGCTAAAACATCAAATCTTTAATTCCTGCAAAACCACATACTACATTACAAGAAGTATGAAAGGGCATATACATGATGGAGAGATGGAGACAACAAAGGAAACTTTTTGTGCAAGGAAAAAGATAACACTTCAGTTAGAATTAGGAAAACTTATTTCGTATGAAAAGCAATTCTCCATAAAAATGAATGAAAAGAGCATTTAACATAAATCAAAATGAAGAAAAATACCGAATGAACAATTTTTTTCATAATTTTTTTCAAACACTTGACCGCCATTTCCTGCATTAGCAAGGAAATGCCAGAACAGAAGAAAAATTATACTACAATAATATTATACCATAAACCAACAACTGAGAAGAAGCAATCCAAAGAAAATGAGAATGAAAGGTGGTACAGTCGAAGGGGAAGACACAAAGCATCTAGACGACAGCTCTGGCATGTTTCTATTCTTGTCCGACCTTCCTCTTCTTCCTTTGGCTGCTCTGGAATTTAACCCTCAACCCCTTACCACTTCAATTAGGTTTCCAATCCAACCCAGTGGATCTCATCTTTTTCAAATACAGGTTGTTCCTCTCTACTCCGGTGTAATGTGGTCCGGAAACTCCAATGGTCCAGCATGTTTTGAATCTGCCACCATTAGTTTGGATCTGCCACCAGAGCAGCACTGTTAGCAGCCCTAAGGTGCCAAAATCTGTCTACAGTGCAGCCGAGCTAATCAACAGTCCTGTCAATTTCTTATAACACCAGAGCAAGTGAATAATGCTGTTGAATCTGCCTGCTCTTGGCATCATGTGCCATGAAAAACCTTTGCCCAATATATGAGGAGTCTCCATCTGGGGCGAGGCTTCCAAAGACAGGGTACCAATTCTTAGTTGCAGCAATGCTGCAGGAGCACATAAAAACCAAGCTGATGGTAACTGGTAAGAGTGTTCCCCTAAAAGCCCTTAAAGGGGTCAATATCTGTTTTTCGACATTTTCTGTGGTCCAGTAATGGCCAGCTTCCAAGGCTGCCAGATTAAAGAGGTACAACCTGCAGCATACAAAGTGATTTACCCTTACAATTTCAAGGATATTAAAAAACTAAGAAGGTTATATTGTTCACTACTATCGCTGCAATGCAAAAGTTTTGAAGCTTTGTTAGCACAATATGCTGAAAAGAGTGGGAGTGTCAAGGGGCTACTTTGTGTATGTTTTATTGTGTATTCAACCTATCCCAGAAAGAGATTATCATTATTATGTTTTATTTCATAACATAAATCTTTAACTGTTACAATCCATGTGACTCATAGATGAGTTTTTCATGACAATAAAATAAATATTCTCAAAACTAACAGTTCCATCGGTCAAACTCAGGGTTGTCAAGATCAAGCAGGTGCCAGCAAAACTGCCTCCATTTATGCCAGAAGCATCTTAGTTAACATTCAGCAATGAAAGTTAGTGTCCATAGAATCACCCTCACAAGATCTGAAGACAGATCATCCTTGTTAAGTAATTCAGGATCATTTTCAGTCTGGTTCTCTAAAACTAGCTAGAGGCTGCTCAATTTCATTCCCAGAAAACTCATGAGAACGTACTGTCTTTGGCATGGCAGAAGTTGACTGACTCTGGGGAGAAATTATCATACAATTCCAAGATCGCAATCACCTAGATGGCTTTGAAACAGACATGAAAAGATGCATATGTTTATATTCAATGAAGCTGCTCAACTTGCATAAATATAAATCTATGTCTGAGAAAGCATGGAGGTTAAATGATCAAGCCTTGAGATCCGAAGGACTGAGGTTTATCAAAATTTTGAATTTTTTTTGTCTTATCCATCAACAGGAAATATTAAGAAAATGTAAATAAGAATAAAAAATTGAGTAAATTAATCATAAATGTTGCTGTACAGGTGGTCATTCTTTTCCACCATCAAATGAAGTTGCTTTGGACAAAAGGTATCTCTCTCTCTCTCTCTCTCTCTCTCTCTCTATATATATATATATATATATATATATATATATATATATATAACAATATAGCTTGCTTTCCAATCTAAAGGCCTGGAGGAGAAGGCAACCCATATAAGTATGATTAGGGTCCCTAGAGAGTCAGACATATTACCCATGTGTTAAATATACACATATAGGTAACTGACACTTGAGGATTTTTTCTGGAGCTATTCATAGTTACTTGTGACATAAGGCAACTTTACATACAGATAAAGTGCATCTTCCAATGAAATTGGGACCAAGAAGAGGCAACCCCTGCAAGTACTTACAGGATCTCCAAAGGGAAAAATCATAAAAGTATGGTTGTAGTCCCTTAAAGGTTAAAGAATGCACATTTATGCAGAAAACACACCTAAAAAAGCAATGGTAACTTGGGTTGAGAGTGATAAGAAGCACAGGATAGTCTGACTACCTCATTGTGAAGATATCTGAAGTTATTTACGTAAACACACATATATGGTGTGTTGAACAAATCTTGTAAAGCATGTTATTATAGACCTGAAGGGTGTGTTTATGCTTTTTACTAATTTCTTTTCCATTTCAAAATTTACTCATGCTATTTTAATGTTTAAGACGTTTTACAAGAGAACAAGAAGTTTAAGGTACAAGCCCTCTGAGATGGTAGCTTCTGGGTCCTTTTCCATAAATTTATGGTGGGCATTTTACACTGACAGATGTCGGCAGCCTTTGGAGGATCTAATACATAAAATGATGTCTCTGCAATGAAGTTCCTGTGATGGTATTTGTATACGGAAAAGGGAAATTCCAGAATTGCAATGACCACAACTAAGCATTTAGACCTGATGGAGGAGCATAATTAGAAGTGGATATGGGAAATAGTGAAAAGGAAAGAGAAACAAGCTATTCCCTCCAAAACAATTCTATCTGCCACTGACCTTTTAAAAAAAAAATCCAGTTTCTGAACAACTTAGTTTGTTGAAGAGGTCTATCAAGAGTTGTACACGAAAGAGAAAGAGAGCAAAATGAAGACATATCCAAGAGGCTGTTGCTGAGTTGAGTGTATACCAGGAAATAGTTTGGCTCTGTTTGATAAATCTAAACTTATATGCCATTTTCCCTCAGAAGGGATGGTGATCAGGAAGTTTTCTGGACAGATGGTAGCAATACCAAAAAGTTATTACTGGAATTTGGCCTATTATTCTCAGATCCCTTACTCACAGATTGGCTCCTATTAATAAACAGGAATCAAACCAGCAAACTTAAATTGGTTTGTTTTACAGTGTAATATATAACACTGAAATAACATAATCATGTATATTATGAATAATTTCTCATCATTTGTAAATAAAATAAAGGAAATGGGCATTTAATGGAATTATGAAGGACACTCCAATGTACACGTATATTTTCTCTGACTATTTGAGATCACATACAACAGAAAACTTTACACAACTTTTGACAAGGGACGATCCTTTTCATGTGGATTAACAATTTATCTGAATCAATTTAGGTGTTTCATACTACATATAACACAGAGAGTTCAGATATACTACGATAATAATCTTTAACGAAAGTCGTTGTGATTACATTTAACCATGTAGTCAGAAGGAGGGTCTAGAGACGGTGATCAATACAAACAAATAACTTGCAATGTTACTAAAGTGTGGAGTTAATGTAATTACTTTGAAAGATATACTCACAAAAATGCAAATGCAATGAGAGCGCATAAAACCACAAGGGCATCTAAGACATTCCACAAGTCTCTAAAATATGCTCCTGGATGGCATACAACACCTAAATCAACAACCTGAAATTTGGGACAATTTTATTATTCAAAAGCAACTGTTTTCCTGAGTTGTGAAGGTTTGAGATAACTTTTGATTGCACATATACATCTGAGTGAATCTTTGTGGTTTATTGTCCCTGGATACAAAGAACTGTCAAGAAATGAAGTAAAAAAAATTAATATACATTGATAAATTATGGGAAAAACAACAGAAGAGAAACAAAGATGTTATTAAATATAAATCTAATAACGAGTAAATCTATCAAAGGTAGGAATAATACATGAGAATTGATACACATCCTACTATAAAAGAGAGAGGAAAGCAAGTGACTTTTGAGTTATGAGAGGCTCTCTCTATTGCAGTTATGTGACTGATTTTAAGAGCCTGCCAGGAAAGCTTAAGTTGGTTAACAAAATGTTTACATTGGTAAGAAAACTGTCAACTGTTATGAACTATCTGGCTAGTTCCTGGTTAAACAATCACAAAGAACCACTCCCTATTGCACAAACAGGTTGTCTATTCCAGATTGGCTCTAACTTCACCTGCCATTATAGGTTACAACATATGTCTGTTAAAAATGGGTCAGGTGGGTGGAAGGCCCAATCAGGTGATGGTATTATAGTCTTCACTAAATCAGAATCCCTGTTAAGGCATGAACTTTATGCCTCTTGCAATAAATCACCAAGTAAATGGTAGCCCCAATTTGATGAAAGGGAATTTTTCCACAGATGTGTACACATAATAAAATTCACTCAAAATGTAATCTGCCTAGATCCAGACACAGGAGTAGGAACAATAATTGAAGTTGTCAGGTTACTAAGTGGGAAATCTCATTCATGCTATCTTTTTCCTGTCTAGTTCTCCTTCACCAATCTGAGAAATGTATTTCTCAATACGACCATTCTAGATCACCCACCTGTGAGTCAGTATAGTGGAAGGGATGAGCTGATAGTTGGGTGTGGTAATAAGCAAATCCAGGTGAAAACTCAGAAACTAGCTTCTGCAGTTACTCATTCATAACATCATAGTGGTGTCATCACAGCATCTAACTCACTGCCGAAGCAAATCCATCCCCCAACAGACAGCAGACCTGCCCACCTCTCTACAACCTTGCATTTACCTTCCTTACCAACCTATCCATAAACAGATTCAATCAGCCATGGATACATCGCTCACTCCTACCACACACCCACCTTCAAATGCAACCGCTTACCCTATTTCCAACATGCATACATGCCTTACTCTTTTGAGAGAAACTTCTCACTCCCTTATGTAACTCTCCTACACATTTGTATCATCTTCCACAGAAAATCTGTATCAACTCTATCGTGCACCTCCTCCAGATCCAAACCTGCCAAATCCTTCCATTTCTCTAAGTAGTTTTCATATGGATTTTTCAATGCAAACACTGATTCACACATCCTCTACCAAATTGAAACCACACTGTTCCTCTCAAACCTCAGAACTGATGCTCTGTATATGTCACCACCCTCTCAATTGCCACTTTGCCAGACAACTTACCAGGTGCATTCAACAGACTCAGGCTTCTGCAATTCAAGAACTCACTTTTGTCTCCCTTGCCTTTACAGAATGGTAACATTCAGACATTCTGTCAATCCTCAGGCACACACAATTAACCAATCAACATCACCATCACCTCCTTTCTTGAGAAATTCAACCACAATCCCATCCACATTTCTTCTTATGCAAGCCTTTCATCCTCTCTTCTCTTTTCATTAAACCACTTGCCATGACTCACTTCTCATATCTCCAGGACCCAAGCAATCTATGTTTGCTTCCCTATCATCTAACACATTTAATAGTCTCTTTAAAAATACAGGCCCCCCACAGACCTTTCCAGACACACACACACAAACATATATTTTTCATATACTTGATCACTGTTTCCCACATCAGCAAGGTAGCACCAGGAAACAGACAAAGAAAGAATGGCCCATCCACTCATATACATATATATAAATACACAAATGCCCAAACATGCACATATACATATACATATCAACATATACACATATACATACACATACATATATACACATGTACATATTCATACTTGCTTACCTTCACCCATTCCTGGAGCTACCCCATCCCACAGGAAACAGCATCGTTAACCCTGCTTCAGAGAGGTAGCACCAGGAAAACAGACAAAAAAGGCCACATTCATTCACACTCAGTCTCTAGCTATCATGTGTAATGCACTGAAACCACAGTCCCTATCCACATCCAAGCCCCACAGACCTTCCCATGGTTTACCGCAGACATTTCACATGCCCTGGTTCAGTCCACTGACAGCACGTCGACCCCGGTATACTACATCATCCCAATTCACCCTATTCCTTGCATGCCTCTCACCCTCCCGTTTGTTCAGGCTCCGATCGCTCAAAATGTTCTCCCACTTCTCCTTGTTCCCTCCACCTCTTGACACACATATCCTCTTCGTCAGTCTTTCCTCACTCATTCTCACCATAAGTCGAAACCATTTAAACACACCCTCTTCTGATCTCTAAACCACACACTTTATTTCAGCACATCTCGCTCACCCTTCCATTACTTACTTGATCAAACCACCTCATACCACATATTGTCCTCAAATATTTCATTTCCAAAACATACACCCTCCTCTGTACAACCCTATCTATAACGCATGCCTCACAACCATATAACATTGTTGGAACTACTATTCCTTCAAACAAACTCATTTTTGCTCTCCAAGATAATATTCTCTCCTTCCACACATTCTTCATTGCTCCCAGAACCTTTGCCCCTCCCCCACTATGTGACTCACTTCCATTCCCATGGTTCAATTCGCTGCTCCAAACTCACCACCTTGCCAAATTCCATCTTCTGCAGAGCTTTCAATACCTCGTCCCTCTTAACCAAACCATTCTCCCTTATCCTCTCACTTCACATACCACCCTGACCAAAACACCCTAAATCAGCCACTCTTTCATCAAACACATTCAACAATCCTTTAAAATACTCGTTCCATCTCCTTATCACTTCATCATTACCTGTT
The DNA here is from genome assembly GCF_036320965.1 of Panulirus ornatus. Taxonomy (NCBI): domain Eukaryota; kingdom Metazoa; phylum Arthropoda; class Malacostraca; order Decapoda; family Palinuridae; genus Panulirus; species Panulirus ornatus. Next base: position 26,210,445 of record NC_092282.1, read on the forward strand.
ATTACTTCCCCACTTGCTCCCTTCACTGATGTTCCCATTTGTTCTCTTGTCTAATGCACTTTATTTACCTCCTTCCAAAACATCTTTTCATTCTCCCTACAGTTTCATGATACTCTCTCACCCCAACTCTCATTTGCCCTCTTTTTCAACCCTTGCACCTTCCCTTTGACTTCCTGCATCTTTGTTTTATACATCTCCCACTTGCTTCTACTTCTTCCTTGCAAGTATCATCCAAACGCCTCTTTTTTCTCTTTCACTAACAACTTTACTTCTTCACCCCACCACTCATTACCCTTTTTAATCTACCCACCTCCCACCTTTCTTATGCCACATGCATCTATTGCACAAACCATCACTGCTTCCATAAATACATCCCATTCCTCACTCAATCTCCACACATATTTGCTCTCCCCCTTTTACCATTCTACACTCAATCTCTCCTGGAACTTCCTCATACAAGTCTCCTTTCCAAGCTCACACACTCTCACCACTCTCTTCTTCCCAACATTCTAATTTCTTTTTTGAAAACTTCACCTTCACAAGATTGTGATCAGACATCCCACCAGTTGCCCCTCTCAGCACATTAACATCCAAAAGTCTCTCTTTTATAAGCCTATCAATTAACACGTAAGAAAATAATGCCCTTTGACCATCTCTCCTACTCACATATGTATATCTATGTATATCTCTCTTTTTAAACCAGGTATTCCCAATCACCAGTCTTTTCAAGAAGAGAGATATAAATAAGTATACATATCTAAGTAGAAGAGATAGCCAGATGGATTATGTGTTAATTGATAGGTGCATGAAAGAGAGACTTTTGGATGTTAATGTGCTGAGAGGGGCAACTGGAGGGATGTCTGATTATTATCTTGTGTAGGCGAAGGTGAAGATTTGTAGAAGTTTTCAGAAAACAAGAGAGAATGATGAGGTGAAGAGAGTGGTGAGAGTAAGTGAGATTGGAAAGGAGACTTGTGTGAGGAAGTACCAGGAGAGATTGAGTGTAGAATGGCAAAAGGTGAAAACAAATGAGGGGAGTGGGTTAGGAATGGGATGTATCAAGGGAAGCAGAGATGGCATGTGCAAGAGATGTATGTGGCATGATAAAGGTGGGAGGTGGGCAGATTAGAAAGGGCAGTGAGTGGTGGGATGACGAATTAAGATTGATAGTGAAAGAGAAGAGAGAGGCATTTGGACAATTTTTGCAGGGAAATAGTGCAAATGACAGGGAGATGAATAAAAGAAAGAGGCAGGAGGTCAAGAGAAAGGTGCAAGAGTGAAAATGAGGGCAAATGAGAATTGGGGCGAGAGAGTATTGTTAAATTTAAGAAAGAATAAAAAGATGTTTTGGATGGAGGTAAATAAAGTGCGTAAGGCAAGAGAACAAATGGAAACATCGGTGAAAGGGGCTAATGGAGAAGTAATAACAAGTAGTGGCGAAGTGAGAAGGACATGGAGTGAGTATTTTGAAGGTTTGTTAAATGTGTTTGATGACAAAGTGGCAGATATAGGGTGTTTTGGCCAAGATGGTGTGCCTAGTAAGAGGGTCAGGGAGAATGGTTTGGTAAACAGAGAAGAGATAGCGAAAGTTTAAAGCCAGCAAGGAAGCGGGTTTGGAAGTTATTGCAGTGGAATTTATTAAGAAAGGGGGTGACTGTGTTGTTGACTGGTTGGCTAGAATATTCAATGTATGTATGGTTCATGGTGAAGTGCCTGAGGATTGACAGAATGCATGCATAGTGCCATTGTATAAAGGCAAAGGGGATAAAGGTGTGCGTTCAAATTACAGAGGTATAAGTTTGTTGAGTATTCCTGGAAAATTATATAGAAGGGTATTGATTGAGAGGATTATATATATATATATATATATATATATATCGAAGATGTAAAGCATGTGTACGTGTAGGAAGAGAGGAAAGTGATTGGTTCTCAGTGAATGTAGGTTTGCGGCAGGGGTGTGTGCTGTCTCCATGGTTGTTTAATTTGTTTATGGATGGGGTTGTTAGGGGGGTGAATGCAAGAGTTTTGGAAAGAGGGGCAAGAATGAAGTCTGTTGTGGATGAGGGAGCTTGGGAAGTCAGTTGTTGTTCGCTGATGATACAGCGCTGGTGGCTGATTCGTGTGAGAAACTGCAGAAGCTGATGACTGAGTTTGGTAAAGTGTGTGAAAGAAGAAAGTTAAGAGTAAATGTGAATAAGAGCAAGGTTATTAGGTACAGTAGGGTTGAGGGTCAAGTCAATTGGGAGGTAAGTTTGAATGGAGAAAAACTGGAGGAAGTAAAGTGTTTTAGATATCTGGGAGTGGATCTGGCAGCGGATGGAACCATGGAAGCGGAAGTGAATCATAGGGTGGGGGAGGGGGCGAAAATCCTGGGAGCCTTGAAGAATGTGTGGAAGTCGAGAGCATTATCTCGGAAAGCAAAAATGGGTATGTTTGAAGGAATAGTGGTTCCAACAATGTTGTATGGTTGCGAGGCGTGGGCTATGGATAGATTGTGCGCAGGAGGGTGGATGTGCTAGAAATGAGATGTTTGAGGACAATGTGTGGTGTGAGGTGGTTTGATCGAGTAAGTAATGTAAGGGTAAGAGAGATGTGTGGAAATAAAAAGAGCGTGGTTGAGAGAGCAGAAGAGGGTGTTTTGAAATGGTTTGGGCACATGGAGAGAATGAGTGAGGAAAGATTGACCAAGAGGATATATGTGTCGGAGGTGGAGGGAACGAGGAGAAGTGGGAGACCAAATTGGAGGTGTAAAGATGGAGTGAAAAAGATTTTGAGTGATTGGGGCCTGAACATGCAGGAGGGTGAAAGGCAGGCAAGGAAAAGAGTGAATTGGATCGATGTGGTATACCGGGGTTGACGTGCTGTCAGTGGATCGAATCAGGGCATGTGAAGCGTCTGGGGTAAACCATGGAAAGCTGTGTGGGGCCTGGATGTGGAAAGGGAGCTGTGGTTTCGGGCATTATTGCATGACAGCTAGAGACTGAGTGTGAACGAATGGGGCCTTTGTTGTCTTTTCCTAGCGCTACCCTGCACACATGAGGGGGGAGGAGGATGGTATTCCATGTGTGGCGAGGTGGCGATGGGAATGAATAAGGGCAGACAGTGTGAATTGTGTGCATGGGTATATATGTATGTGTCTGTGTGTGTATATGTATGTGTACATTGAGAGGTATAGGTATGTATATTTGCGTGTGTGGACGTGTGTGTATATACATGTGTGTGGGGGTGGGTTGGGCCATTTCTTTCGTCTGTTTCCTTGCGCTACCTCGCAAACGCGGGAGACAGCAAAAAAGCAAAATAAATAAAATAATTTTTTTTTCTTGCTTTGTCGCTGTCTCCCGCGTTTGCGAGGTAGCGCAAGGAAACAGACGAAAGAAATGGCCCAACCCACCCCCATACACATGTATATACATACGTCTACACACGCAAATATACATACCTACACAGCTTTCCATGGTTTACCCCAGACGCTTCACATGCCCTGATTCAATCCACTGACAGCACGTCAACCCCGGTATACCACATCGATCCAATTCACTCTATTCCTTGCCTTCCTTTCAACCTTCTGCATGTTCAGGCCCCGATCACACAAAATCTTTTTCACTCCATCTTTCCACCTCCAATTTGGTCTCCCACTTCTCCTCGTTCCCTCCACCTCCAACACATATATCCTCTTGGTCAATCTTTCCTCACTCATTCTCTCCATGTGCCCAAACCATTTCAAAACACCCTCTTCTGCTCTCTCAACCACGCTCTTTTTATTTCCACACATCTCTCTTACCCTTACGTTACTTACTCGATCAAACCACCTCACACCACACATTGTCCTCAAACATCTCATTTCCAGCACATCCATCCTCCTGCGCACAACTCTATCCATAGCCCACGCCTCGCAACCATACAATATTGTTGGAACCACTATTCCTTCAAACATACCCATTTTTGCTTTCCGAGATAATGTTCTCGACTTCCACACATTCTTCAAGATTCTTCAAAATAATATATATATATATATATATATATATATATATATATATATATATATATGTCATGTGAGTGGTGGCAACACTGCCTTCACTTTTATTAGAAAATGTCTTCTGTCTTATCTTGTTTAGCTTTTAATGCTGAAAGAGTCAGTATCCATAAAGTCACTCAGCAAACAATCTGAAGTCAGATCATTATCATCATCAAAGAATTCAGGATCATCTTTTGCCTTGTCTTCTACATTTAGCTAAAAGCCACTATATTTCTTCCTAAGAAAACTCACCAAAAAGTGCTCTCATAGGCTGAAAGATAACTGAATGTGGGGAGAAATTATTGCCACAGCCAATACCTAGGCTCAGTGCATGGCCTTGAAACTGAAGCATGAAATTGATTAAATACCTGTATAGAGGTGTCTCCCAGCTTGAGTAAATATCTGTCTAGGGGCATTAAAGGGTTAAAGAGATGTTGGCTTTAATAACTATGATCATGTCAGGTACTGGTGATGAATAAGCAACTGTTTTATCATCATACAGGTGAGTATAATGCCTTCATTTTCAAAAAGTTTAATTGAGTAGAATCGTTTTTCAAAAATATATGTACTTCCAATTCCCTGGGGATAGGGGAGAAAGAATACTTCCCATGTATTCCCTGCGTGTCATAGAAGGCGACTAAAAGGGGAGGGAGCAGGGGGCTGGAAATCCTCCCCTCTCGTTTTTTTTTTTTAATTTTCCAAAAGAAGGAACAGAGTGGGGCCAGGTGAGAATATTCCAAAAAAGGCCCAGTCCTCTGTTCTTAACGCTACCTCGCTAACGCGGAAAATGGCGACTAGTTTAAAATAAAGAAATATATATATATATATATATATATATATATATATATATATATATATATATATATATATATATATATGTATATATATATATATTTATTTTGCTTTGTTGCTGTCTCCCGCATTTGCGAGGTAGCGCAAGGAAACAGACAAAAGAAATGGCCCAACCCACCCCCACACACATGTATATACATACACATCCACACACGCAAATATACATACCTATACATCTCAATGTACACACATATATATATACACACACAGACACTTTTCACAATTCACACAATTCACACAATTGCACACAATTCACACTGTCTATCTTTATTCATTCCCATCGCCACCTCGCCACACATGGAATAACATCCCCTCCCCCCCTCATGTGTGCGAGGTAGCACTAGGAAAAGACAACAAGGGCCCCATTCGTTCACACTCAGTCTCTAGCTGTCATGCAATAACGCCCGAAACCACAGCTCCCTTTCTGCATCCAGGCCCCACAAAACTTTCCATGGTTTACCCCAGACGCTTCACATGCCCTGATTCAATCCACGGACAGCACGTCTACCCCGGTATACCACATCGATCCAATTCACTCTATTCCTTGCCCGCCTTTCACCCTCCTGCTTGTTCAGGCCCCGATCACTCAAAATCTTATTCACTCCATCTTTCCACCTCCAATTTGGTCTCCCACTTCTCCTCGTTCCCTCCACCTCCGACACATATATCCTCTTGGTCAATCTTTCCTCACTCATTCTCTCCATGTGCCCAAACCATTTCAAAACACACTCTTCTGCTCTCTCAACCACGCTCTTTTTATTTCCACACATCTCTCTTACCCTTAAATTACTTACTCGATCAAACCACCTCACACCACATATTGTCCTCAAACATCTCATTTCCAGCACATCCACCCTCCTGCGCACAACTCTATCCATAGCCCACGCCTCGCAACCATACAACATTGTTGGAACCACTATTCCTTCAAACATACCCAGTTTTGCTTTCCGAGATAATGTTCTCGACTTCCACACATTCTTCAACGCTCCCAGGATTTTCGCCCCCTCCCCCACCCTATGATTCACTTCCACTTCCATGGTTCCATCCGCTGCCAGATCCACTCCCAGATATCTAAAACACTTTACTTCCTCCAGTTTTTCTCCATTCAAACTTACTTCCCAATTAACTTGACCCTCAACCCTACTGTACCTAATAACCTTGCTCATATTCACATTTACTCTTAACTTTCTTCTTTCACACACTTTACCAAATATATATATATATATATATATATATTTTTTTTTTTTTTTTTTTTTTTTTATACTTTGTCGCTGTCTCCCGCGTTTGCGAGGTAGCGCAAGGAAACAGACGAAAGAAATGGCCCAACCCCCCCCCCCATACACATGTACATACACACGTCCACACACGCAAATATACATACCTACACAGCTTTCCATGGTTTACCCCAGACGCTTCACATGCCTTGCTTCAATCCACTGACAGCACGTCAACCCCTGTATACCACATGACACCAATTCACTCTATTTCTTGCCCTCCTTTCACCCTCCTGCATGTTCAGGCCCCGATCACACAAAATCTTTTTCACTCCATCTTTCCACCTCCAATTTGGTCTCCCTCTTCTCCTCGTTCCCTCCACCTCCGACACATATATCCTCTTGGTCAATCTCTCCTCACTCATTCTCTCCATGTGCCCAAACCATTTCAAAACACCCTCTTCTGCTCTCTCAACCACGCTCTTTTTATTTCCACACATCTCTCTTACCCTTACGTTACTTACTCGATCAAACCACCTCACACCACACATTGTCCTCAAACATCTCATTTCCAGCACATCCATCCTCCTGCGCACATCTCTATCCATAGCCCACGCCTCGCAACCATACAACATTGTTGGAACCACTATTCCCTCAAACATACCCATTTTTGCTTTCCGAGATAATGTTCTCGACTTCCACACATTTTTCAAGGCTCCCAAAATTTTCGCCCCCTCCCCCACCCTATGATCCACTTCCGCTTCCATGGTTCCATCCGCTGACAGATCCACTCCCAGATATCTAAAACACTTCACTTCCTCCAGTTTTTCTCCATTCAAACTCACCTCCCAATTGACTTGACCCTCACCCCTACTGTACCTAATAACCTTGCTCTTATTCACATTTACTCTCAACTTTCTTCTTCCACACACTTTACCAAACTCAGTCACCAGCTTCTGCAGTTTCTCACATGAATCAGCCACCAGCGCTGTATCATCAGCGAACAACAACTGACTCACTTCCCAAGCTCTCTCATCCCCAACAGACTTCATACTTGCCCCTCTTTCCAGGACTCTTGCATTTACCTCCCTTACAACCCCATCCATAAACAAATTAAACAACCATGGAGACATCACACACCCCTGCCGCAAACCTACATTCACTGAGAACCAATCACTTTCCTCTCTTCCTACACGTACACATGCCTTACATCCTCGATAAAAACTTTTCACTGCTTCTAACAACTTGCCTCCCACACCATATATTCTTAATACCTTCCACAGAGCATCTCTATCAACTCTATCATATGCCTTCTCCAGATCCATAAATGCTACATACAAATCCATTTGCTTTTCTAAGTATTTCTCACATACATTCTTCAAAGCAAACACCTGATCCACACATCCTCTACTACTTCTGAAACCGCACTGCTCTTCCCCAATCTGATGCTCTGTACCTGCCTTCACCCTCTCAATCAATACCCTCCCATATAATTTACCAGGAATACTCAACAAACTTATACCTCTGTAATTTGAGCACTCACTCTTATCCCCTTTGCCTTTGTACAATGGCACTATGCACGCATTCCGCCAATCCTCAGGCACCTCACCATGAGTCATACATACATTAAATAACCTTACCAACCAGTCAACAATACAGTCACCCCCTTTCTTAATAAATTCCATTGCAATACCATCCAAACCTGCTGCCTTGCCGGCTTTCATCTTCCGCAAAGCTTTTACTACCTCTTCTCTGTTTACCAAATCATTTTCCCTAACCCTCTCACTTTGCACACCACCTCGACCAAAACACCCTATATCTGCCACTCTGTCATCAGACACATTCAACAAACCTTCAAAATACTCATTCCATCTCTTTCTCACATCACCGCTACTTGTTTTCACCTCCCCATTTACGCCCTTCACTGAAGTTCCCATTTGCTCCCTTGTCTTACGCACCCTATTTACCTCCTTCCAGAACATCTTTTTATTCTCCCTAAAATTTACTGATAGTCTCTCACCCCAACTCTCATTTGCCCTTTTTTTCACCTCTTGCACCTTTCTCTTGACCTCCTGTCTCTTTCTTTTATACTTCTCCCACTCAATTGCATTTTTTCCCTGCAAACATCGTCCAAATGCCTCTCTCTTCTCTTTCACTAATACTCTTACTTCTTCATCCCACCACTCACTACCCTTTCTAAACAACCCACCTCCCACTCTTCTCATGCCACAAGCATCTTTTGCGCAATCCATCACTGATTCCCTAAATACATCCCATTCCTCCCCCACTCCCCTTACTTCCATTGTTCTCACCTTTTTCCATTCTGTACACAGTCTCTCCTGGTACTTCCCCACACAGGTCTCCTTCCCAAGCTCACTTACTCTCACCACCTTCTTCACCCCAACATTCACTCCTCTTTTCTGAAAACCCATACTAATCTTCACCTTAGCCTCCACAAGATAATGATCAGACATCCCTCCAGTTGCACCTCTCAGCACATTAACATCCAAAAGTCTCTCTTTCGCACGCCTGTCAATTAACACGTAATCCAATAACGCTCTCTGGCCATCTCTCCTACTTACATAAGTATACTTATGTATATCTCGCTTTTTAAACCAGGTATTCCCAATCATCAGTCCTTTTTCAGCACATAAATCTACAAGCTCTTCACCATTTCCATTTACAACACTGAACACCCCATGCATACCAATTATTCCCTCAACTGCCACATTACTCACCTTTGCATTCAAATCACCCATCACTATAACCCGGTCTCGTGCATCAAAACCGCTAACACACTCATTTAGCTGCTCCCAAAACACTTGCCTCTCATGATCTTTCTTCTCATGCCCAGGTGCATATGCACCAATAATCACCCACCTCTCTCCATCAACTTTCAATTTTACCCATATTAATCGAGAATTTACTTTCTTACATTCTATCACATACTCCCACAACTCCTGTTTCAGGAGTATTGCTACTCCTTCCCTTGCTCTTGTCCTCTCACTAACCCCTGACTTCACTCCCCAGACATTTCCAAACCACTCTTCCCCTTTACCCTTGAGCTTCGTTTCACTCAGAGCCAAAACATCCAGGTTCCTTTCCTCAAACATACTACCTATCTCTCCTTTTTTCACATCTTGGTTACATCCACACACATTTAGGCACCCCACTCTGAGCCTTCGAGGAGGATGATCACTCCCCGCGTGACTCCTTCTTCTGTTTCCCATTTTAGAAAGTTAATACAAGGAGGGGAGGATTTCCAGCCCCCCGCTCCCGTCCCCTCTAGTCGCTTTCTATATATATATATATATATATATATATATATATATTTCTTTTTCTTTCATACTATTAGCCATTTCCCGCATTAGCGAGGTAGCGTTAAGAACAGAGGACTGGGCCTTTGAGGGAATATCCTCACCTGGCCCCTTTCTCTGCTCCTTCTTTTGGAAAATTAAAAAAAAAAAAAAAAAATATATATATATATATATATATATATATATATATATATATATATATATATATATATATATATCCCTGGGGATAGGGGAGAAAGAATACTTCCCACGCATTCCTCATGTGTCGTAGAAAGCGACTAAAGGAGAAGGGAGCGGGGGGGTTGGAAACCCTCCCCTACTTGGATTTTAACTTTCTATAAGGGGAAACAGAAGAAGGAGTCACACGGACAGTGCTCATCCTCCTCGAAGGCTCAGATTGGGGTGTCTAAATGTGTGTGGATGTAACCAAGATGAGAAAAAGGGAAAGGAAACAGATGAGGAAAAGGGAGAGATAGGTAGTATGTTTGAGGAAAGGAACCTGGATGTGTTGGTGAAGATTTGTAGAGGTTTTCAGAAAAGAAGAGAGAATGGGGTGAAAAGAGTGTTGAGAGTAAGTGAGTTTGGGAAGGAGACTTGTGTGAGGAAGAACCAGGATAGACTGAGTAAAGAATGGAAAAAGGTGAGAACTAAGGACGTAAGGGGAGTGGGGGAGGAGTGGAATGTATTTAGGGAAGCAGTGATGGCTTGCACAAAAGATGCTTGTGGCATGAGAAGCATGGGAGGTGGGCAGATTAGAAAGGGTAGTGAGTGGTGGGATGAAGAAGTAAGATTATCAGTGGAAGAGAATAGAAAGGCATTTGGACAATTTTTGCAAGAAAATAATGCAAATGACTGGAATATGTATAAAAGAAAGAGGCAGGAGGTCAAGAGAAAGGTGCAAGAGGTGAAAAAGAGGGCAAATGAGAGTTGGGGTGAGAGAGTATCATTAAATTTGAGGGAGAATAATAAAAGATGTTTTGGAAGGAGGTAAATAAAATGCGTAAGACAAGGGAACAAGTGGGAACTTCAGTGAAGGGGGCTAATGGGGAGGTGATAACAAGTAGCGGTGATGTGAGAAGATGGAGTGAGTATTCTGAAGGTTTGTTGAATGTGTTTGATGACAGAGTGGCAGATATAGGGTGTTTTGGTCAAGGTGGTGTGCAAAGTGAGAGGGTTAGGGAAAATGATTTGGTAAACAGAGAAGAGGTAGTAAAAGCTTTGTGGATGATGAAAGCTGGCAAGGCAGTGGGTTTGGATGGTATTACAGTAGAATTTATTAAAAAAAGGGGTGACTGTATTGTTGACTGCTTGGTAAGGTTATTTAATGTATTTAAGTCTCATGGTGAGGTGCCTGAGGATTGGTGGAATGCTTGCATAGTGCCATTGTACAAAGGCAAAGGGGATAAAAGTGAGTGCCCAAATTACAGATGTATAAGTTTGTTGAGTATTCCTGGGAAATTATATAGGAGGGTATTGATTGAGAGGGTAAAGGCATGTACAGAGCATCAGATTGGGGAAGAGCAGTGTGGTTTCAGAAGTGGTAGAGGATGTGTGGATCAGGTGTTTGCTTTGAAGAATGTTTGTGAGAAATACTTAGAAAAGCAAATGGATTTTTATGTGGCATTTATGGTTCCAGAGAAGGCATAAGATAAAGTTGATAGAGATGCTCTGTGGAAGGTATTAAGAATATATGGTGTGGGAGGCAAGTTTTTATCGAGGATGTAAGGCTCTTATTCACATTTACTCTCAGCTTTCTTCTTTCACTCACTTTACCAAACTCAGTTACCAGTTTCTGCAGTTTCTCACATGATTCAGCCACCAGCGATGTATCATCAGCAAACAACAACTGACTCACTTCCCAAGCTCTCTCATCCACAACAGACTGCATACTTGCCCCTCTTTCCAAAACTCTTACATTCACCTCCCTAACAACCCCATCCATAAACAAATTAAACAACCATGGAGACATCACTTACCCCTGCTGCAAACCAAAATTCACTGAGAACCAATCACTTTCCTCTCTTCCTACACCTACACATGCTTTACATCCTCAATAAAAACTTTTCACTGCTTCCAAAAACTTGCCTCCCACACCATATATTCTTAATACCTTCCACAGAGCATCTCTATCATCTCTATCGTTTGCCTTCTCCAGATCCATAAATGCTACGTACAAATCCATTTGCTTTTCTAAGTATTTCTCACATACATTCTTCAAAGCAAACACCTGGTCCACACATCCTCTACCACTTCTGAAACCACACTGCTCTTCCCCAATCTGATGCTCTGTACATGCCTTCACCCTCTCAATCAATATCCTCCCATATAATTTCCCAGGAATACTCAACAAACTTATACCTCTGTAATTTGAGCACTCACCTTTATACCTTTTGCCTTTGAAAAATGGCACTATGCAAGCATTCCACCAATCCTTAGGCACCTCACCATGAGTCATGCATACCTTAAGGAACCTTACCAACCAGTCAACAACACAGTCATCCCCTTTTTTAATAAATTCCACTGCAATACCATCCAAACCCGCTGCCTTGCTGGCTTTCATCTTTCGCAAAGCTTTTACTACCTCTTCTCTGTTTACCAAGGCATTCTCCCTAACCCTCTCACTTTACACACCACCTCGACCAAAACGCCCTACATCTGCCACTCTATCATCAAACACATTCAACAGACCTTCAAAATACTCACTCCATCTCCTCACATCACTACTACTTATCATCATCTCCCTATTTGCCCCCTTCACTGATGTTCCCATTTGTTCCCTTGTCTTACGAACTTTATTTACCTCCTTCCAAAACATCTTTTTATTCTCCCTAAAATTTAATGATACTCTCTCACCCCAACTCTCATTTGCCCTCTTTTTCACCTCTTGCACCTTTCTCTTGACCTCTTGCCTCTTACTTTTATACATCCCCAGTCATTTGCATTATTTCCTTGCAAAAATCGTCCAAATGCCTCTCTCTTCTCTTCCACTAATAATCTTACTTCTTCATCCCACCACTCACTACCCTTTCTAATCGGCCCACCTCCAATGCTTCTCATGCCACAAGCATCTTTTGCGCAAGCCATCACTGCTTCCCTAAATATATCCCATTCCTCCCCCACTCCCCTTACATCTTTTGTTCTCACCTTTCTCCATTCTGTACTCAGTCTCTCCTGGTATTTCCTCACACAAATCTCCTTCCCAAGTTCACTTACTCTCACCACACTCTTCACCCCAACATTCTCTCTTCTTTTCTGGAAACTTTTACAAATCTTCATCTTCGCCTCCACAGGATATTGATCAGACATCTCTCCAGTTGCACCTCTCAGCACATTAACATCCAAAAGTCTCTCTTTCATGTGCCTATCAATTAACAAGTAATCTAATAATGCTCTATTAACATCTCCTGCATACATACGTATACTTATGTATATTTCTCTTTTTAAAAGAGGTATTCCCAATCACCAGTCCTTTTTCAGCGCACAAGTCTACAAGCTCTTCGCCATTTCCATTTACAATACTGAACATCCCATGTACAGCAATTATTCCCTCAACTGCCACATTACTCACCTTTGCATTCAAATCACCAATCACTATAACCCAGTCTCGTGCATCAAAACTACTAACACACTCACTTAGCTGCTCCCAAAACACTTGCGTCTCATGATCTTTTTTCTCATGCCCAGGTGCATATTCACCAATAATCACCCATATCTCTCCATCCACATTCAGTTTTACCCATATCAATCTAGACTTAACTTTCTTACACTCTATCACATACTCCCACAACTCCTGCTTCAGGAGTAGTGCTACTCTCACCAACCCCTTACTTTAATCCAAAGACATTCCTAAACCACTCTTCCCCTTGAGCTTCGTTTCACTCAGAGATAGAACATCCAGGTTCCTCTCCTCAAACATACTACCTATCTCTCCTTTTTTCTCATCTTGGTTACATCCACACACATTTAGACACGCCAATCTGAGCCTTCGAGAAGGATGAGCACTCCCCGCGTGACTCCCCGTTTCCCTTTTTAGAAATTTAAAATACCAGGAGGGGAGGGTTTCTAACCCCCCCGCTCCCATCCTCTTTAGTCGTCTTCTATGACACGTGAGGAATGCGTAGGAAGCATTCTTTCTCCCCTATCCGCAGGGGTATATGAGAGAGGGGCAACTATGCAGTCTGTTGTGGATAAGAGGGCTTGGAAAGTGAGTCTGCTGTTGTTCACTGATGATACAGCACTGGTGACTGATTCAGGTGAGAGACTGCACAAACTGGTGACTGAGTTTGGTAAAGTGTGTGAAAGAAGAAAGCTGAGAGTAAATATGAATAAGAGCAAGATTATTAGGTAGTTGGGTTGAGGGACAAGTCAATTGGGAGGTAAGTTTGAAAGGAGAAAAACTGGAGGAAGTGTTTAAGATATCTGGGAGTGGATTTGGCAGCGAATGAAACCATGGAAGTGGAAGTGAGTCAGAGGGTGGGGGAGGGGGCGAAAGTTCTGGGGGTGTTGAAAAATGTGTGGAAGGTGAGAACATTATCTCGGAGCAAAAATGGGTATGTTTGAAGGAATAGTGGTTCCAACAATGTTATATGAATACAAGGCATGGGCTATAGATAGAGCTGTGCGGAGGAGGGTGGATATGTGTTGGAAATGAGATGTTTAAGAACAAATGTGGTGTGAGGTGGTTTGATCGAGTAAGTAATGAAAGGGTAAGAGAGCTGTGTGGTAATAAAACGAGTGTGGCTAAGAGAGCAGAAGAGGGTGTATTGAAATGTTTGGGCACATGGAGAGAATGAGTGAGGAAAGATTGACAAAGGGGATATATGTGTCACAGGTGGGCGGAACAAGGAGAAGTGGAAGACCAAATTGGAGGTGGAAGGATGGAGTGAAAAAGATTTTGAGTGATCAGGGCCTGAACATGCAGGAGGGTGAAAAGCGTGCAAGGAATATAGTAAAACTGGAATGATGTGGTATACTGGGGTTGATGTGCTTCATGTCAATGGATTGAACCAGGGCATGTGAAGCGTCCGGGGTAAACCATGGAAAGTTTTGTGGGGCCTGAATGTGGAAAGGGAACTACGGTTTCAGTGCATTATACATGACAGCTAGAGAGTGAGTGTGAATGAATGTGGCCTTTGTTGTCTTTTTCTATCGCTAACTCGCGCGCATGTGGGGGGGGGTTGTCATTTCATGTGTGTGTGTGTGTGTGTGTGTATATATATATATATATATATATATATATATATATATATATATTTTTTTTTTTTTTTATACTCTGTCGCTGTCTCCCGCGTTTGCGAGGTAGCGCAAGGAAACAGACGAAAGAAATGGCCCAACCCCCCCCATACACATGTACATACACACGTCCACACACGCAAATATACATACCTACACAGCTTTCCTTGGTTTACCCCGGACGCTTCACATGCCTTGATTCAATCCACTGACAGCACGTCAACCCCTGTATACCACATCGCTCCAATTCACTCTATTCCTTGCCCTCCTTTCACCCTCCTGCATGTTCAGGCCCCGATCACACAAAATCCTTTTCACTCCATCTTTCCACCTCCAATTTGGTCTCCCTCTTCTCCTCGTTCCCTCCACCTCCGACACATATATCCTCTTGGTCAATCTTTCCTCACTCATTCTCTCCATGTGCCCAAACCATTTCAAAACACCCTCTTCTGCTCTCTCAACCACGCTCTTTTTATTTCCACACATCTCTCCTACCCTTACGTTACTTACTCGATCAAACCACCTCACACCACACATTGTCCTCAAACATCTCATTTCCAGCACATCCATCCTCCTGCGCACAACTCTATCCATAGCCCACGCCTCGCAACCATACAACATTGTTGGAACCACTATTCCTTCAAACATACCCATTTTTGCTTTCCGGGATAATGTTCTCGACTTCCACACATTTTTCAAGGCTCCCAAAATTTTCGCCCCCTCCCCCACCCTATGATCCACTTCCGCTTCCATGGTTCCATCCGCTGACAGATCCACTCCCAGATATCTAAAACACTTCACTTCCTCCAGTTTTTCTCCATTCAAACTCACCTCCCAATTGACTTGACCCTCAACCCTACTGTACCTAATAACCTTGCTCTTATTCACATTTACTCTTAACTTTCTTCTTCCACACACTTTACCAAACTCCGTCACCAGCTTCTGCAGTTTCTCACATGAATCCGCCACCAGCGCTGTATCATCAGCGAACAACAACTGACTCACTTCCCAAGCTCTCTCATCCCCAACAGACTTCATACTTGCCCCTCTTTCCAAGACTCTTGCATTTACCTCCCTAACAACCCCATCCATAAACAAATTAAACAACCATGGAGACATCACACACCCCTGCCGCAAACCTACATTCACTGAGAACCAATCACTTTCCTCTCTTCCTACACGTACACATGCCTTACATCCTCGATAAAAACTTTTCACTGCTTCTAACAACTTGCCTCCCACACCATATATTCTTAATACCTTCCACAGAGCATCTCTATCAACTCTATCATATGCCTTCTCCAGATCCATAAATGCTACATACAAATCCATTTGCTTTTCTAAGTATTTCTCACATACATTCTTCAAAGCAAACACCTGATCCACACATCCTCTACCACTTCTGAAACCACACTGCTCTTCCCCAATCTGCTGCTCTGTACATGCCTTCACCCTCTCAATCAATACCCTCCCATATAATTTACCAGGAATACTCAACAAACTTATACCTCGGTAATTTGAGCACTCACTCTTATCCCCTTTGCCTTTGTACAATGGCACTATGCACGCATTCCGCCAATCCTCAGGCACCTCACCATGAGTCATACATACATTAAATAACCTTACCAACCAGTCAACAATACAGTCACCCCCTTTTTTAATAAACTCCACTGCAATACCATCCAAACCTGCTGCCTTGCCGGCTTTCATCTTCCGCAAAGCTTTTACTACCTCTTCTCTGTTTACCAAATCATTTTCCCTAACCCTCTCACTTTGCACACCACCTCGACCCAAACACCCTATATCTGCCACTCTGTCATCAGACACATTCAACAAACCTTCAAAATACTCATTCCATCTCCTTCTCACATCACCACTACTTGTTATCACCTCCCCATTTACGCCCTTCACTGAAGTTCCCATTTGCTCCCTTGTCTTACGCACCCTATATATATATATATATATATATATATATATATATATATATATATATATATTTTTTCATACTATTCGCTATTTCCCGCGATAGCGAGGTAGCGTTTAGAACAGAGGACTGGGCCTTTGAGGGAATATCCTCACCTGGACCTCTTCTCTGTTACTTCTTTTGGAAAAAAAAAAAAAAACAAGAGGGGAGGATTTCCAGCCCCCCGCTCCCTTCCCTTTTAGTCGCCTTCTACGACACGCAGGGAATACGTGGGAAGTATTCTTTCTCCCCTATCCCCAGGGAATTTATATATATATATATATATATATATATATATATATATATATATATATATATATATATATATATATATATATATATATATAATTATATATATATATATATATATATATATATATATATATATATATATATATATATATATATATATATATACATATATATATATATATATATATATATATAATTATATATATATATATATATATATATATATATATATATATATATATATATATATATATATATATATTATCCCTGGGGATAGGGGTGAAAGAATACTTCCCACACATTCCTCGCGTGTTGTAGAAGGCGACTAAAGGGGACGGGAGCGGGGGGCCAGAAATCCTCCCCTCCTTGTATTTTTTAACTTTCTAAAATGGGAAACAGAAGGAGTCACGCGGGGAGTGCTCATCCTCCTCGAAGGCTCAAACTGGGGTGTCTAAATGTGTGTGGATGTAACCAAGATGTGAAAAAAGGAGAGATAGGTAGTATGTTTGAGGAGAGGATCCTGGATGTTTTGGCTCTGAGTGAAACGAAGCTCAAGGGTAAAGGGGAAGAGTGGTTTGGGAACGTCTTGGGAGTAAAGTCAGGGGTTAGTGAGAGGACAAGAGCAAGAGAAGGAGTAGCAGTACTCCTGAAACAGGAGTTGTGGGAGTATGTGATAGAATGTAAGAAAGTAAATTCTTGATTAATATGGGTAAAACTGAAAGTTCATGGAGAGAGATGGGTGATTATCGGTGCATATGCACCTGGGCATGAGAAGAAAGATCATGAGAGGCAAGTGTTTTGGGAGCAGCTGAATGAGTGTGTTAGTGGTTTTGATGAACAAGACCGGGTTATAGTGATGGGTGATTTGAATGCAAAGGTGAGTAATGTGGCAGTTGAGGGAATAATTGGTATACATGGGGTGTTCAGTGTTGTAAATGGAAATGGTGAAGAGCTTGTAGATTTATGTGCTGAAAAAGGACTGGTGATTGGGAATACCTGGTTTAAAAAGCAAGATATACATAAGTATACGAATGTAAGTAGGAGAGATGGCCAGAGAGCGTTATTGGATTACGTGTTAATTGACAGGCACGCGAAAGAGAGACTTTTGGATGTTAATGTGCTGAGAGGTGCAACTGGAGGGATGTCTGATCATTATCTTGTGGAGGCTAAGGTGAAGATTTGTATGGGTTTTCAGAAAAGAAGAGTGAATGTTGGGGTGAAGAGGGTGGTGAGAGTAAGTGAGCTTGGGAAGGAGACTTGTGTGAGGAAGTACCAGGAGAGACTGAGTACAGAATGGAAAAAGGTGAGAACAATGGAAGTAAGGGGAGTGGGGGAGGAATGGGATGTATTTAGGGAATCAGTGATGGATTGCGCAAAAGATGCTTGTGGCATGAGAAGAGTGGGAGGTGGGTTGATTAGAAAGGGTAGTGAGTGGTGGGATGAAGAAATAAGATTATTAGTGAAGGAGAAGAGAGAGGCATTTGGACGATTTTTGCAGGGAAAAAAATGCAACTGAGTGGGAGATGTATAAGTGAAAGAGACAGGAGGTCAAGAGAAAGGTGCAAGAGGTGAAAAAGAGGGCAAATGAGAGTTGGGGTGGGAGAGTATCATTAAATTTTAGGGAGAATAAAAAGACGTTCTGGAAGGAGGTAAATAAAGTGCGTAAGAAAAGGGAGCAAATGGGAACGTCAGTGAAGGGCGCAAATGGGGAGATGATAACAAGTAGTGGTGATGTGAGAAGGAGATGGAGTGAGTATTTTGAAGGTTTGTTGAATGTGTTTGATGATAGAGTGGCAGATATAGGGTGTTTTGGTTGAGGTGGTGTGCAAAGTGAGAGGGTTAGGGAAAATGATTTGGTAAATAGAGAAGAGGTAGTAAAAGCTTTGCGGAAGATGAAAGCCGGCAAGGCAGCAGGTTTGGATGGTATTGCAGTGGAATTTATTAAAAAAGGGGGTGACTGCATTATTGACTGGTTGGTAAGGTTATTTAATGTATGTATGACTCATGGTGAGGTGCCTGAGGATTGGCGGAATGCGTGCATAGTGCCATTGTACAAAGGCAAAGGGGATAAGAGTGAGTGCTCAAATTATAGAGGTATAAGTTTGTTGAGTATTCCTGGTAAATTATATGGGAGGGTGTTGATTGAGAGGGTGAAGGCATGTACAGAGCATCAGATTGGGGAAGAGCAGTGTGGTTTCAGAAATGGTAGAGGATGTGTGGATCAGGTGTTTGCTTTGAAGAATGTATGTGAGAAATACTTAGAAAAAAATTGGATTTGTATGTAGCATTTATGGATCTGGAGAAGGCATATGATAGAGTTCATAGAGATGCTCTGTGGAGGGTATTAAGAATATATGGTGTGGGAGGCAAGTTGTTAGAAGCAGTGAAAAGTTTTTATCGAGGAAGTAAGGCATGTGTACGTGTAGGAAGAGAGGAAAGTGATTGGTTCTCAGTGAATGTAGGTTTGCGGCAGGGGTGTGTGGTCTCCATGGTTGCTTAATTTGTTTATGGATGGGGTTGTTAGGGGGGTGAATGCAAGAGTTTTGGAAAGAGGGGCAAGTATGAAGTCTGTTGGGGATGAGAGAGCTTGGGAAGTGAGTCAGTTGTTGTTCGCTGATGATACAGTGCTGGTGGCTGATTCATGTGAGAAACTGCAGAAGCTGGTGACTGAGTTTGGTAAAGTGTGTGAATGAAGAAAGTTAAGAGTAAATGTGAATAAGAGCAAGGTAATTATGTACAGTAGGGGTGAGGGTCAAGTCAATTGGGAGGTAAGTCTGAATGGAGAAAAACTGGAGGAAGTAAAGTGTTTTAGATTTCTGGGAGTGGATCTGGCAGCGGATGGAACCATGGAAGCAGAAGTGGATCATAGGGTGGGGGAGGGGGCGAAAATCCTGGGAGCCTTGAAGAATGTGTGGAAGTGGAGAACATTATCTCGGAAAGCAAAAATGGGTATGTTTGAAGGAATAGTGGTTCCAACAATGTTGTATGGTTGCGAGGCATGGGCTATGGATAGAGTTGTGCGCAGGAGGATGGATGTGCTGGAAATGAGATGTTTGAGGACAATGTGTGGTGTGAGGTGGTTTGATCAAGTAAGTAATGTAAGGGTAAGAGAGATGTGTGGAAATAAAAAGAGCGTGGTTGAGAGAGCAGAGGAGGGTGTTTTGAAATGGTTTGGGCACATGGAGAGAATGAGTGAGGAAAGATTGACCAAGAGGATATATGTGTCGGAGGTGGAGGGAACGAGGAGAAGTGGGAGACCAAATTGGAGGTGGAAAGATGGAGTGAAAAAGATTTTGTGTGATCGGGGCCTGAACATACAGGAGGGTGAAAGGAGGGCAAGGAAGAGAGTGAATTGGATCGATGTGGTATACTGGGGTTGACGTGCTGTCAGTGGATTGAATCAGGGTATGTGAAGTGTCTGGGGTAAACCATGGAAAGTTGTGTGGGGCCTGGAGGTGGAAAGGGAGCTGTGGTCTCAGGCATTATTGCATGACAGCTAGAGACTGAGTGTGAACGAATGGGGCCTTTGTTGTCTTTTCCTAGCGCTACCTCGCACACATGAGGGGGGAGGGGGATGGTATTCCATGTGTGGCGAGGTGGCCATGGGAATGAATAAAGGCAGACAGTGTGAATTGTGTGCATGGGTATATATGTATGTGTCTGTGTGTGTATATATATGTGTACATTGAGATGTATAGGTATGTATATTTGCGTGTGTGGACGTGTATGTATATACATGTGTATGGGGGTGGGTTGGGCCATTTCTTTCATCTGTTTACTTGCGCTACCTCACACACACACACACACACACACACACATATATATATATATATATATATATATATATATATATATATATATATATATATATATTTTTTTTTTTTTTTTTATACTTTGTTGCTGTCTCCCGCGTTTGCGAGGTAGCGCAAGGAAACAGACGAAAGAAATGGCCCAACCCCCCCCCATACACATGTACATACACACGTCCACACACGCAAATATACATACCTACACAGCTTTCCTTGGTTTACCCCGGACGCTTCACATGCCTTGATTCAATCCACTGACAGCACGTCAACCCCTGTATACCACATCGCTCCAATTCACTCAATTCCTTGCCCTCCTTTCACCCTCCTGCATGTTCAGGCCCCGATCACACAAAATCCTTTTCACTCCATCTTTCCACCTCCAATTTGGTCTCCCTCTTCTCCTCGTTCTATCCACCTCCGACACATATATCCTCTTGGTCAATCTTTCCTCACTCATTCTCTCCATGTGCCCAAACCATTTCAAAACACCCTCTTCTGCTCTCTCAACCACGCTCTTTTTATTTCCACACATCTCTCTTACCCCTACGTTACTTACTCGATCAAACCACCTCACACCACACATTGTCCTCAAACATCTCATTTCCAGCACATCCATCCTCCTGCGCACAACTCTATCCATAGCCCACGCCTCGCAACCATACAACATTGTTGGAACTACTATTCCTTCAAACATACCCATTTTTGCTTTCCGGGATAATGTTCTCGACTTCCACACATTTTTCAAGGCTCCCAAAATTTTCGCCCCCTCCCCCACCCTATGATCCACTTCCGCTTCCATGGTTCCATCCGCTGACAGATCCACTCCCAGATATCTAAAACACTTCACTTCCTCCAGTTTTTCTCCATTCAAACTCACCTCCCAATTGACTTGACCCTCAACCCTACTGTTCCTAATAACCTTGCTCTTATTCACATTTACTCTTAACTTTCTTCTTCCACACACTTTACCAAACTCCGTCACCAGCTTCTGCAGTTTCTCACATGAATCCGCCACCAGCGCTGTATCATCAGCGAACAACAACTGACTCACTTCCCAAGCTCTCTCATCCCCAACAGACTTCATACTTGCCCCTCTTTCCAAGACTCTTGCATTTACCTCCCTAACAACCCCATCCATAAACAAATTAAACAACCATGGAGACATCACACACCCCTTCCGCAAACCTACATTCACTGAGAACCAATCACTTTCCTCTCTTCCTACACGTACACATGCCTTACATCCTCGATAAAAACTTTTCACTGCTTCTAACAACTTGCCTCCCACACCATATATTCTTAATACCTTCCACAGAGCATCTCTATCAACTCTATCATATGCCTTCTCCAGATCCATAAATGCTACATACAAATCCATTTGCTTTTCTAAGTATTTCTCACATACATTCTTCAAAGCAAACACCTGATCCACACATCCTCTACCACTTCTGAAACCACACTGCTCTTCCCCAATCTGATGCTCTGTACATGCCTTCACCCTCTCAATCACTACCCTCCCATATAATTTACCAGGAATACTCAACAAACTTATACCTCTGTAATTTGAGCACTCACTCTTATCCCCTTTGCCTTTGTACATATATATATATATATATATATATATATATATATATATATATATATATATATATATATATATATATATATATTTGAATAGTTTACCTTAAGGTAGATTATGTTCTATTAAGGATAAACAAATTTATTACTTCAAGCAAAAGATAAACAAACCAAGACAAAAGACAACCTATAAAACAATAAAAAAGTACCACAAAGAGACATCATCAAAACCATACCAATGCAAATGAGCCGAAAGTTAACACAAGAGGCTGATGAAGCCAAAGTAAAAAAATGATCAAAAAACTATAGTTCAGTACATTCCCAATTACCACCAATAAGGATCCCGTTTCCAGTCAGCCTCTTTGTTTACCACATATATATATATATATATATATATATATATATATATATATATATATATATATATAAAGTTGTTAGAAGCAGTGAAAAGTTTTTATCGAGGATGTAAGGCATGTGTACGTGTAGGAAGAGAGGAAAGTGATTGGTTCTCAGTGAATGTAGGTTTGTGGCATGGGTGTGTGATGTCTCCATGGTTGTTTAATTTGTTTATGGATGGGGTTGTTAGGGAGGTAAATGCAAGAGTTTTGGAAAGAGGGGCAAGTATGAAGTCTGTTGGGGATGAGAGAGCTTGGGAAGTGAGTCAGTTGTTGTTCGCTGATGATACAGTGCTGGTGGCTGATTCATGTGAGAAACTGCAGAAGCTGGTGACGGAGTTTGGTAAAGTGTGTGGAAGAAGAAAGTTAAGAGTAAATGTGAATAAGAGCAAGGTTATTAGGTACAGTAGGGTTGAGGGTCAAGTCAATTGGGAGGTGAGTTTGAATGGAGAAAAACTGGAGGAAGTGAAGTGTTTTAGATATCTGGGAGTGGATCTGGCAGCGGATGGAACCATGGAAGCGGAAGTGGATCATAGGGTGGGGGAGGGGGCGAAAATTCTGGGGGCCTTGAAGAATGTGTTGAAGTGGAGAACATTATCTCGGAAAGCAAAAATGGGTATGTTTGAAGGAATAGTGGTTCCAACAATGTTGTATGGTTGCGAGGCGTGGGCTATGGATGGAGTTGTGCGCAGGAGGATGGATGTGCTGGAAATGAGATGTTTGAGGACAATGTGTGGTGTGAGGTGGTTTGATCGAGTGAGTAACGTAAGGGTAAGAGAGATGTGTGGAAATAAAAAGAGCGTGGTTGAGAGAGCAGAAGAGGGTGTTTTGAAGTGGTTTGGGCACATGGAGAGAATGAGTGAGGAAAGATTGACCAAGAGGATATATGTGTCGGAGGTGGAGGGAACGAGGAGAAGAGGGAGACCAAACTGGAGTTGGAAAGATGGAGTGAAAGAGACTTTGTGTGATCGGGGCCTGAACATGCAGGAGGGTGAAAGGAGGGCAAGGAATAGAGTGAATTGGAGCGATGTGGTATACCGGGGTTGACGTGCTGTCAGTGGATTGAATCAAGGCATGTGAAGCGTCTGGGGTAAACCATGGAAAGCTGTGTAGGTATGTATATTTGCGTGTGTGGACGTATGTATATACATGTGTATGGGGGGGGGTTGGGCCATTTCTTTCGTCTGTTTCCTTGCGCTACCTCGCAAACGCGGGAGACAGCGACAAAGTATAATAAAAAAAAAAATATATATATATATATATATATATATATATATATATATATATATATATTATCCCTGGGGATAGGGGAGAAAGAATACTTCCCACGTATTCCCTGCGTGTCGTAGAAGGTGACTAAAAGGGGAGGGAGCGGGGGGCTGGAAATCCTCCCCTCTCACTTTTTTTTTTCTTTTTTTTTAATTTTCCAAAAGAGGGAACAGAGAAGGGGCCCAGGTGAGGATATTTCCTCAAGGGGCCCAGTCCTCTGTTCTCAACGTTACCTCACTAATGCGGGAAATGGCGAACAGTATGAAAGAAAGAAAGAATATATATATATATATATATATATATATATATATATGTGTATGTGTGTGTGTGTGTGTGTGTGTGTGTGTGTGTTCTATTCTACATTTCCCTACCTGAGAGGTAGCACAAAGATTAGAAGAAGTAATGGCCTCAATTACTCACATCCATATCTTAAGTGTCATGCAAAATGCATGGAAACCAGATCCCCCATCCACAACCATGTACCACATACCTTTCAAGTTTCCCACAACCAATTCATGTGCCCTAGTTCAGCCCATTGATAGCATATTATCCCATATATGCCTCATCATTCCAACCCATTTTATCCCTTGCACCTGCATGTTCTGGCCCTGAACCTTCAAGGCATCTTTCACTCTATCCTTCCACCTCCTCCTTGGTTCCCACTTTTCCATGTTCTCTTTCTTGCATGTATATCCTCTCAGTAATCCTTTCCTCACTTACCTTCTTTGTATAACCAAACCATTTCAGCATACCCTCTTTAGCTTTTTTAGGGATATTGTTAGGATCCCTTTTACAAAAGGGTCCTGGGGCTATAATCTAGGGGCTCTTGCACCTTCAAGACTACATTACACTTTATAGCAACAAGATGATGGACTTAATTGAAGGGGGTAGTACTTGGATTAGAATGTACTCTCTTTCATCAATTGACAATTACCCAGGCTGGAGGTGACTTTTCAGTCACAATATAACCTCATGTAGACAAAGTCTGCTTACACTTTAATATAAATCAGACTGGTTCCAAGAGTGGAACAGGATGTGTGAATCACAAGTATTTTACACTAGTAACCATGAAACAACTATATCAGCTCCACCACCTTCCTAAAATATTGGCATATGTAAAGAAAAACATAAGTCCCTCTATGAAAGCATATTGATTTGTTTCATCAAACAAAACTCCCTCAATCATTGATAACAGCTGCATCATGTTAACAAATATCAAAAATCTATTTTAATTCAACACTTGCTATCAGTCTCATAATAAGCTTACTTCAGCACAATAGCTGTATCCAATATTAAGTGAATCTGACAAATACCAGTGATTAAATTCAACACCCAAATTACTCAAAATAGCACTAAGCAGTCTAAGATACTAAGATACAATGTGCTCTTATGAGTTTTGCAACATTATCATGGAATGGCAACTGTCACTAACCCTTCCAGTATCTAGTGGGTACTACTGGTAACATAACTCCCTGGCTGGTGGCTGCCTACCACCTCCAGAAAAATGAAAAGTGAAGGAGTTTTTGTGGAACGTTTAGTTGTCTGTTCCTAACACTATTTTGCTAAGGTGGGAAAAGGCAAGCAGGTATAAAAAAACATGCATATATTCACGTCTTATGTTTACCACACATACACTACCTTGCACTTATCACAGTGCATTTGACAAGTGTTCAAGTATCAGATATATGTGGAAGTGAGGAATGAGGCAGAGGAAAATGGCATACTTGATAACTGGTATCTCTTTAGCCCTAATTACAACATCTTGGAACATATGTGGCAGTGCCACAGTCTTGTCATCGATAAAAAAAAAGTTAGAAAAACAAGAATTGCTGCTTTCCAGTGCAATCGAACTGAATCCATACTAACCATTATGAGAACATGAATGGAAAAACTCTTCTGAATCCAAGGATATGGAGTCTTGCCACTGTTGTGGGTCATTAGGATCATTATCTCATATAAAACTCACATATCTCAAGTGTTTTGCATGACATCAAAGCTGAAAAGTAGTTCCTCAACTTTCCCCATAAAGGAGCAGACTTCCACATCAAGTTCAACATGGTGCTGCCTATCATTGCATTCCTATAGGCACCCAAGCATGTACATATACTTCATGATATTTTCAATATATGATTTATTTACAAGCTCCTACTGTTTGAGGAAAAACTTCAATTTCCTAAAGTATTTCTTTGGAAATGACACATCTAGCAGCCAGCATAAATGCAAATATATGTGAATATATGTGAAAGGCTAAATTCTAGTAATGTAAACTTATCATCATATAGGAACACAGTGTGTGTGGGATTAAGCTGGCTGATGAGAAAACAAATTACCTAGATATGAGTCATAAAAAAGACTGCAATGAATAATTCATATCATCAAAAGAATTTTGAAAAGTTAGAATGCACTGAAAATACTGGTTAACATCATCATTAAAAGCATTTTGAGAAGTCACGCTGAGGTTAATTTCATAGAAAAAGGAAAGAGAGATAATGAACATCGCAGCATTTAAGATGACCCTTGAAATTGAGAAAAATTCCATAAAACTAAAGGGTTGACTTGTATGTGAACTGCAAATTCCATATGAATTTTTAGATGAATGAAAAAGACAAATGATCATCTAATCTAGCAACAAAAAGCATCGCAAAAACATCAAAATCCAAGAGCATTGCATAGGGTCAGTGAAATACACGTGTAATACTGTATGAGATCTAGGCAACTAACGATACTGATGTTCATATCAAGAGTTTATCACTTCATTATGAATTCTCATGAACTTCTTTTGCATTCCCCATCCTGATGATGTGATGCCACACTTTCCAATCTGTCTTAAAATTGGACGTTTTTCAGAAAAGTAAAACAAATGTATTCATAAAATGAAAGAAATTCACACAAGAAAAATAAAACAACCAGGGAACAAATTATATAGGCCTTCCCAAGGAGAAATAGCACACTTCTGGTGGAAACATATTACTTAAAGTGCTATTTAGAGACTGTGGAACATGTTCCTAAGAATACATATGGAAAAGCAATAAACTGCTGATATAAACATAAATTTCATTAGTCAACTGGGTCTCCTACAGGATCATAAGGGAATTTTACTGATTCTAATGCAGTCCTCTTGGATTCTGGTGGTACTTGGAGTCAAAGAATACAGGTGGTTGCAACTTTGAAACAGTTGTTTCAATGTTTACATTATACTGATACCAAAGGTTATTAAGTTTGAACCAAAAGCTGCTTCAAAGTTTGTCTTACAGACAGTATATAGAGTATATGGTTTGTACCCAAAAATAATTTCTTCAACTAAAATGTTCACATCTTATCGAGTTCATATACAGTTGGAACAGCAGCCATTTGTTTCATACTTGTTCACCATTCCCTATGTTAGCACTGTAGTGTAAGGAACAGACAAAGACATGGCCTCATTTGTCTACATCTACTCTTTTGGTGTCACAAGTAATGCACTGAAACTACAGCCCCTGTCCACAACAAAGGTCCCAAACTTTCCATGTTTTCTCCTGACTGCTTCATATGAACAGTTTCAGTCTAATGACAGCACATTACATTTTTTTTTTTTTTTTTTGCTTTGTCGCTGTCTCCCGCGTTTGCGAGGTAGCGCAAGGAAACAGACGAAAGAAATGGCCCAACCCACCCCCATACACATGTATATACATACACATCCACACACGCAAATATACATACCCACACAGCTTTCCATGGTTTACCCCAGACGCTTCACATGCCCTGATTCAATCCACTGACATCACGTCAACCCCGGTATACCACATCGATCCAATTCACTCTATTCCTTGCCCTCCTTTCACCCTCCTGCATGTTCAGGCCCCGATCACACAAGGTCTTTTTCACTCCATCTTTCCACCTCCAATTTGGTCTCCCACTTCTCCTAGTTCCCTCCACCTCCGACACATATATCCTCTTGGTCAATCTTTCCTCACTCATTCTCTCCATGTGCCCAAACCATTTCAAAACACCCTCTTCTGCTCTCTCAACCACGCTCTTTTTATTTCCACACATCTCTCTTACCCTTACGTTACTTACTCGATCAAACCACCTCACACCACACATTGTCCTCAAACATCTCATTTCCAGCACATCCATCCTCCTGCGCACAACTCTATCCATAGCCCACGCCTCGCAACCATACAACATTGTTGGAACCACTATTCCTTGAAACATACCCATTTTTGCTTTCCGAGATAATGTTCTCCACTTCCACACATTCTTCAAGGCTCCCAGGATTTTCGCCCCCTCCCCCACCCTATGATCCACTTCCGCTTCCATGGTTCCATCCGCTGCCAGATCCACTCCCAGATATCTAAAACACTTTACTTCCTCCAGTTTTTCTCCATTCAAACTTACCTCCCACTTGACTTGACCCTCACCCCTACTGTACCTAATTACCTTGCTATTATTCACATTTACTCTTAACTTTCTTCTTTCACACACTTTACCAAACTCAGTCACCAGCTTCTGCAGTTTCTCACATGAATCAGCCACCAGTGTTGTATCATCAGCGAACAACAAGTGACTCACTTCCCAAGCTCTCTCATCCCCAACAGACTTCATACTTGCCCCTCTTTCCAAAACTCTTGCATTCACCTCCCTAACAACCCATCCATAAACAAATTAAACAACAATGGAGACATCACACACCCCTGCCGCAAACCTACATTCACTGAGAACCAATCACTTTCCTCTCTTCCTACACGTACACATGCCTTACATCCTCGATAATACGTAAAAATCATTCATATTCTTCCTCTTCAATATCTGATACAAAAGGTTCAATTACATTCCAAGACACCCCAATTATGGTATTTGAATATTTTTCTTGTGTTTCAGATTACTGTCATGATTCATAATGTGTGCAGTCAACAATCTAGCCACATGCGAATCCAAGAGCTCTTCATGCCTATCTGGCAGCAAACTTGCTATGATACTAAATCAATATGGCCTGAGACTAGTAAGGAAGTATATTGTGAACCTTCATTATCAATTCCACCCCAAAAATGTGAATGAAGTAGCCTAAAATACAGTCAGTAGTCAGAAGCACAGGCAGAAATTCCTCATGATGAATTACAGAGGTAAATGACTTGCCATCGCAGCTTGCTGGACTACTGTAGTTAAAAATTTCCAGAAATAAGTGCTTAACTTCTGAGAATCCTTCCCTTTGAAATGATACCTCTTTTGAATTTGTCAACTGGAACAACATTTCTTCTATGAGATATGCTAAAGTAAAAGAACTTAAGTGAAGTGGCAGGTTCAGTGCTTGTTTGGGGGTTAACTTAAAAGGCAAGTATAGGTCTAAACCTGAATTCTGAGTTAAAAAGTCTGGGGTTGACTTGTTCACTGGGCTATCTTCTAAGCCATAATATACAGTCGTAGTTCTGCTGTTATATGTCATAACAAGGACAAATTCCCAGCATTTGCTTGACAAAGGGGGAGATCACAGTTTAGGAATAGAAACAAAAATATATAGTTTTTATTTGAGAGATTTGCTTGTATTATTTCATAATTACTTACTGACCAACAACAACTACAATCCTGATGAGGATGTGTATTATGGTGAGTTTATCATAAAGCATAATGAGAGATTAATCGAGTCATTAATGGTTCCACCATTCTTGTGTGGAGACAAGTACTGAACTTTGGCTGAAAACAAATGTATGCTTCTAGATGAAATGTTTCACACAAAGCAGGCAAAGTATATACACCCTGAAAAAAAGACATGAAAGAAGATAGCAAAGCTTTAAATAATTTGTATGTGTAGTGCCTGATTTGGATGACTAAAGAATGACTGAAAAAGTTTGAGCTGCATTTAGGTATGGAATCATACTTCTACATGGAAGGGCACTATTCACAGTTGGGACTGTCTGAATTCTAGCAAATCAAATGATGGTTTAATTGGTTTTCTTACCACTGTTAGTATCTGTCAACCAGCATGAACTTTCATAGGCAGCCCCTGACATCAGTCAGAGTTTGGTGTGTGTGTGTGTGTGTGTGTGTGTGAGTGTGATTTCTATTTGAAATTACTCTTTCTGTATTAGCGGAAGAGAGCCTTACACATGATGCCTGTCTCTTATCCCTTTTTATATGTATCATGTCTTTACTTCTAAGTGTGTATACACACAGACACACACACACACATATATACCTAAGCCAAACCTAGATGCCCAATCATCAACAAACCCCGAAGGTAGGATGAACACCTAGGTTGGGTGTGGTCCAGCTATCATGCCCAGGATTCAAACCAATGCATGCTGACTCTTGATCAATACAGCTAACCTCTACACCAGGGAGGCCCAAGTGTTTAAGATTGTGAGACCAGATACTCAATGCATACTGTTCTTAAATATGAGAGAGAGAGAGAGAGAGAGAGAGAGAGAGAGAGAGAGAGAGAGAGAGAGAGAGAGAGAGAGAGAGAGAGAGAGAGAAGGGCGGGGGAATTATATGAATGTCAACATGGGTTGAGAAAGTTGAAAATTCACAGAACAATACACAGAAAAAAAAAAAAGGTCTTATAATAATATCTGGTATAATGATATACTGTACACCAAATATAGATCAATTTATATATACGAAACAAAACTCAATACACCATATAGGGTACATGCAAGCAAATTATCGTCATCATCATATTATTATTATCATCAATATCATCATTATCATTATTTATTAATCTATTTTACTTTGTTGCTGTCTCCCGCATTAGTGAGGTAGCGCAAGGAAACAGACGAAAGAATGGCCCAACCCAACCACATACACATGTACATACATACACGTCCACACACGCAAATATACATACATATACATCTCAACGTATACATACATATATGCACACACAGACATATACATATATACACATATACATAATTCATACTGTCTGCCTTTATTCATTCCCATCGCCACCCCGCCACACATGAAATAACAAACCCCTCCCCCCCCTCATGTGCACGAGGTAGCACTAGGAAAAGACAACAAAGGCCACATTCTTTCACTCTCAGTCTCTAGCTGTCATGTAAAATGCACCGAAACCACAGCTCCCTTTCCACATCCAGGCCCCTCAGAACTTTCCTTGGTTTACCCCAGACGCTTCACATGCCCTGGTTCAATCCACTGACAGCACATTGACCCCGGTATACCACATCATTACAATTCACTCTATTCCTTGCACGCCTTTCACCCTCCTGCATGTTCAGGCCCCGATCACTCAAAATCTTTTTCACTTCATCTTTCCACCTCCAATTTGATCTCCCACTTCTCGTTCCCTCCACCTCTGACACATATATCCTCTTGGTCAATCTTTCCTCAATCATTCTCTCCATGTGACCAAACCATTTCAAAACACCCTCTTCTGCTCTCTCAACCACACTCTTTTTATTACCACACATCTCTCTTACCCTTACATTACTTACTCGATCAAACCACCTCACATCACATATTGTCCTCAAACATCTCATTTCCAGCACATCCACCCTCCTGCGCACAACTCTATCCACAGCCCACGCCTCGCAACCATATAACATTGTTGGAACTACTATTCCTTCAAACATACTCATTTTTGCTTTCTGAGATAATGTTCTCCACTTCCACACATTCTTCAAGGCTCCCAGAACTTTTGCCCCTCCCCCACCCTATGATTCACTTCTGCTTCCATGGTTCCATCCACTGCCAAATCCACTCCCAGATATCTAAAACACTTTACTTCCTCCAGTTTTTCTCCATTCAAACTTACCTCCCAATTGACTTGTCCCTCAACTCTACTGTACCTAATAACCTTGCTCTTATTCACATTTACTCTCAGCTTTCTTCTTTCACACACTTTACCAAACTCAGTCACCAGCTTCTGCAGTTTCTCACACAAATCAGCCACCAGTGCTGTATCATCAGCGAACAACAACTGACTCATTTCCAAAGCTCTCTCATCCACAACAGACTACATACTTGCCCCTCTTTCCAAAACTCTTGCATTCACCTCCCTAACAACCCCATCCATAAACAAATTAAACAACCATGGAGACATCACACACCCCTGCCGTAAACCAACATTCACTGAGAACCAATCACTTTCCTCTCTTCCTACACGTACACATGCCTTACATCCTCGATAAAAACTTTTCACCGCTTCTGACAACTTGCCTCCGACACCATATATTCTTAATACCTTCCACAGAGCATTTCTATCAACTCTATCATCATTATCATTATTATTATTATCATAATCATCATTATCATTATTATTTTTTGCTTTCCGAGATAATGTTCTCCACTTCCACACATTCTTCAAGGCTCCCAGGATTTTCGCCCCCTCCCCCACCCTATAATCCACTTCCGCTTCCATGGTTCCATTCGCTGCCAGATCCACTCCCAGATATCTAAAACACTTTACTTCCTCCAGTTTTTCTCCATTCAAACTTAACTCTCAATTGACTAGACCCTCAACCCTACTGTACCTAATAACCTTGCTCTTATTCACATTTACTCTTAAGTTTCTTCTTCCACACACTTTACCAAACTCAGTCACCAGCTTCTGCAGTTTCTCACATGAATCAGCCACCAGCGCTGTATCATCAGCGAACAACAACTGACTCACTTCCCAAGCTCTCTCATCCCCAACAGACTTCATACTTGCCCCTCTTTCCAAAACTCTTGCATTCACCTCCCTAACAACCCCATCCATAAACAAATTAAACAACCATGGAGACATCACACACCCCTGCCGCAAACCTACATTCACTGCTTCTAACAACTTGCCTCCCACACCATATATTCTTAATACCTTCCACAGAGCATCTCTATCCACTCTATCATATGCCTTCTCCAGATCCACAAATGCTACATATAAATCCATTTGCTTTTCTAAGTATTTCTCATATACATTCTTCAAAGCAAACACCTGATCCACACATCCTCTACCACTTCTGAAACCACACTGCTCTTCCCCAATCTGATGCTCTGTACATGCCTTCACCCTCTCAATCAATACCCTCCCATATAATTTACCAGGAATACTCAACAAACTTATACCTCTGTAATTTGAGCACTCACTCTTATCCCCTTTGCCTTTGTACAATGGCACTATGCACGCATTCCACCAATCCTCAGGCACCTCACCATGAGTCATACATACATTAAATAACCTTACCAACCAGTCAATAATACAGTCACCCCCTTTTTTAATAAATTCCACTGCAAAAATGGGTATGTTTGAAGGAACAGTGGTTCCAACAATGTTGTATGGTTGCGAGGCGTGGGCTATGGATAGAGTTGTGCGCAGGAGGATGGATGTGCTGGAAATGAGATGTTTGAGGACAATGTGTGGTGTGAGGTGGTTTGATCGAGTGAGTAACGTAAGGGTAAGAGAGATGTGTGGAAATAAAAAGAGCGTGGTTGAGAGAGCAGAAGAGGGTGTTTTGAAATGGTTTGGGCACATGGAGAGAATGAGTGAGGAAAGATTAACCAAGAGGATATATGTGTCGGAGGTGGAGGGAACGAGGAGAAGTGGGAGACCAAAATGGAGGTGGAAAGATGGAGTGAAAAAGATTTTGTGTGATCGGGGCCTGAACATGCAGGAGGGTGAAAGGAGGGCAAGGAATAGAGTGAATTGGATCGATGTGGTATACCGGGGTTGACGTGCTGTCAGTGGATTAAAACAGGGCATGTGAAGCGTCTGGGGTAAACCATGGAAAGCTGTGTAGGTATGTATATTTGCGTGTGTGGACGTATGTATATACATGTGTATGGGGGTGGGTTGGGCCATTTCTTTCGTCTGTTTCCTTGCGCTACCTCGCAAACGCGGGAGACAGCGACAAAGCAAAAAAAAAAAAAAATCATTATTATTATCATTATCATTATCATCATTATTACAAGTGTTTTTTGAGAGAAAAGGATTGGAAGGGTGAGAGAAAGAATGAGAAAGGAGAGAGTAAAAAAGAAGTGTGGAAAGTTAATGAAGAGCTTGAGAGAATAAGAGAAAATGAGGGAGATATCATATTCATATGAAAGAGAAATAAAGCAATAATAAACATAAATACATTGGTACTAATGGGAAAACCAAACTTCTCTCTACATCATACTGATGGGAATGAAATGCAGATCATGAATGATGTAATGGAAAAAAAAGTGAAACAGATTAAGATAAAAGAGAAAGAAACAGAGAAATTACAGAAAAGGCAAAATCATTTTAAAAAATAACCCTAAAGCACTGACGCAAGGAACGTAATTTGATGCATCATGCATTTTACAATCCAAAGTTACCAAGAAACTTACATTAGAAAATGTGGGATCATTGTATAACTAAAGTTCTAGGGAGATTAATATATAAAAGTTTACTGTTAGCAAAGTAAATATACATACACCTACAAAAATGATAAAGGAGTAAAAGATGGCAGCAAAGCTCAACTGCATAGGGCACAGTATGCAATGATATAGGTTACATGAATCATAAGACATTCTTATGCATGTGGATTCTACAGCTTTCTTTACCACTCTGCAGGTAAGCTCAGCATTATGCACTGTGGACTATGTGTTATAATGTGTTTCACACATCACAGAGAGCAATGTGCATGTCAGCCAACTTTATACAGGAACATCTAACAGAAACTTTTACACAGCATACAGTGCACAGTCCATTGTGCAGGTGAGTGAACCTTAAAACTTTAAAGAAAAAATAACATCTGTTAATGCCAGTCCATACAATGATGACAACAACAACAATGACAGCAGATTACAATACAATGGATAACCACCCTTCCGTACCTTATGTAAGAAAACTAAAAATGCTTCAAAATGCCCTAATAGCTGTATAAAGTCTAGGGCATTATGGTAAATGTACACACAAATCTATGACCAATGAATAATGAGTAATACATAACCCAGTCTAGTTTTCTTTTTCTGCCTCATATATACATGGAGTGCTAGAACTCTATCCAAAAACAAAAGAAAAGAAAGACAATTTCTGTTTTGCTAAACACTTGACAGCATGTAATTCACAAGATTCTTTTATCCTAAATCATACGTTCCCTTCATCCCTGAGGAGACGGAATTGAGAAAACTACCCACGTATTTCCAGCTTTCCATGAGAGACAGCCAAAAAGGTCAGGAGCAGGGTGTCAGAAACCCTACATTCCTAGTACTGGTATTTTCTAAGACTGGAAACAGAAGAAGGAGCCAAGTGAGGAGTTCTCATCTTCCTTGAAGGCTCAGGCTTAGGTGTCTGAATGTGCATGGATGTAACCAGGATGAGAAGAGGAGAGATAACCAATATATTCAAATAGAAGAACCAGGATGTTCTGGCTCAAGAAGGGAGGAGAAAAATGGTTTGGGAATGTCTAGGGGATAAACTCTGGGGTTAATGTGAGGGTGAGAGCTTACATGGCAAATCTGATGAAAGAAAACTTACAAGAATGTGTTTAAGAATATAAAGAAGTGATCTTCTAGACGTATATGTGGGTGAGAATGAAAACAGATTAAGGGAGGTGAGTGATTGTTAATGATTACACACTCAGTAGTGAAAGGAACAAAGAAGAGAGATGAGTCTTTTGGGAAGAATCAAATGAGTGCCTCAGCATTTCTATTAAACAGATATGTGGTGGGGGATGTAAATGTGTAGATGGGTGATGTGGCAGTGAGAATATAACGAAGGAACATAGGGCAGCTGGTGTAAACAAAAATAGTGAACAGCTTGTTGGAATGTTTTGAAAAAGGACTGGTGATTGACAAAGCTCATTTAAAAAAATACACAACAAAGTATATATGGATGACTGGAGCTGAGGATGCATGAGCTCTTTCGGACTATGTAATAACTGACAGGCTGCTGAATATGAATGTGCTGAGGACGGGCAGCTGGGGGTTGTCTGATTGCCTCTTGCTTTAAAAAAAAATGAAATTACATGGGTGAGAAAGTAGTGAACATATGTGATCAAGGAAAAGAGGTTTGTCTGCAGGGTTTTGGGGGATTGAAAGAAGACTGGTGCAAGGTAAGGGTAAAGAAAAAAAAGGTAGAAGGAGAATAAGGAAAATATCTATAAAGGAAATGCTTACATATGCAGATGAAATGTGTGATGTGGAACATGGGAGGTAGGTCCAATAGAAAGGATAATGAATAGTTTACTGAAAAGACATGGTAAAATGGCTGGGCTGGATGGGAATGAGGTTGAATTTCTTAACAAAGGGGCTGACAGCACTGCTAATTGATTTGATTAGTTAGGATTTTCAATGTATGTATGGCCCAAAATGAGGTGCTTGAGGAAAGACAGAATGCCAGTAGTCTTCTCACATAAAGGTAGGTGTGTGTGTGTTGGGGGGTTTATAAAGGCAAATGCTCAAATTACTGAGGCAGAAGTCTTTTGAGATATATAGGAGAATGGTGACAGAGGGTAGTGGCATGTAAAGAGCATCAGACAGGAGGAACAATGATGTTTCAGGAGTGGTAATGGATGCTTGGTTACTTGTTTGGCTTGAAGATGCTGTGTGGGGAAACATTTTGAGAAAGAAAGGGATACATATGTTCCAGTTATGGACCTAGAGCAAGAGTATGATAAGGATGACAGAGGTGCTTTGAGGAAGATGCTGTACACTAAATGCAGGAAGGATTCTTTAAACAGAGAGAAAGATATGTGTGTAAGCATCAAAGAAGAAGGATGTATAGTTCCACGCAAAGACAGGTCTGTATCAACAGTGTGTGATATCACCATGGTTTTTTAATTCATTTATGGATAGGGTGGTGAAGAAGGTAATTGCAAGGATCATGGAAAGTGGGGTACATGGGGATAAGAGTTCCTAGGACGCAAGTCAGTTATTGTTTGCTAATGACATAGCTCAGTTGGCTGTTTAAAAAAAAAAGTGGCTGAAGCTTGTATCCATGTCTGAAAATATGTCAGAAAGAAGGGTAAGGGAGAAAGAATTTTACCTCTGTATTCCCTACGTGTCATACAAGGCAACTAAAGGAAGCAGGGGCACGGGGCTGGCAACCCCTCCTTCCTGTATTTCAATTTCTAAAAGAAGGAACAGAAGAAGAAGCCCAGCAGGGGGTGTTCATTCTCCTCAAGGATCAGCCTAGGGTGTCTAAATGAAGGTGGATGTAACCAAGATGAGATGAGAGGAGAAATAGGTAATATGTTTGAGGATGTTTGAGGAAAGAAACTTGGACGTTCAGGCTCTTGGCAAAAAGAAGCTCAAGGGCAAAGGGGAAAAATGATTTGGAAATGTCAGGGGTTGGTGAGAGGATGAGAGCTAAGGAAGGAGTAGCACTATTCCTGAAGTGAGTTGTGGGAGTGTATGATAGAGTGTAAGGAAATGAATTCTAAATTGATGTGAGTAAAACTGAAAGTGGATGGTGAGAGAAGGGTAATTACTGCTGCTTAGCACTTGGCCATGAGAAGAAAGATCATGAGAGGCAAGTGTTTTGGGAGCAGTTGAGTAAGTGTCAGCAGTTTTGATGCAAGAAACCATGTGGTTGTGATGAGTGATTTAAGTGCAAAGGTGAGTAATGTGGCAGTTGAGGGAATAACAGGAGATAATGTATTCATTGTCAAGAATGGAAATGTTGAACTGCTGGCAGAGTTGTGAGCTGCAAAAGGACTGGTGATTGGAAATACGTGGTTTAAAAAAAGAGATATACAGAAGTATATGTATATGAGTAGAAGAAATGGTTGGCAAGCATTACTGGATTACATATTCATTGACAGGTGTGTAAAAGAGGTACTTTTGGATGTACGTGTGCTGAGAGGGCTGCTACTGAATCATCTGATCACTGCCTTATAAAGGCAAGGGTGAAGATTTGTAAAAATAATGATAGGAAGTGAACCCAAAACTGACATGGATGAATATGAAAGTGTTTCACAATAGGCGGGTAATTATCAATGCTTATGCACCTGGCCATGAGAGGACTGACAAGAGAGGCAGCTGTTTTGGGATGAGCTATGTATCAGCACAAGTGATGTAATCTGAATCTGAAAGTGGGTAATGTAGCTGTTGAGGGTACAACTGGAGGACAAGGGGACTCAGTAAGGTAGATGTAAATGGTGAACAGCTTGTGGAGGTGCAAGCTGAAAAAGGACTGGTGGCTTAGAATACCATGTTTAAAAAGTGGACATAAGCATATATATGTGAGAGGCATTAATGGTAAGCAAGTATTGCTGAATTATGTCCTAATCAAATGGGGTGCTTAAGAGCAATATTTGGAAGTCTGATCACTTCTTGGTTGAGGTAAGGGTGAAAGATGTAGTGGCTTTGGGAAAAAAAGGAAATCATATGGGTAGGAAAAGAGCAATGAAAGTGAGTAAGCTTTGAAAAGAGATGTATGAGGAGATACCAGGAGAGCTTAGAAGAAGAATTGCATAAGGGAAGATTAAATGAAATTAGGGGAGTGGACAGTCCTCTTCATCATACCACCCACCAAGAACTGTCTTCTGTGTCTTGTCAATCAAAGGGATAACAGTGATATCATTGATCCAAAAGTGATATTTGCACCTATCATCAACCTAGGAGTCAAAATAATGATGAAAAGTTTCAGCCCAGAAATATGTAGTGAGTACTATCAACACAAAGCATGATAACACTAATCTATTATAACTATAATAATCACTATATCAGGTGTGGTCGTAAATATCACAAATCAAGTGATACCAAAGGGTTTACTCCCCTCCCAATCCAGAGGTGATACTGATAATTACCATTTATATTTGGCATGAGGCTACTGAATTAACCAAAAAATGATCAAAGTAGTGAGTGCCATGAACTCAGATGTGACAGAAGTATGTACTATAAGCCTAAGGGATAATATTGCTATATATCACAAATCCAGAATGACAGAGGTGAAAATCATCAATGTACATGTCCCATCAACCTTGTTCTGATAACGGCAAGAACCTTTCACCCAAAGAATGATGGTCATGATAATATAAAACATTACCAACCAAGGACTGACATCACCAAACTAAAGGATGATAATATTCTTCATTCAATAAGGAGACTCTTTACGAATGTTAGTTGAGAAAGAGCTCAACTACACTAAAGAGCCTTTCTTAATTTGCATGGGTTTGTGAAAATAGTGCACTCCTTTATTATAATAAAAGGTCCTGCTTCTATAATAATCTATGGATAAAAACACTGCATGTCACCTGCATAGCTGAAGAGCATAAAACAATAATGCTCTGACAAAAGTGTATGCAGATACAGTTTCTCCACCTTCAGATGACAATTTTTGTATGGATGTGATGTGTGATCCACTAGGAGTATCTCCCAACAAGCTCTGAATTAACACTAAAATGTTTCAAGTAAACAAATAATATTAAGGATGTTGGTGTACTATCTTGCAATCCAAATTACTGATTATGTTTTTCATTTACTCTTTGCAGAAGCTGAATTGTTATTTCAATACAGCAGTTCCATATCAGCAAAGCTATGTGAATAACCAGTAACCTAATAATGTAGATTCATACCTGTACTGATAATTTTGGTCCTACCAGAAGCAGTTTCGTAGCACTAATATAAAGAATTCTTAGACGTTACAAATAAAAGAACCATTTATAAAGGAAAATGCAGAGCAGTATGCTTAAAGAAGACACCTCTAGTGAGTATCATTAAAGAACATATCACTAGAGATGATCATTATCACAAAGGATGATGCTAAGAAGTACCACAATCTAATACAGCTAAGTTCCACATGCCAAGGAATATTACTGCCAAGTACCACAAACTTATACTGATTAAGATCAGCAATATCAAACAAGAATTTACATTCATGAGTCATACTGCTCAACTGAAGAAAGAGTGTTACTAAGTTACATCAACAAAACTTTAACACCATAAACTCACAAGTAATACAAGTGAGCAACACATGCTAAAGTGTGATACTGATGAGTATTGCCAAACCAATACCGATACCACTGATTACCTCTCCCTAAAAAAAAAAAAAGTCACCTGATGATCAAGATTATCAACTATCATCTGAACAACAGGAGAAGTGACCACATCCCCTCTTGTTAAATTTAGTGAAATGCCACAGTTTTCACACATCTAATACATGAGTTTTTTGAGTTTGTTCCTTTCTTTTCAAAGCAGCCATGATTGCAAGAAAGAATTTTAGAGAGGTAACTATAATAAAACAATTCAGGCGAATTTATGTTAAATGTGATATACCATTATACACATATCATGAATACATCTAAAATTTTTAACATAACATTGCACTCTATTCTATATCTCTGACACCTGCTCCATCCGGGAACTCCCATCAAGGGGATGGCCACAGCAAAAGAATCTCCATTTATCCCTGTCTTAACATGCCTCATTCACATACACCATTCAACATATTCTTCCATCAATTCTCTCCCTCCAGTATCCATCCACTCTATTTCCCCAAGTCATAGGTTGTCTTCCTCTCATGCTAACCCCTTTAATCGTCCTGTCATATTCACTTTTTGTAAACACCGAGTTTTGTACTCTTTTTAAATGCCCAAACCACCTCCAAGTATTATGTTTTGCACACTTTACCAAATCAAAATTCATTCCCTTTGCATTCTCTGCTATACCAAATCAATCAGACACCCTCTCATTTATTTCTTCACTGCATCTAGTCATAACACATGCTCCTCTCAAATAACCCATTTCCAGAGCCTTGATTTTTGAACCCTGTGACTCATCCCATGTCCATGTTTCGGCTGCATAGATCAGGATCGGGACAACTAAGCAAGCTGTCCCTTAATCCTCTCTCCATTTCCATACTTCCACCTCTAACCTCCATCCTTCATTACTCTATCAAGGGATCCAATGACTCTTATACCCTGTACTACTCTCTCCCTTATTTGTTCTTCCTCCTCATCAAACTTACACAAGATAGCTCTTAGATACTTACAATCTCTCACCTCTTCCAGTCTTTCTTCCCCTATATCTATAACACAGTTTAGTACACTATCTTCTCTCATACTACAGGGCTTTGCAAAATCTATACTTTCATTCCTTTTCCTTTCAAACATCATTACTTCACCTTTACTCACATTTACTTTCAATTAATTATACTTATATGCAGTACAAAATACACTTACAACCTTTGGCAACTCCTCTAGACTCTCAGCAAACAACACAGTATCATCTGCAAAGAGGCTTGTCATCAGCTACCATACCTCACCCCCACACTCCATCTCTATACTTCCCTTTTCCTTGTTTTGTTTTCAACTCTCTTATCAGTACATTCATATATGCGTTAAAAAGCCACAGTGACATCACACAGTCCTGCCTCATAACTAAGTGTACACTGAAGCTTTTGCTCAACTCTCCATCCAATCTTACATATGCATTTGCTACTCTACCCAATATACACTTAAATCACCCCATGAAGTATTCCACTCGACTCTGTCATACACTTTCTCAAGATCCATAAAAACTGCTCAGCTTCTTACCTTACACTAGATACTTCTCATAGTCATTTTCACACAAAAAAGATACTTTTCCACAGTCATTTTCACCACAAAATATCATCCATACATCCCCTATCTTACCTAAAATCTCCTTACTCATCACTTATTCTACATTCAGTCACTTCCATCACTCTTTCAATCAACACTCTTGCATACTGTTTTCTGGTATACTAAACAAACTTATTCCCTTATAAATGCACCAAAAAATCCTTAGCACCTTTTTTTTTCTAAAAGAACAATGTACAATTCCACCTAATCCTATACAAACTTGTTCCCATGCTAAATTACATATGAAATGCAGCCACTCTATCTCACTTTCTTCATACTTCAACGTTTCAGCCATAATCCCATCCACCTTAGGTGCCTTTCCCACCTTCAACCTCATTATTGCACTTTTTACCTCTTTTCTTGCTGTAAGCCCCTGCATTTATATCCTTTTCCTTCCATCCTTCATACTCATACATGTGACGACTGCTACCTCAACTTCTCCCAAATTCATCAGTTCTACAAAGTACTCTTTTCATCTTCCTTTTACTTCCTCCTTTTGATTCAGCAACTCCCCTTCCTTACTTCTCACATTAACATTTCCACTCTTATATCCACCTCTCATCCTCCTTCCAGAACAATTTCTTATTTTCCCTAAACTTTTCACAACTTTCTTCCAAAATCATCATCTAATCTTTCTTTGCTTTTCTCAATCAGCCTCTTAACATTCCACTTATGCATCTTATATTCTTCCTGCATTTGCTGAACTTCTTCACATACATCCCTTTCTACATATCTATCCATCTATCTATCTATCTACATCTCTGATGCCTGTTCCCTCTGGGAACTCCCTCTAGGGGTGGCAACAGCGAAAGTTTCCATAACTGGTGAACTCCAATGCCGCTTCTTAGCCTTTAGTGCCTCACTCTTAACAGGCCACTGGCAAAGGACAACTGTTGTGCAAAGTTTTCAGAGGCTCCTCCCATAATGTTCCAACCAACTTTAATTCTAATGTGTGTACCTAAAGTTCCAACCCACAACTACTTCTACCTAATGTTTCCACCAAATGCCTTTTCTTCTCTTCCACGGCATCTCTAATCTAATCCTTCTACCACGCATTTTCCCATTTATTCTTATATCTCACAACCTTGTACCAAACTACTTATTCTACAACCTTTGACACTTTCTCAGAAACATTCTATTAAATATTATCAAATGGTAGATTTGTTATAATAATCAAAGATTATTATACAGCTTTCATTCAACCTACTAAGGAAACATTTAACAACTAGAAAGCAAGAAATGAACTTATCAAAAGCTAATTGTTCCTACAATGGAAGCCAGTACATGAGAGAACCCTACTTTCATGGGGAAAATAAAATATTCAATAATAAACTGTTGACAAATCCATTATTTTCCCATAAGGACAGGATCACTCTCCATGAACCACTGCTTGCTGCAATGTCCTCTACAGCAGAAGG
The DNA here is from genome assembly GCF_036320965.1 of Panulirus ornatus. NCBI lineage: Eukaryota > Metazoa > Arthropoda > Malacostraca > Decapoda > Palinuridae > Panulirus > Panulirus ornatus. Next base: position 26,253,245 of record NC_092282.1, read on the forward strand.
CTGAAATCACAGACATATATCTGAATATACATGATATACCTCCAAATCAACTGCATTATGTTCCTAAAGATCTGAAAACCTTGTTATGTTCTGGAGGAGGGGTTCCTATTCTGACCATAAATCTCTCCCAACTAACTATTATCAATGGACTATATCTGAAACAGCTTGCCATCAATATATCATGCTCTATCATGATGTAATTTAGTCTGACTTGAAAACTGTTGCCATTTCATTGGTAAATCAGATGACATCTAACGATACTGAACATGCTAGCAATGAGGGTTTGAGGTGGCATTAGAGCAGGATGGGGATGGATTGAACAATATTTGATTCAGCAACTGCTTCAATGGGTGATGAAGGACAAGTTTGTCAAGGAGTTTTGAAAAAAATATCCAATTTTAGCTATGTGGCCTGCCTTTTCTTTCTTGGAACATTTCTTTAAAGGCACATGATACACCTGTAAACATTATGGAGAACAAGTGGCACATTCATATGAAAGTCAAAATCCACGACATTAATGAGGGCCACAGCTTTGTCTAAATAATCAAGTACTTCTGCTGAGTCCTTAGTTGTGAATCTAACTGTGGTGGGGGATCTAACTTCCTTCCCATTTCAGAGTTTTTCTGCCTCCAACTGAATTGGCTCCTCACTAGTCAGATCCTCAGAATGTGACTCCAGCAACTTAAAGTTACATCTTGCTCTTCTTCAATAACACTGCTAAAGGCATCATGGTGTTTGAACCAGAGCATTTAAAGCATGCAGGGAAAACCACATAAATGTATGTGGTGCTTGGTTGTGGACAGGGGAAATGTGGTTTCAGTGCATTACACATGACAGCAAGAGAATGGATGCGAGTGAATGAGACCCTTTTCTTTGTTTGTTCCTGGTACTACCTTACTAATGCAGGAAACAGTGAACAAGTTAAAAAGAAAGTAAAAAGACCTTAACGTTAATCAAGAATCATGTATGAGAACTTGATGTTCCAAGATGATGACGACCAGTGGGTGTACTATTATTCCAAATGAACTTTCCAGTACTTCTAGAACAGGAATCTAGTACTACTTTACTTGACATAACTAAAAAGGCACTATGACTGAAAAACCTTATGATTTATCTTCAAATATTTTCTATTCAATGTAAAGGAATATTTGAAATGGTAAATTAAAAATATAATTTTCTAATATCAATATTGTAAGACCTTGTACAGTTCTGGGGATTTTGCACCCTAATTCTTAAATTTTGCAACTGAGAAATGTTGCTTTATGAAATGTCATTCTGCAGGGAATTCTTATGCACAAATGAACTGAGCCAGTAATTCCTACAAAATCTCAAACTACACTACAAAAAGCCTAAAAGAGTTATAAAAAGGAAAGAAAGGTCAAGGAAGGATATTGAACTCCCATTCACTGGCCTCATCTGTAAGAAAATGCGTTCCACAAGTTTAAGAACTGCTTTCTCTCTAACAGAAGTTGACCAATGAGCAAGGGAGATGAGCACAACCGAAGGGAAAATTACTTAACTTCCTGGTGAAAAAAGTGGTAATGGCTAAAAAGAAATAATCATTAGGCCCACAAATGGCAGACAGGGAGTGACCTGTAGATCTATAATCAAGTAATGATGAATGAGGAAACTGGCATAACTATATACCATCTATGACCAAAGTGCCCCAGCAACATGTCCCATACAGAGACTGGCATGGGAGTCACCCTTTCTGACATCAAGAGTATGGGTGGCTGGAGCAGATAAAGACCTCAGAATAGTGTTAGATGTGGTTGACAATGTTTCTTGTTAATGAGGGAAGCTTGACGAAAAGATCTCTATAAAAATCGACTGTGAAACGTAAGAGATATATCCTCTCTACAGGGGAAGAAAGTCTTTCATCTTTTCTGTGTGGGACATAGCTTTCATAGCTTTGCTTGTCCAATGAGAAGACACAGGCTTCATAGTTTTAAACCTGGAATATGCATTAAAAAGTACAACAAATCAGAAACCTTGAGAATACTTGTGGCACCTCTAACCTTGCAAGATTCATAAACAAATACAGCAAAATGACTGAAAATGTTGTACATCAGAAAATGATTTTTTCATACAAAAAATAATCAAAAACATTTTGTTATAACTGGAAATGTGCATTAAAACAATACTAATGGGGTGGTAGTATAACAACCTTTTTGAGACATGAAAACACGAGTGGTCAGCACATTCATCAAAAAGACTTCCATCAAAAGTCTGTCTATGAGTAACTTGAGTTAAAGTTTGTCAATAAATAAATTTCTAAATGAGCAACTTGAAGCTCATATCAATCTTTATTATTCTTATATGCTCTTTCTTTCTATTAAGGAGATACTGTTCTTTCCTTTCACTTGAAAAATAGGTTTAATGTACAATAAGAAAAATAAAAAAAACAGGACGCCATAATTGTCTCCATAGTGTAGTGATTAGCATTGTGAGTCATGAATCACAATGGTAGTCTTAACTATACCTGATTTAACAAATCCTCCTTAATAAAAACAGACAGGTGAAATCTACAAATATACCTAAAAGTTGTAGTATATTGGAAAGAAGCCAAACAAAAATATATGAGTGCCCTGCTGACAGATGGAAAGACTTTTCAGTGTTTCACCCAGAGACAGGATGTTCAACTAAAGTAAGCATCAAGAACTTTAACCAAGAATTGGATATCTAACTGAATAAAACACCTGATCAACATAAAATGTACAGCTATGAAAAGAGAGTAACAGCAGAAGACAGAAACAATCATGAAAGAAACAAGACAAACAATCAGTGCAATTTGCTAGCCCTGCTTAAGGTAAAATCTTGCAGATGTTCGCAGAAAGGTACTTGTGCAGACTGGAGAAAGAACACAATGTCACTATCATCATCATTACTATCAATGACTTCCTGATAGTTTTGCAACACTCATGATACAAGACCATAAAGGAAGGAAAACACAAGGCAGTCTCCTCAAACCATATTTACTGCAGCTGCCAACAGATGGCACTGCAATCATATCTGACATCAGTGGCCACAAAAGATATGGAAAAATTTCATGCTGAAAAATGCCTAAAGGTGAATTAAATGGAAGAAAAGGTGGAATAGGGTCCTGATTACAAACCCAACCTGGAGTGTGTTTGTGTCTTTACAGAGAGAACACCTTAATTGGAAGGAACCTAGTTATTTGTTCCCAAAACACAAGAAACTTTAATAAAAGGAAACTTAGTCTGCTGAGGAGATGCTAAGATGTGCACAAAGGAAAATCTTGATGTTGATGAATTTAAGCTAGTTTGATTAATGAGGTTCATGCAGAGCAGGGAATGTCGACTATTTTCACTCATGTATAACCAGATTTAGGTTCACAACATTGGTCGTCTTCTATAGAGGAGATGGTAGTGAACAGTGGTTCATGAAAGATAATCCTGTCCTCTGGGGCATATCCCACTAATAACCTATGGGTTATTAGTGGGATATGAAAATCTTATTCCTAAAGAGAGTGGGGCTCTCATCTCCTTTGCTTACTAGCTACTCCTGTCAGGATGAGACACTCAAATTAGGTGCCAATAAACTATTCAATACCAGTGAAACTTTGGTGAAAGCCATCTTGCGGTTTAAGGTCAATATATATTCATCTGTTAATTCTGTTCCCATGAAAAAGGGGTGGATCAACCACAGACAAGCATGGACCTTTTGAGGCACTTAATTTTCATGAACTGGGCTCCCTTTCACAAACACAAGATTTACATATATAATGCTTTTTACTGATGGTGAATAATGTAAGCTCCACCTACATTATGATAGGTATTCATTCTACTACAATGTAGCTTTCAACGAAATCAATGTGATCTAAAATATATCTAATCATTTGAATCTTTTAAGAAAATACCATCAAAACTAAAACTACCTCACTAACACAGGATATGATATTCCCTGTGTGTTGTATAAGGTAACTAAGAGATGTGAGAGTGGGGTCTGGATACTCTCCTCTCCTATATTGCTTGCCAAAACTAGTAACAGAGAAAGGAGCCAAGTGAGGATTTTACCCTCTAGGGCTCTTGTCATCTGTTCTGAACTCAATCTCTCTTGCACAAGAGATGGCAATAAGATAGGAAAAAATATACACACATATACATATATATATATATATATATATATATATATATATATATATATATATATATATATATATATATATGATACAGCGCTGGTGGCTGATTCATGTGAGAAACTGCAGAAGCTGGTGACTGAGTTTGGTAAAGTGTGTGAAAGAAGAAAGTTAAGAGTAAATGTGAATAAGAGCAAGGTTATTAGGTACAGTAGGGTTGAGGGTCAAGTCAATTGGGAGGTGAGTTTGAATGGAGAAAAACTAGAGGAAGTGAAGTGTTTTAGATATCTGGGAGTGGATCTGGCAGCGGATGGAACCATGGAAGCGGAAGTGGATCATATGGTGGGGGAGGGGGCGAAAATCCTGGGAGCCTTGAAGAATGTGTGGAAGTCGAGAACATTATCTCGGAAAGCAAAAATGGGTATGTTTGAAGGAATAGTGGTTCCAACAATGTTGTATGGTTGCGAGGCGTGGGCTATGGATAGAGTTGTGCGCAGGAGGATGGATGTGCTGGAAATGAGATGTTTGAGGACAATGTGTGGTGTGAGGTAGTTTGATCGAGTAAGTAACGTAAGGGTAAGAGAGATGTGTGGAAATAAAAAGAGCGTGGTTGAGAGAGCAGAAGAGGGTGTTTTGAAATGGTTTGGGCACATGGAGAGAATGAGTGAGGAAAGATTGATCAAGAGAATATATGTGTCGGAGGTGGAGGGAACAAGGAGAAGAGGGAGACCAAATTGGAGGTGGAAAGATGGAGTGAAAAAGATTTTGTGTGATCGGGGCCTGAGCATGCAGGAGGGTGAAAGGAGGGCAAGGAATAGAGTGAATTGGAGCGATGTGGTATACCGGGGTTGACGTGCTGTCAGTGGAGTGAATCAAGGCATGTGAAGCGTCTGGGGTAAACCATGGAAAGCTGTGTAGGTATGTATATTTGCGTGTGTGGACGTATGTATGTACATGTGTATGGGGGTGGGTTGGGCCATTTCTTTCGTCTGTTTCCTTGCGCTACCTCGCAAACGCGGGAGACAGCGGCAAAGCAAAAAAAAAAAAAAAAAAAAAACAGCGACAAAGTATAATAATAAAAAAAATATATATATATATATATATATATATATATATATCCAGTATATATATATATATATATACTGGAAGGTTCTGAGAGCGATGAAGAATGTGTGGAAGGAGAGAACGATATCTCGGAGCAAAAATGGGCATGTTTGAAGGAATAGCAATTCCAACAATACTCTATGGTTGCAAGGCATAGGCTATGGATAGGGTTGTACGGAGGTGAGTGGATGTATTGGAAATGAAATGTTTGAGGACAATATGTGGTGTGAGGTGGTTTGATCGAGTAAATAATGAAATGGTAAGAGAGATATGTGGAAATACAAAGAGTGTGGTTCAGAGAGCAGAAGAGGGTGTGTTAAAATGGTTTGGACATGTGGAGAGAATGAGTGAGGAAAGATTGAAAAATGAGGATATATGTGTCAGAGGTGGAGGAAACACGAAGCAAGATACCAAACTGGAGGTGGAAGGATGGAGAAAAAAAGATTTTGAGCAATCGGGGTGAGAGACATGCAAGGCATAGTGTGAACTGGAATGATGTGGTATACCGGGGTTGACATGCTGTCAATGGACTGAACCAGGGAATGTGTAGTGTCTGGGGTAAACCATGGAAAGGTTTGTGGGGCCTGGATGTGGATGGGGAGCTGTGGTTTAGGTGCATTACACATGACAGATAGAGACTGAGTGTGAACTAATGTGGCTTTTTTTGTCTGTATTCCTGGTGCTGCCTCACTGAAGCAGGGGATAGCAATGCTGTTTCCTGTGGGGTGGGGTGGTGCCAGGAATGGATGAAGGCAAGCAATCATGAATATGTCCATGTGTATATGTGTATATGTCTATGTATGTGTTGTATATGTATGTTTATGTGCATATGTTGATATGTATATGTATGTGTATGTGCATTTATGTATCTATAAGTGTATGTTAGTGGGGGTCTGGCACTACCTTGCTGAAGTGGGAAACAGTGATCAAGTATCATAATAATAATAATAATCATATAATGTGGTGGTGGTGGTGGTGGTGGTGGAGGGGAATTGGGTATTCAGTAACTGCTATGGAAATAGCGTACAGCTTGTGAAGTTGTGCTGAAAAAAGGCTGGTGAATGGGAATACCTGGTTAAAAAAGAGGGTCATACACAAGTATATGAACCTAAGTAGGACATGATCAACTGGCAGTACTGGATTACATACTTTTGGATGTGAACGTGCTGAAAGGGGCAGCTGGTAGGATGTCTGGTCATTACTTTGAGGAAGAAAGGGTGAAGATCTGTAGAGATTTTTGGAAATGGGGAAATGTTATGACTGAGAAGAAAGTGGTGAGAGTGGATGAATTTGGAAAAAAGATCTGTGAAAGAAATGCCAGGAGAGACTTAGTATTGAATGGTGACCATTCTAACCCCTCTAACTATCGTCCATTTGCCTTGACATCTACCATTTTCAAAGTCTTTGAATCCCTCTTCAACTCCCACATCCTTAAACACCTCAGAATTCTCAGTCCTCTCTGATCACCATGGCCTCCATAAGGCGAGATCCACCAGTAATATTCTTTCCCATCTCACTAATGTCAGGTTATCATCTCTGAAAGATTTTAGGTAGTCATGTGTGGTTGCCACTGACATATCTAAGGCTTTAGACGGTGTGGCAACGGGGTCTCACCTCTAAGCTCCCCTCTTTTGGCTACCCTCCCTCACTTTGCTCCTTCATATCTAGCTTCCTCTCTGACCGAGCAATCTCTACGTTTGTTGATAGATCAGCCTCTCCTCTTCTCAATCAACAGCAGTGTCCCTCAAGGTTCTGTCCTGTCTCCTACACTTTTTCTACTTTTTTTCAAAGATTTCCTCTCCTCAATAAATAATCAAATGCATTCATATGCTGACAACTCAACACTGCATTCATCCACATTCTTCAGTTCTGCTCCCTCTTCTCTCACTTAGTCTGCATTTCATCTTGACAGCTTCCTCAATAAACTTACCAGACTTGGACAAGATATCTCAGTGGGGTACACCAAATCTCTGTTAAGTTTAATGCCACCTCTCTATTGAAAACTCCTCACAACTCTTGTCTCCTTTGACGGTTCTGTAAAGCCACCTCTTGATTCAATGAATATACTTGGTATTACTGGAGCATCCACTCTTTCTTGGAAACCCCACATTACAGGAATAGCTAAGTCTGCCTTCTAAGAAACTGGGTGAGGTGTTTAGATGTCAAAACTTCTTCTCTTCTGAACAGCTGCTCCACTAATACTAGGGATTGATTTGTCTTGGTATGGAGTACTGCTCTCGCATTTGGTTCTAGCTTTGTACGCTGACTTGACTGTTGAGTTGAAATTGATCTGACTTATACAATGTTCCAGGTTAACTTCCAAACTTGACCCCTTTGCCCTAAGCCATAATGTTGGTTCACTTTCCCTCTTCTAGAGGTATTACTTAGCTTCTGCTCCCGAAAGCTGGCTGCTTGTGTGTCCCAACCACTAACCAGACCACACAATATTCAGTATGCTGCTGCATCACATGATTATTGTTTGGCCATTGGAAACTCAAGGTTAGGCCATTTTGATACCTGCCTCTTTCCCTATATGTCAAAGCTTTGGAATTTTTTTACCTTTTTTTCATGTTTTTCTCAAAAACTATAATCTTGCACATTTCAAAAGACAGGTATTTCACTACCTCCAAAATTTGTAAATATTTTCCCTTGTCTTTTCTTTCTTTGTTGCATAATTCTATATTTCAGTTAAGACCTGGCCTTGATGTGGACTTTTATCCATGACTGAAGCCTTCAACATAACAAAAGAGTAAATGAGCTGGCATAGTGGGTGAGGAATGGGAGGTATTTAGGGAAGCAGTGCTGGCATGTGCAAGAGATGTGTGTGACATGCATAAGGACTGGAGGTGGGCAGGTCAGAAGGAGTAGAGAGAAATGGGATGACAAAATAAAGCTGGCAATGAAAGACAAAAAAAAAGATAAATGGGTAGTACTTACAGAGGAGGGCAAATGACTGAGAGATAGGTACGAGAGAGCAGCAGGAAGTAAAGAAGGTGCAGAGATTGTTAAGGATGGCAAATGACTTTTGGGGTGAGCAAGTATCAGTAAACTTTGGGGAGAATAAGATGTTTTGGAAAGGGTCTAATAGTATACAAAAAAAAAAAAAAAATGGAAACATTGGTGAGGGGAAAAATGGGAAAGTAGTAATGTGTTATGATGAAGTGAGAAGGAGAGAGTGAGTATTTCTAAGGCCTTCTAAATGTGTTGATGATAGAGTGGCAGATGTCAGGTGTCTGAATCAGGATAGTATATGAAGTGAGAGAGTCAGGGAGAATGGCTTGGTCAAGAGCGAAGAAGTGATGAAAGCTTTGCATAACATGAAATTTTGCAAGGCAGCTGGAGGGAATAGTTTGCAGTAGAATTTTCTAAGAGGGTGATTATGGTGTTAACTGGATAGTTAGGATTTTCAAAGTATACATGGATAATGGTGCTCAGGAGTGCAAATGACCGGGGGATGTATAAGAGAAAATAGCAACAGGCCAAGAGGAAGGTACAGGGGTTGAAAAAGAGGACAAACGAGAGTTGGGGGAGCAAGTGTTGAAAAAACTTTACAGAGAATAAGATGTTTTGGAAGGAGGTTAATGATGAACAAAAACCAAGAAAGCAAACAGGCATGGGAAAAAGGGGAAGTGGTAACAGGTATCAAAGAACTGAAGAGGAGATAGAGAGATTATTTTGATGGACTGCTGAATGTGCATGATGATTAGTGAGGCAGATGTAATGTGTTTGGATCATGGTGGTATGCGAAATGAAAGACTCATGAAGAGTAATTGAACGAAGAGAGAAGAGGTGGTAAAGCCTTACATATGATGAAATGTGGCAAGGTGGCTGGAGTATATAGTAATGCACTTGAATTTATTACAAAAACGGGTGACTGTGTTTTTGATTGATTACTTATGATTTTCATTGTATGTAAGGAGCATGGTAAGATGCCTGGGGACTGGCATAATGCATGTATAGTGCCACTGCATAAATGGCAAGGGGGGATAAAGGTGAGTGTTCAAACTAAAGAGGTATAAGTCTGCTAAGCCTACCTGGTTAAGTTGTATGGACAGTCATGATTAAGAGGGATGAAGGCATGTACAGAGCATCAGACAGGTTTCAGAAGTGGTAGAAGACATGTGGTCCAGCTGTCTGCTTCAAAGAATGTGTGAGAGAAATACTAAGAGAAACCGATGGATTTATATGTGGCATTCATTAATCTGGAGAAAGCATATGATAGGGCTGATATATATAAATGTCCTGTGGAAGGTCTTAAGAATATATGGTGAGGGGGGAAAGCTACTGGAAGCATGGGAAGTTTTTATTGAGGGTGAAAGAGTGTAAGGCTCTTATTCACATTCATTCTCAAGTTCTCCCTTTTACAAACTATCCCAAATTCAGATGCAAGCTTCAGCAGTTTTTCACCAGAATCTGCCACCAGTGTTGGTTGTGTCATCTGCAAACAACAACTGACTCACTTCCTGGGCCCCTTCAATCCCAACAGACTGCATTCTTGCCCCTCTCTCCAAAACCATTGCATCCATATACAAATAAAACAGCCATCGTGACATCACACACCTCTGCCACAGACCAACCTTCACCTGGAGCCACTCACTTACCTTTACCTACTCACACATGTCTTGCACTCTTGATAAAAACTTCTCACTGCTACTAGTAGCTTTCCTCTTATGCCATATATTCATAAAACCCATCATTCTAATCAACTGTTTCTCTGATTTAACTAAAGTCATAGCATCATCTTCATACAGCAACAGCAGCAGCTTCCAATCTTTTTCTCTATCTTAAGTATCCATATCTCTGACGCCTGCTCCAACTGGAACTCCCTCAAAGGGGTGGTCATGGCAACAGAGTCTCCATAACTAAAGAACTCCAGTGCTGCTTCTTAGCCTTTAGTGCCTCCCCCTTAACAGGCCACTGGTAGAGGGCAAGTCTAGCACAGTGTTAGCAGAGGCTCCTACCTAATGCTCCTACCTACTACTTCAACCTAATATTTCTACCTAATAATCATTAGTATTGCACCAAAATTCCCTCACTTCATATAATGGCCAGTTAAAAATTCATTAAATATTCATGATGACAACAAAAAACCAGGAAGCAAACCATTATTTGTTTCAAATCATTGACTTCTGCCATCATTTACTATCAAACATGCACTACTTCCATTCTGAAAGATCTTAACAAATCTAAATGTCTTCGATTTACACCTTATATAGTCAGATCCTCAAGAAAGTGCTCCTATACACTCACTAAAAAAATCTAATCTCTTCTACTGTGAATAAAATCAAACTGTATAACACAATACATATACATAACTTGAAACCAGTTGTTTTATAGAATTCTGAGAAGAAAATTTGTCTGTATATGTATAGTCTACTTCTTAATGTTAACTATGCCATGTTAAGCTGGTCTTCTCAAGAGTACTGCTGACTGTTAGCACCCTCAAATGCAGAGTACTATCAATTCTAAAATGAAGCAGAGTACCATTAACTCTACACCGTTGTGGAGTACCACCAACTCTACAGTGATGCAGAGTACCACTACCTCTACAGTGATAATGGTTACCACTGTAAACCTATGAGTGAAAATGCTGAATACCCTCTATCCCAGGGACCGAAGTGATGGAACATTACTTCCAAAATACAAATGTTAATGTTATATACCATCAACACTGGAAGGATACTGGCAAGTACCACCACCAAAGACTTACAAATAATGGATATCACAAATTAATAAATGAATGGTAACAATGAGTTTCTACAAACCAATATAATAATGATTAGTATCACAACTTAGGAATATTACTTGAGAGTGATACTATCTCAAAAGTGGTACTTGAAAATACCAACCAACCAACCAAGGAATGAAAATGCTGAGAATCATATGACCCTGAATGATACTTACGAGTGCCACATACCCATATGAGTGTTTATTGAGATCACCTAAATGTTTGATACTAATGAGTAAAATGCAGACAGAGTATTACTGTATGATCACTTCAGTTTAGGTCTAATAAGTATCATCAGGACAGCAAAGTAGGAACGATATTGGTATCACTAAAACAGGAATAATAGTGGTGAGGAGCATCACCTAAGGGTAAATTTCTAGAGAAAAACTAGAAGGGCGAGTACAACCAACCCAGATGTTGTACTTGTAAAGTATCAACAGTATGGAAATAACATGGCTGAATCCTATTAATGCACAAGTGACATTAATAAATAATATATACTCAGAGTGATGATGATGAGAATTATATACTCTGGCATAATTTTTGTAATATCAAATGAATGAACATAAAAGTTGAGCATCAACTAGTTTGGTGGCTAAAGGTAAAAAGCAACAACTCAGAGGTTAAAGAGCTGAGTTTCAACAGAAAAGGAATCACTGATATTTGTGGCTTTAACCATAAGTGATAATGGTAAATATCATAACCAAAGAATTAACTCATGATATCAACCTAAAGTACTACAGACCTAGGACCAAGGAAAGATAGTGAGGAATAATACCATGGAGTGATTCTAATGAACACTAATGTAGGTGTGATACTAGGTTGTTATCAACAACCTTGGAGAGGTACTAGTGGGTACTGTGAATAAAGCAGTGATATTAGTAAACAGCACCAACCTATTAACAAGTGCTGACACCTATCAATTTAGAAAGGACATTTTCTAGCATTACCTACTGAAGAGTGATGTCAGTGAGTTCCATCAATTTCAGAATGTTATCAATGAAGACCATCAACCAAGAAATAGTATCAACAACACTATCCCAAAAGCAGGCCTACAAGGATATTGGGGCAAAATCCCCAGGGGCCTGGAATAAGAGAGATTAAACTTAAACATACTAAAAAATTTGATGTTACAAATATATATTCTATACAGATTAGCATTTGTTGCTGTCTTTCCTGTCATGTGGGCATATAATCCCTATCAAATGAGGAGAACTGGGAAACCATATACAATCCCATCCCCAGGGCCCATGTCAGTTCTTAGTGATCCTGTCCATAAGTAATACAGGTTGTACCTCTTTAATCCAGCAACATTGGAACCTGGCCATTGCTGGAACACAGAAAATGCTGGAAAACATTAAATGACCCCTTTAAAGGCCCTTAGGTGAACACTCTCACCAGTTACTATCAGCTTGGTTTTATATGTTCCTGCAGCATTGCTGCAGCCAAGAATTGTCAACCAATTTTTGGAATCCTTACCCCCAGATGGAGACTCCTCAATATCTTCGGTAAGTGTTTTCCACTGCATATGACACCAAAATAGGGCAGATTCATCAGCATTTTACACTTGTTTTGGGGCTATAAGAAATTAACAGGATTGTTAATTAGCTCGGCTGCAGCATAAACAGATTCTGGTACCTCACTGCTGCTAAAAATGCCATCCTATTAGCGGATCCAAAAACTAGTGGCAGATCAAAAATGTGCTGGACCATGGGAGTTGCTGAACTACAGAGTGCTGGATTAGAGAGGTACAAGTTGCACTAATGAATAATGCTACATTAAGGATGATACTAGTAAGAATCACTGAGCAATGATTGATACAAATGGATATCAACAATGTAAGTAATGAAATATGGTATTATCAGTATCACCAAAGAAGTGTTACATGTAACGTGTATTATCAGTCTAATACTATGACACTAACATCTGACTAAGGAAAACTCCTCGAAATCTCTAGTCTAAGATGTATAGGTGAACTCCATAAGTCCAAAAATAATATCTGGAACAACAACTCAAAGGATGACACTAGTGTGTACTGCAAATAAAAGGAACTGAAGAAAAGTGAAGTGCAGTTCAATCTAACCACTGGGTAGTACTCACAGCAATACTAAGAAGCTAATTTGTCATGCATTGATGGTAATAAACACAACATATATAAGACCGATAAAACTTAAGTCTCTCAAAATAACCAAACAAGATTCTTTTAATCTGTATCACACAAATTGATTCAACATAGACTAATTTGTTTTCAGTGGTATCTTAGTGAAGTACAGTTTGTGGATAACAATAATCAACACCCACTTCTGTTCCATAAGCTTCTGATGATGAAAGTAACACATGTCTTACACATAAAGTTAATATAATCTTATTTCAACTGTCATCACTACAAGAAAAAATGATGATCACTGCAAAATAGCAGTGACAATATATTTTCTGTGGTGATCAGTCTCACAGACCTAGGAATAATACTCATGACTGCCATTGACCTAGGTTGATACTAGTGCACACCACACACAAAGGAATGCTACTGGTGATAACCAATAAACTAAGTGCAATACATATAGTAATCATTACCAATGCCTGGATGACTGGTGGATATTATAATCTTAAACATGATGCTGGTCAATACCAACAACCAGAAAATGATACTAAAAGTACCATTAAGCTGGGAGATATGTTGGTAAGAACCAGCAAACTATAAGTAATAATGTTCATAACAACCTGAGTGAGGTATCAGTGAGCAGCAGTACCCCAAATCCACAAAGATAAAAGATACTGGTGAGCAGCACCAACCTGTGTGGGACTAATCACTATAAATTCATAGCCAATACTGCTGAGCATTAAGAACCTTAGTATGATTATGATAAATATCACCAACCACAGATTGATATTTGTTTGTACCACCAACCTAATGATGAAACTGGCAATTACTAATATGCTCAGATCATATTGATAAGTGTCACCAGTCCATGGATGATAATAATGACTGTGATAATCCTATGATGATACTGATGGGTGTTATTTGTATGAAAGGAATAAAATGAAAATCAAGACATAAAATATATGATGTTCAAGAACCTCATGATGACAACACTTCTCAAAAACAGAGGGTTATGTAATATAAAACCTAAAACAAATGAAACAAAGAACGTAACAGAGTGCACATCTACTCACATCATATCAAAACAAAATGAAACGGCAGCACATATGACAACCACGGAGTCCATTATGTTCCAAAAATCCCTGAGGTACGATCCGGGGTGGAATATCACCCCTAAGTCTATGACCTGTTAGAAAGATGTAGGGGATCCAGTGGTTAGTGCAAATTTCAAGTCATGTGGTGACAACATTATTACTGTGGCACTGTGAATATAACTGTACAAAGTGAGTGGATAAATGTAATTAAGGTGATTAATATCACTGAAAAGGGCTAGTGCTTTCTAGATCTACAACTGTGTCTTTTTTTTTCTTTTTGGGCATTTAGAAGATCTTGTCTTTTATACATTTTAGTGTTAACTTTTAATGTCTTAATGACAAATATGTGTGACTTTCTGATACAAGATCCTCCCATCTGGCTAAATAAGAGAGTAAAATGGTTTGGGTATACATCCCTTGATTAAGTCTACATAGAAGAGTATAGTGAGCCCTTGTTTTATCCAGACACTATCAGTCCCATTAAAATTGTTCAGACAACAAGCTATGCAGATACCTAATTTAGTTAAGCAACTATTAAGTCTGGTTACATACAAATTTTATATACAATAAAAAAAATTGTACATCATTCTAATGATGCTCATCATAAAATAATAAGACAGTTTCATAACTTGAACTTTTACTGTATAAATGTGAAATGTCTGGGGTAAACCATGGAAAGGTCTGTGGGGCCTGGATGTGGATAGGGAGCTGTGGTTTCAGTATACATAAACTGTGGGCAGTATACATAAAAAATCTCATTCCCAGGTTAGTTGTTCTAATAAAGAGAAATTTATTCAAATAAAGTCAGGACAAACAAGGGTTAACTGTACTAGGATTTCTGTGCCAAAATTATTTTTTCTATAAATCTTACATCTATCTTACTCCAAGGGTGCATATACCAAATTACCAACATTATAAAATACACTCAGTGATCAAGACAAACTTTTCTACAGCTACACTTGCACTGTCACATTCACTGAAACCAACCATACACTGACACAGTACAATGTAATGTAGATCTATCAACATTGACAAATTCAAGGGTGAGTTCAATGTATACAAATGAAAATATATGTCAGATAACTCAAGCAGCAGTAGACACTATTCTACTACACCTGTGGTAGTTAACTAAATGTTCACAAAACATGGAAAGTAATTATGATGAATGCATCACAGGAGATAAAACAAGCAACAGTACACAAACACTGTTACAGTGAATGTAAAACAATGTGGGTAATAAATAAAACCTATAAAAAAGTAATGATTAATACGAGTATACCATAATGATCAGCAATGACCAGTATCAGTAGAGTGATGAATTTTAATCAAAGTAAAATAATGGTTAATTAGCAAGGTGATATGAAAAAAAAGATAAGGTCTGACAGAATCAAATAAAGTTATATAAATATATCTATATCCCTGGGGATAGGGGAGAAAGAATACTTCCCACGCATTCCTCACGTGTCGTAGAAGGCGACTAAAGGGGATGGGAGCGGGGGGCCAGAAACCCTCCCCTCCTTGTATCTTAACTTTCTAAAAGGGGAAACAGAAGAAGGAGTCACACGAGGAGTGCTCATCCTCCTCGAAGGCTCAGATTGGGGTGTCTAAATGTGTGTGGTTGTAACCAAGATGAGAAAAAAGGAGAGATAGGTAGTATGTCTGAGGAAAGGAACCTGGATGTTTTGGCTCTGAGTGAAACGAAGCTCAAGGGTAAAGGGGATGAGTGGTTTGGGAATGTCTTGGGAGTAAAGTCAGGGGTTAGTGAGAGGACAAGAGCAAGGGAAGGAGTAGCACTACTCCTGAATCAGGAGTTGTGGGAGTATGAGATAGAGTGTAAGAAAGTAAATTCTAGATTGATATGGGTAAAACTGAAAGTTCATGGAGAGAGATGTGTGATTATTGGTGCATATGCACCTGGGCATGAGAAGAAAGATCATGAGAGGCAAGTGTTTTGGGAGCACCTGAATGAGTGTGTTAGTGGTTTTGATGCAAAAGACCGGGTTATAGTGATGGGTGATTTGAATGCAAAGATGAGTAATGTGGCAGTTGAGGGAATAATTGGTATACATGGAGTGTTCAGTGTTGCAAATGGAAATGGTGAAGAGCTTGTAGATTTATGTGCTGAAAAAGGACTGGTGATTGGGAATACCTGGTTTAAAAAGCGAGATATACGTAAGTATACGTATGTAAGTAGGAGAGATGGCCAGAGAGCGTTGTTGGATTAGGTGTTAATTGATAGACGCACGAAAGAGAGACTTTTGGATGTAAATGTGCTGAGAGGTGCAACTGGAGGGATGTCTGATCATTATCTTGTGGAGGCGAAGGTGAAGATTTGTGGGGGTTTTCAGAAAAGAAGAGAGAATGTTGAGGTGAAGAGAGTGGTGAGAGTAAGTTAGCTTGGGAAGGAGACTTGTGTGAGGAAGTACCAGGAGAGACTGAGTACAGAATGGAAAAAGGTGAGAACAAAGGAGGTAAGGGGAGTGGGAGAGGAATGGGATGTATTTAGGGAAGCAGTGATGGCTTGCACAAAAGATGCTTGTGGCATGAGAAGCGTGGGAGGTGGGTTGATTAGAAAAGGTAGTGAGTGGTGGGATGAAGAAGTAAGATTATTAGTGAAAGAGAAGAGAGATGCATTTGGACGATTTTTGCAGGGAAAAAATGCAAATGAGTGGGAGAAGTATAAAAGAAAGAGGCAGGAGGTCAAGAGAAAGGTGCAAGAGGTGAAAAAGAGGGCAAATGAGAGTTGGGGTGAGAGAGTATCATTAAATTTTAGGGAGAATAAAAAGATGTTTTGGAAGGAGGTAAATAAAGTGTGTAAGACAAGGGAGCAAATGGGAACTTTAGTGAAGGGGGCTAATGGGGAGGTGATAACAAGTAGTGGTGATGTGAGAAGGAGATGGAGTGAGTATTTTGAAGGTTTGTTGAATGTGTTTGATGATAGAGTGGCAGATATAGGGCGTATTAGTCGAGGTGGTGTGCAAAGTGAGACGGTTAACGAAAATGATTTGGTAAATGGAGAAGAGGTAGTAAAGGCTTTACGGAAGATGAAAGCCGGCAAGGCAGCAGGTTTGGATGGTATTGCAGTGGAATTTTTTAAAAAAGGGGGTGACTGTATTGTTGATTGGTTGGTAAGGTTATTTAATGTATGTATGATTCATGGTGAGGTGCCTGAGGATTGGCGGAATGCTTGCATAGTGCCATTGTACAAAGGCAAAGGGGATAAGAGTGAATGCTCAAATTACAGAGGTATAAGTTTGTTGAGTATTCCTGGTAAATTATATGGGAGGGTATTGATTGAGAGGGTGAAGGCATGTACATAGCATCAGATTGGGGAAGAGCAGTGTGGTTTCAGAAGTGGTAGAGGATGTGTGGATCAGGTGTTTGATTTGAAGAATGTATGTGAGAAATACTTAGAAAAGCAAATGGATTTGTATGTAGCATTTATGGATCTGGAGAAGGCATATGATAGAGTTGATAGAGATGCTCTGTGGAAGGTTTTAAGAATATATGGTGTGGGAGGCAAGTTGTTAGAAGCAGTGAAAAGTTTTTATCGAGGATATAAGGCATGTGTACATGTAGGAAGAGAGGAAAGTGATTGGTTCTCATTGAATGTAGGTTTGCGTCAGGGGTGTGTGATGTCTCCATGGTCATTTAATTTGTTTACGGATGGGGTTGTTAGGGAGGTGAATGCAAGAGTTTTGGAAAGAGGGGCAAGTATGAAGTCTGTTGTGGATGAGAGAGCTTGGGAAGTGAGTCAGTTGTTGTTCGCTGATGATACAGCGCTGGTGGCTGATTCATGTAAGAAACTGCAGAAGCTGGTGACTGAATTTGGTAAAGTGTGTGAAAAAAGAAAGTTAAGAGTAAATGTGAATAAGAGCAAGGTTATTAGGTACAGTAGGGTTGAGGGTCAAGTCAATTGGGAGTTAAGTTTGAATGGAGAAAAACTGGAGGAAGTAAAGTGTTTTAGATATCTGGGAGTGGATCTGGCAGCGGATGGAACCATGGAAGCGGAAGTGAATCATACGGTGGGGGAGGGGGCAAAAATTCTGGGAGCATTGAAGAATGTTTGGAAGTCGAGAACATTATCTCGGAAAGCAAAAATGGGTATGTTTGAAGGAATAGTGGTTCCAACAATGTTGTATGGTTGCAAGGCGTGGGCTATGGATAGAGTTGTGTGCAGGAGGGTGGATGTGCTGGAAATGAGATGTTTGAGGACAATGTGTGGTGTGAGGTGGTTTGATCGAGTAAGTAATGTAAGGGTAAGAGATGTGTGGAAATAAAAAGAGCATGGTTGAGAGAGCAGAAGAGGGTGTTTTGAAATGGTTTGGGCACATGGAGAGAATGAGTGAGGAAAGATTGACCAAGAGGATATATGTGTCAGAGGTGGAGGGAACGAGGAGAAGTGGGAGACCAAATTGGAGGTGGAAAGATGGAGTGAAAAAGATTTTGAGTGATCGGGGCCTGAACATGCAGGAGGGTGAAAGGCGGGCAAGGAATAGAGTGAATTGGATCGATGTGGTATACCGAGGTTGACGTGCTGTCAGTGGATTGAATCAGGGCATGTGAAGCATCTGGGGTAAACCATGGAAAGTTGCGTGGGGCATGGATGTGGAAAGGGAGCTGTGGTTTCGGGCATAATTGCATGACAGCTAGAGACTGAGTGTGAACGAATGGGGCCTTTGTTGTATTTTCCTAGCGCTACCTTGCACACATGAGGGGGAGGGGGATGGTATTCCATGTGTGGCGAGGTGGCGATGGGAATGAATAAAGGCAGACAGTGTGAATTGTGTGCATGGGTATATATGTATGTGTCTGTGTGTGTATATATATGTGTACATTGAGATGTATAGGTATGTATACTTGCGTGTGTGGACGTGTATGTATATGCATGTGTATGGGAGTGGGTTGGGCCATTTCTTTCATCTGTTTCCTTGCGCTACCTCGCAAACGCGGGAGACAGCGACAAAGCAAAATAAATAAAATATAATATATTTATATATCTTTCATCTATTTGGTTGCGCTACCTCACTAACGTGGGAGACAGCAACAAAGTAAAATGAATAAATAAATATATCTATTATACTTCGTCGCTGTCTCCCGCGTTAGCGAGGTAGCACAAGGAAACAGACAAAAAGAATGGCCCAACCCACCCACATACACATGTATATACATACACGTCTACACACGCACATATACATACCTATACATCTCAACGTATACATATGTATATACACACTCAGACATATACATATATACACATGTACATAATTCATACTGTCTGCCTTTATTCATTCCCATCGCCACCTCGCCACACATGTAATAACAACCCCCTCCCCCCTCATGTGTGCGAGGTAGTGCTAGGAAAAGACAACAAAGGCCCCATTCGTTCACACTCACTCTCTAGCTGTCATGTATAATGAACCGAAACCACAGCTCCCTTTCCACATCCAGGCCTCACAGGACTTTCCATGGTTTACCCCAGATGCTTAACATGCCCTAGTTCAATCCATTGACAGCATGTTAACCCCGGTATACCACATCGTTCCAATTCACTCTATTCCTTGCACGCCTTTCACCCTCCAGCATGTTCAGGCCCCGATCACTCAAAATCTTTTTCACTCCATCTTTCCACCTCCAATTTGGTCTCCCACTTCTCCTCGTTCCCTCCACCTCTGACACATATATCCTCTTGGTCAATCTTTCCTCAGTCATTCTCTCCATGTGACCGAACCATTTCAAAACACCCTCTTCTGCTCTCTCAACCACACTCTTTTTATTACCACACATCTCTCTTACCCTACCATCACTTACTCGATCACACCACCTCACACCATATATTGTCCTCAAACATCTCATTTCTGGCACATCCACCCTCCTGCACACAACTCTATCCATAGCCCATGCCTCCCAACCATACAACATTGTTGGAACCACTATTCCTTCAAACATACCCATTTTTGCTTTCCGAGATAATGTTCTTGACTTCCATACATTCTTCAACACTCCCAGAATTTTCGCCCCCTCCCCCACCCTATGATTCACTTCCGCTTCCAGGGTTCCATCTGCTGCAAAATTGACTCCCAGACATCTAAAACACTTCACTTTCTCCAGTTTTTCTCCATTCAAACTTACTTCTCAATTGACTTGGCCCTCAACCCTACTGAACCTAATAACCTTGCTCTTATTCACATTTACTCTTAACTTTCTTCTCTCACGCACTTTACCAAACTCAGTCACCAGCTTCTGCAGTTTCTCACACGAATCAGCCACCAGCGCTGTATCATCAGCGAACAACAACTGACTCACTTCCCAAGCTCTCTCATCCCCAACAGACTGCATACTTGCCCCTCTTTCCAAAACTCTTGCATTCACCTCCTTAACAACCCCATCCATAAACAAATTAAACAACCATGGAGACATCACACACCCCTGCCGCAAACCTACATTCAATGAGAACCAATCACTTTCCTCTCTTCCTACACGTACACATGCATTACATCCTCGATAAAAACTTTTCACTGCTTCTAACAATTTGCCTCCTATGCCATATATTCTTAATACCTCCCACAGAGCATCTCTATCAACTCTATCATATGCCTTCTCCAGATCCATAAATGCTACATACAAATCCATTTGCTTTTCTAAGTATTTCTCACATACATTCTTCAAAGCAAACACCTGATCCACACATCCTCTACCACTTCTGAAACCACACTGCTCTTCCCCAATCTGATGCTCTGTACATGCCTTCACCCTCTCAATCAATACCCTCCCATATAATTTACCAGGAATACTCAACAAACTTATACCTCTGTAATTTGAGCACTCACCCTTGTCCCCTTTGCCTTTGTACAATGGAACTATGCATGCATTCCACCAATCCTCAGGCACCTCACCATGAGTCATACATACATTAAATAACCTTACCAATCAGTCAACAATACAGTCACCCCCTTTTTTAATAAATTCTACAGCAATACCATCCAACCCCGCTGCCCTCCCGGCTTTCATCTTCCGCAAAGCTTTCACTACCTCTTCTCTATTTACCAAATCATTTTCCCCTTATCCTCTCACTTTGCACACCACCTCAACCAAAACACCCTATATCTGCCATTCTATCATCAAACACATTCAACAAACCTTCAAAATACTCACTCCATCTCCTCACATCCCCACTACTTGTTATCACCTCCCCATTAGCCCTCTTCACTGAAGTTCCCATTTGTTCCTTTGTCTTAAGCACTTTATTTACCTCCTTCCAAAACATCTTTTTATTCTCCCTAAAATTTAATGATACTCTCTCACCCCAACTCTCATTTGCCCTCTTTTTCACCTCTTGCACCTTTCTCTTGACCTCCTGCCTCTTTCTCTTATACATCTCACACTCATTTGCATTATTTCCCTGCAAAAATCGTCCAAATGCTTCTCTCTTCTCTTTCACTAATAATCTTACTTCTTCATCCCACCACTCACTACCCTTTCTAATCTGCCCACCTCCCACGCTTCTCATGCCACAAACATCTTCTGCACAAGCCATCACTGCTTCCCTAAATACATCCCATTCCTCTCCCATTCCCCTTACCTCCTTTGTTCTCACCTTTTTCCATTCTGTACTCAGTCTCTCCTGGTACTTCCTCATACAAGTCTCCTTCCCAAGCTCACTTACTCTCACCACTCTCTTCACCCCAACATTCTCCCTTTTTTTCTGAAAACCTCTACAAATCTTTACCTTTGCCTCCACAAGATAATGATCAGACATCCCTCCAGTTGCACCTCTCAGCACATTAACATCCAAAAGTCTCTCTTTCACATGCCTATCAATTAACACGTAATCCAATAACGCTCTCTGGCCATCTCTCCTACTTACATACGTATACTTATGTATATCTCTCTTTTCAAACCAGGTATTCCCAATCACCAGTCCTTTCTCAGCACATAAATCTACAAGCTTTTCACCATCTCCATTTACAACACTGAACACCCCATGTATACCAATTATTCCCTCAACTGCCACATTACCCACCTTTGCATTCAAATCACCCATCACTATAACCCGGTCTTTTGCATCAAAACTACTAACACATTTATTCAGCTGCTCCAAAAACACTTGCCTCTCATGATCTTTCTTCTCCTGCCCAGGTGCATATGCACCAATAATCACCCATCTCTCTCCATCAACTTTCAGTTTTACCCATATCAATCTAGAATTTACTTTCTTACACTCTATCACATACTCCCACAACTCCTGTTTCAGGAGTATTGCTACTCCTTCCCTTGCTCTTGTCCTCTCACTAACCCCTGACTTTACTCCCAAGACATTCCTAAACCACTCTTCCCTTTTACCCATGAGCTTCGTTTCACTCAGAGCCAAAACATCCAGGTTCCTTTCCTCAAACATACTACCTATCTCTCCTTTTTTCTCATCTTGGTTACATCCACACACATTTAGAGACCCTAATCTGAGCCTTCGAGGAGGATGAGCACTCCCCGCGTGACTCCTTCTTCTGTTTCCCCTTTTAGAAAGTTAAAATACAAGGAGGGGAGGGTTTCTGGCCCCCCGCTCCCATCCCCTTTAGTCGCCTTCTACGACACGTGAGGGATGCATGGGAAGTATTCTTTCTCCCCTATCCCCAGGGATATTTATATATACATATAATATACATATGACAGCTAGAGACTGAGTGCAAACGAATGTGGCCTTTGATGTCTTTTCCTAGCGCTACCTCATGCGTGTGAAGGGAGGGGGGGTGCCATTTCATGTGTGGCAGGGTGGCAATGGAAATGGATGAAGGCAGCAAGTATGAATATGTACATGTGTATATATGTATATGTCTGTATATGTATGTATACACTGAAATGTATGGGTATGTATATGTGCATGTTTGGCCATCTATGTATATACATGTGTATGTGGGTGGGTTGGGCCATTCTTTCGTCCGTTCCCTTGCAAAACCTTGTTAACGTGGGAGACAGCGACTAAGTATAATAATTCAATAAATAAATATATATACATATATATATGAAATGCATGAAGGATATGGTCATTAGAGGCAACAAATGGAACAGGAACATAGTGAATGATAGCAACTATAGAAAAGTCAAATCCAAAGAATTATGGACAATAATACAAATAACAAAATGATGAAATAGTAATGATGTGAACATAATAATGAACTACATTAAGAAAACTGTCAGCCTACTTTTCAGTAATTCATATAAATCAACAAATTATATTGATCTTCGCATATTATTATATCATTTTGCTTTTGAAAAATTTTTCATTTCATTCCATCACAAGAGATATCAAGAATATTTTACTTACGATGTTATTTCAGAAAGAGATTATCATCTTATTCTTTAAAATATTCAAAAAGATCTCATGCTGCAGTATGAATCAGATGCAAGACTAGTCAAAATCAATTTAATATCAGTCTAGTCTCAAGATATTAGAGAACAATTTATGGGGCTTATGTAACACTGAACAATACTGAGTTTGAAAATCACAATAATAAAAACAATCACTGAACATACTGAGTTTGAAAATCACAATAATAAAAACAATCACATTTCACAATTTCCTTGTAATAAATATTACAGGATTAAAGTCATATGAATTTCTAATCATCAAGATTTAAAATCTTTGTATCTGAAGCATAATTTTTCAAGGAATATTCAAAAGACCAGTTACTAACAAACCTCATGTCAAGAAAAGAAGCCATAAACTTGATATCACAGCTCTTCTTTTATAACATAATTCTAAGGCACTTTATTTTCCTAGTAAAACATTACACTTCTTTTTCTCTTAACTGACTTTCACATTACCTAAATACAACAGTGCTCCAAGTAACAAGTTCCCATAGAGGCCTAATACCTTAATCTCTACCCTGATGAAAGTCAACCAGTGAGGAAGGGAAATGAAGAGTGACAATCCCACTCTTTTACAGAAAAAGGGCATATCTCAAAGATACCCTGTGACCAATCCTACCATCAGTCCTTAAGGGCAAGATTCCCTTGCATGAACCAAAGGTCACCACCATTTCCTCTGAGGGTGCAAGACTAATGTCAAGAGCTTAAACTGAATGTAAGAGCACACCTACACCATTCATTCCCCATTCTGTGTTCACCTAACCAACTTGCATATCTGTTGCACACTCCTTTACTCAATCTACAACTTTTATTACACCCTTCCTTCAACTGTCTTAGTATCCTTCCACCAATGCTTCTTTCACTCCAGTGGGAATTAATTTTTGGGCAATTCCACAAATTGAGGAATTATATGCATGGAGGGCTATCATGAAAAAGGTATGTTTACTTAAATATAAAAGTGCAGTTGGCCACTTATTCCTTTTTCTTCTCTTTTGCAATCTACTTGCATTTATCATTGTGAGTTTGTTCCCCATGCACCTATCACTGTGAGTTTGTTCTCAATACACATCACTCTGAGTTTGTTCTTTAATAAGTTTTTAACCCATTAGTCCTGTTCTGATTGAATTTCATTTCTTTTTTAGATTCTTGCCAAAAATTTTATGCTATCGTCATTAGATGGGATCATAGTTTCATCTGTTGATGCCTCCAGTCCCAACCACTAGGTAAGGATATTTCTTTAGGCAGGAGCCATTATTACAAGGAAACAGACTTGAGCATGAATTGTTTGGCAAGGAAATGGTCCAGAGTGTGAACTACTAGGGAAGGGTGGAATCTAGAAGAAAAAAGCTAGGTTAGCAAATTGTCATAGGACTCACAGGCAAGGGAATGGTTCAGAGGGGAACAGCTTAGCATTTTGTTTATAAGTTTTTGCAATATTATACAGTTACTGTTCTTCAAAACATATGCAGGAAACCTGTTATGCAGGGATGAGGTAGGTGTCTCAGAAGCATTCTAATTATGTCAGAAGAAATTGCAAGGTGGTCACCCTTCCCTAATACTTGCTTAGAGAAAATTCATACATTCCTGTGTAATACCATGGTTAGAACAAGTGGCTTCCTCAAGGATCTACTTGCCTGTGAGTCCTATGACAATTTGCTAACCTAGCTTTTTTCTTCTAGATTCCACCCTTCTCCAGTAGTTCACACTCTGGACCATTTCCTTGCCAAGCAATTCATGCTCAAGACTGTTTCCTTGTAATAATGGCTCCTGCCTAAAGAAATATCCTTACCTAGTGGTTCCCCCTCAGCTCGCTTACTTGCCAGTTATTTAAGCTCCAAACTTTACCCTTTGCTTATCTCTATCTATCTATATCTCTGATGCACATTACCTCCAGAAAGTCCCATCAAGGGGATGGCCATGGCAAAAGAGTCTCCACTTAGCCCTGGCCTTAAATGCCTCCACTGCATACACCATTCCACCCATTCTTCCCCTCTAGTGCTCTTCCACTATATTTCCCTATGTCACAGGTGGTCTTTCTTACACCACCCCTTTAACTGTGCCATCAAACAGGTGGTTCTTCTTACACCACCCCTTTAATTGTACCATCAAACAGTCTCCTTGTAAACTCCCTGTATTACATTCTTTCCACATGCCCAAACCATCTCAAACTATTACGTTTCACCCACTCTGCCACCCCATCATTTATTCCCTGCCATACCAAATCTCTCATACAACCCCTGATCTTCTTCATTCCATCTAGTCATACCACATGCTCCTTTCAAATAACTAATTTCCACAGCCTGGATTCTTGAACTCTGTAGCTTATCTTGCGTCCAAGTTTTGGCTGCATAGGTCAGGGGTAGGAGGACTAAGTTGTCCCTTGATCCTTTCTTTATTTCCATACTTACACCTCTACCCTTCATCATTCTAACAAGAGACCCAGAGACTCTTCAACCCTGTACTTCTTTCTCCCATATCTTTCCTTCCATATCACCAGACTAACCCGAGACAGCTCTTAAATACCTCAATATTGTCACCTCTTCCAGTCTTTCTTTGGGGCTTTGCAAAAACTGATACTTTCACTGTGTTTCCTTTCAACACCATAACTTTATTTCTATTCACATTTACCTTCAATTCCTATGCATAAACACATTATAAAACACACTTACAACCATCTGCAAGTTCTCTTCTCTCTCAGCAAACAACACAATATCATGGGAAAATATGCTTATCACTAGCCACCATAACTCAACACCAAACTCCATCTTTACACCCCTTTTCCCTAGTTTTGTCTTCATCACTCTTATCACTCCATTGCTATAAATGTTAAAAAGCCATGGTGATGTCCCAGAGCTCCACCTCACACATGTAACAGAAACTTTCACTCAATTTTCCATCCAATAATCTCACACATACAACTACTCTTCATACCATCCAACAGTTGTCCCCTACCCAAACATCCCTAACACATCCCACAAATCATTCCACTCAACTCAGTCATATACTTTCTCCAGATCCATAAACGCTGCATACACTTCTTATTTCTTGCTAGATACTAGTCATCTACATTGAATTTTTTCTTTGTATACCAGTTTATCACTTCAGATGATTTCCACATCTAGAGGTTCTTTCTACTGCCTATGCCTTACCTATCAACTTTCATTAATTTTCTATTAACAGTTTTTTTATAACCTTATACAGAGTCATGTTACCCTCACTTCAATCTATCAAAATGTGCAATGACTCTTTGTTACATACCACCTTTTTCTGAGCTTTCTTCAATCTTATTTTCATTCTCATATGGAAAACACAGGAAGGGTCAAAAATTCTGCCTGAGATTTCTTTATTTCCTTATCCCAGGTCCCAGGGAGGTATATTGCCAGTACTACCCGCCTGGGTATTAGGAGGGTTACTGACAGCTTCATAGTGAGCCACCACTTTAGCGGTTGTCAAGTTGCACTCCTCTGACCCAGGTAGCTGTCTTCTCTTTCTGCCTTATCTATACATGAACTGCTGGTATTCTGTCCACAAGCATACAAAATCTCTCTTCCTGTCACACAAAATGCTTGACAACACTTAACCCAAACAGCTCATTCTTTGTAACTCTAGATTTCCCGTGAGGAGTACTGTGTGCTAGCCCTGCCTTTTGGCAAAATGGTAGGAGCAATAGATAAAAGTAGTTGGTAGGAACATTTAGGTAGAAACATTAGGTAGAAGTAGAAGGCAGGAGCATGTTGTAATAGTAATCAGCAGGAACATTGGGGAGGAGCCTCTGGAAACACTGCACTAGACTGGCCCTCTGCCAGTGGCCTGTTAAGGGTGAGGCACTAAAGGCTAAGAAGATGTACTTTAGTTCACTAGTTATGGAGACTTTGCTGTGGCAATCCCCTTGAGGGAGTTCCTGAAAGGGACAGATGTCAGAGATACATATGAATAGACAGTCCCCACAGCTGCAGTATCTGACCTGAAAGGTGCATTGAAATGCTTATCTTTGGTTCTAGAAAAGATGTCTGCATAAGTGTAGTGCTACCCAAGATTTCTGCATCATGGAGGATTTTCTATATGACCCATCTAACTCCAAGACTTGCCACTCCTTGGTAAAGGGATGGAAGATTCTACCAACCTTATAGTGCAAAGAAAAGCCACAGTATGCTCACCCCAACACTAAAGCTGAGAGGTGCACTGAGTTCAATGCCATATACAACTCAGTACATAGTTCAGATAGAAAGATATGGCTTTAATACAACAATTAGTATTCTGAGGTTAAGGTACCATACATTAGAACAGATGCAGGGATGCCACCTTAGTAATCTCACTGAACATATTATGTTTCAGTCATGACTTTTCATTTATGGCTTAGAGCAGCTTCCCTTTCTCCTCTCCCATTTATGCTCTTCCTCTGAAATCAGATTTGACTAATCTAAAAGCCCATATAACATGTCTAGCCTCTGACAATGCAAACATTTTTGACATCAAAATCACCCTGTAGGGAACTATGGTTCTTCACCTTTCACAATCACTGATGTTTATTACTCAACC
The DNA here is from genome assembly GCF_036320965.1 of Panulirus ornatus. Taxonomy (NCBI): domain Eukaryota; kingdom Metazoa; phylum Arthropoda; class Malacostraca; order Decapoda; family Palinuridae; genus Panulirus; species Panulirus ornatus. The sequence continues at coordinate 26,281,276 of NC_092282.1, forward strand.
CTCATCTGAACAACCAGGTCCCTCTACAATGTCTTTCTAAGTGATCCTTCAGACATGCTCCATTCCTAACAAGACTCTGAAATTGGTCCTTTTGTGTCCTATCAATAGTGGACATGTTCTAGAGCATGATTAACTGATTCTGCTACTTTATCACGTAGATATTCAAATTACTTCAGAAGGTCTGTTTACGTATTCAGATAAGGCAGCCACCTAAGCCACATCCATGGGGACAATTGCTTTCTAATTTTGAGAAAGCACTCAATAAAGTGTGATGCACTGTGAAATATTTTGAGCATGATTACTTTTTAACTTTGAAAAAGCACTCAATAAAGTGAGATGCACTGTTAAACATTCTGAGCATGATGACACTAAAAATTCTTGGGACCAGTCTGCTCAAAAGTCTTGTTTTTGTTTTCAACTGCATAAATCCCATCAGGAGTTATAAAACAAGTTTAAAATCTTTAAAATCCTTATTTTGTAAAAGCTTTTGATCTCAGTTTATGTAATAGCAACATTCAGTTCCTACCTCCATTATGTTTGCTTGGCATTTTATAATGATGGAGGGGACAAAGAAGCTTGACCTCCATCCAATATCTGTTTCCCTAAGCAATAAAGAGACAAACATTCAATGCATCTTGATTTGCAGCAAGTTTTTCTTTCTGGGTTTTCTTGATCTGGCATAATACATTCTGTCTAATAATCCCAAGAATTTCTGATGCCCATCTGCAATTACAGGGTCTTTCTTTAGAGTTAATGGGGCTAGGCCTGCAACTCAGACAGGAATGCAGAACTAAAGACACTCAATCCCACACAATATCAGAGACTGAAAACTTAGTTCATTCCTCCCCTTTCAACGCCTTTTTCTTCAAGAGGCAACAGACATGGTTAAGGATAAAAAGAGCTCAACATCATCTTCTCAAATAATATCTTCATGCTACAATATTCAACCTCCATTCATCTTAAGTATCTGAAACAGTGGAGCTAGCATGCTTCTTCCTCTGCATCAAAATTAAGTTTTGTCACGGCAACAGACCTTAACAGAACAGAAAGGTTGTCCCTTCCTCCAAACCTTCTAGAGGCCATAGGAATTTTTGCAATTCCAGCAAATCCTCTTTAGGAATCCAAACTTTCTAGAAGCTGAAGGTCAAAAATCCAATCTTTCTAAAGGCTAAGGGAGTTGCTTTACTACCAGCATACACTCTTCAGGAAATACTCAGCCCAAGTAATGCTCTGCTGGTCAGGTGCAAAATTACTTTCTAGGAGATGCTTTGGAAATTAAAAGGAGTATACCTCTTCGTTTCCACAAGCACATCGGTCAGTCCACAAAAAATTTTCTCACAAGTTATATCAGTGACATAACCCAGAATAGAATCATCAAAACTGAGAGGGCTTGTGTATCTCAAAATCCCATTTTCAAACAAGAAAAAATTCATCAAAGAAAAGGCTAATCTTTCATTCAGCAATTCTCAAAATGTCTGTTTTCAAAGTAAAACATGTCCCTCCAAAACATTTCTTGACACTAGGCATGCACTATCACTATGTTTACTGGCACATTCCTAACCCTCTACATTAAAAAAAGTACTTATGATTCACGACAAAAAAGAAAACCTGACAGTTCACTCTTTGTGCCTCAGCCTTGCAATAGAAGTTTTTACCATCAAAGTAAAAACAAGCATTTCTAGCCTTCATTTTCCCAAAAAGTAAACAGCTCAGCACACATGAATGACTTCTTGTTCATGATCTTATTCAAGGATGAATACAAAATTCATTCATACACAATACCCTTCAAAAATATTAGGTGAAATCCAACAAACAAAAATCAAATACACACCAAATCAAAATTGAAGAGCCCATGGATAATTGGGTACATAGATGTGCAAAGCCTAATAACTCAGAACTCTGCAATGAAAGTAAAAGTCTTCAGTGAATACACTAAGGACAAGGGGAGAATGAATACTTCCCACGTATTCCCTGCGTGTCGTAGAAGGCGACTAAAAGGGGAGGGAGCGGGGGGCTGGAAATCCTCCCCTCAATTTTTTTTTAATTTTCCAAAAGAAGGAACAGAGAAGGGGGCCAGGTGAGGATATTCCCTCAGTGGCCCAGTTCTCTGTTCTTAACGCTACCTCGCTAACGCGGGAAATGGCGAATAGTTTGAAAAAAAAAAAAAAAAAAATCAATATAATAGACATATTGATTAATGACAAAATATGAGTAGAAGCAAACTTAGGGTCATGTGAAATTTTCCAAGCAGACAGAATTAAGGTTAAGCAAGGTGGAGCGACAATGTATGTAACACCAACAGTTTACAGCCCTCTAGAAAAGAGTAATGACCCAGAAAATGTAAACCTATAATAATAAAGGAACAATCAAGACACTCCCTCCTAATAGATGGTAAATTCTTAATACTGGGGGGTAGGTCTTCCATGTGGGGAAATTCAAACTCTCAAGGAGACAGAAAATCAAGGAGATAAAAGTTCTCAGAATGAATATATGAGAATTTCCTGTCTAAACAAATCACAGAGCTTATGAGAACCAAGGAAATGATACGCTATCTCTGCTAGATCTCGCTTTTACATACAGTAGTATGAAAAATGACCATATCACATAGGATACACCAACTGAAGAATGTGATAATGCAATGCTTGAACTTGACTTTGTAGTTGAGGACACAAAAAGGGGGCTCCTTGGGACTTCAAGGGGAAATAAAAGTAAGGCAAACATGTAGAGCTAAGACAACTATGTTGAGCTAAAAAGTTCTTTGAGAGTGTAAACTGGAAAATGGAGTTCTGTAATTGGAGTATCAACCAGTGCTACTGATGGGTCTGTGGAATACCGCTGGAATCAAAATGGAAAAGGTCAAAAAAGAGAAATAGTTCGAGAAAATGCCCAAAAGCATGTGGGGAAATCTAAACTCTCAAGGAGACAGAAAATCAAGGAATGAATAAATGGTTAACGTACAATAAAGAATAATAGCAGTTACAAGGGAAACATAATACTTTGGACAATTAAGTATAAAATCAAAAACATGTCAGACCTAAAATTTTGTTCCTTTCTTGTTGTGCTCACACAATATCAACTACTGCCCTCAAAAGTACTACCTATATTGATAGTGGCTGTACCACTGGTAATGAGGTAATTTTCTTGAGTAAACTAGTTTCCCAACTGAGCAACAACTTGTCAGAAAGTGGAGACCAACCCAGCAATAGCACAAGCATTCTGCCTGGCACTCATCCTAATGTTTTGATGAGTTGTGTCCTGGGTGAAAGCACAGATAAGAAATGAGGAGGATGGGAGAGCTCCATCAGTGTGGGTTCAATAAAATAAAAAAGCATATTCCTTTAACATTTCAGAAAGAGAATTCTCTTTGCACTGCCCACACTAAAAGATATAACAATTATTTCCAAAAGTATAAACAATCAAAACCTGCAATTTCAAAAAGGCCTTACCTCAGAAATTTCTTGCCACCAAAAAAAAGCATCAAAGATTCTGTACACAAAAAAGAAAACCTGACAGTTCACTCTTTGTGCCTCAGCCTTGCAATAGAAGTTTTTACCATCAAAGTAAAAACAAGCATTTCTAGCCTTCATTTTCCCAAAAAGTAAACAGCTCAGCACACATGAATGACTTCTTGTTCATGATCTTATTCAAGGATGAATACAAAATTCATTCATACACAATACCCTTCAAAAATATTAGGTGAAATCCAACAAACAAAAATCAAATACACACCAAATCAAAATTGAAGAGCCCATGGATAATTGGGTACATAGATGTGCAAAGCCTAATAACTCAGAACTCTGCAATGAAAGTAAAAGTCTTCAGTGAATACACTAAGGACAAGGGGAGAATGAATACTTCCCACGTATTCCCTGCGTGTCGTAGAAGGCGACTAAAAGGGGAGGGAGCGGGGGGCTGGAAATCCTCCCCTCAATTTTTTTTTAATTTTCCAAAAGAAGGAACAGAGAAGGGGGCCAGGTGAGGATATTCCCTCAGTGGCCCAGTTCTCTGTTCTTAACGCTACCTCGCTAACGCGGGAAATGGCGAATAGTTTGAAAAAAAAAAAAAAATCAATATAATAGACATATTGATTAATGACAAAATATGAGTAGAAGCAAACTTAGGGTCATGTGAAATTTTCCAAGCAGACAGAATTAAGGTTAAGCAAGGTGGAGCGACAATGTATGTAACACCAACAGTTTACAGCCCTCTAGAAAAGAGTAATGACCCAGAAAATGTAAACCTATAATAATAAAGGAACAATCAAGACACTCCCTCCTAATAGATGGTAAATTCTTAATACTGGGGGGTAGGTCTTCCCATGTGGGGAGAATTCAAACTCTCAAGGAGACAGAAAATCAAGGAGATAAAAGTTCTCAGAATGAATATATGAGAATTTCCTGTCTAAACCAAATCACAGAGCTTATGAGAACCAAGGAAATGATACGCTATCTCTGCTAGATCTCGCTTTTACATACAGTAGTATGAAAAATGACCATATCACATAGGATACACCAACTGAAGAATGTGATAATGCAATGCTTGAACTTGACTTTGTAGTTGAGGACACAAAAAAGGGGCTCCTTGGGACTTCAAGGGGAAATAAAAGTTGGGCAAACATGTAGAGCTAAGACAACTATGTTGAGCTAAAAAGTTCTTTGAGAGTGTAAACTGGAAAATGGAGTTCTGTAATTGGAGTATCAACCAGTGCTACTGATGGGTCTGTGGAATACCGCTGGAATCAAAATGGAAAAGGTCAAAAAAGAGAAATAGTTCGAGAAAATGCCCAAAAGCATGTGGGGAAATCTAAACTCTCAAGGAGACAGAAAATCAAGGAATGAATATATGAGAATTTCCTGTCTAAATAAATCACAGAGCTTATGAGAACCAGGGAAATGATACACCATGTCTACTAGATTTTGCTTTTACACACAGTAGTATGAAAAATGACCATATCAAATAGGATACACCAAATGAATAGTGATAATGCAATGCTTGAACTTGATTTTGTAGTTGAGGACACAAAAAGGGGGCTCCTGGGGACTTCAAGGGGAAATAAAAGTTGGGCAAACATGTAGAGCTAAGACAACTATGTAGAGCTAAAAAGTTCTTTGAGAGTATAAACTGGAAAATGGATTTCTGTAATTGGAGTATCAACCAGTGCTACTGATGGGTCTGTGGAATACCGCTGGAATCAAAATGGAAAAGGTCAAAAAAGAGAAATAGTTCGAGAAAATGCCCAAAAGCATGTGGGGAAATCTAAACTCTCAAGGAGACAGAAAATCAAGGAATGAATATATGAGAATTTCCTGTCTAAATAAATCACAGAGCTTATGAGAACCAGGGAAATGATACACCATGTCTACTAGATTTTGCTTTTACACACAGTAGTATGAAAAATGACCATATCACATAGGATACACCAACTGAAGAATGTGATAATGCAATGCTTGAACTTGACTTTGTAGTTGAGGACACAAAAAGGGGGCTCCTTGGGACTTCAAGGGGAAATAAAAGTAAGGCAAACATGTAGAGCTAAGACAACTATGTAGAGCTAAAAAGTTCTTTGAGAGTATAAACTGGAAAATGGATTTCTGTAATTGGAGTATCAACCAGTGCTACTGATGGGTCTGTGGAATACCGCTGGAATCAAAATGGAAAAGGTCAAAAAAGAGAAATAGTTCGAGAAAATGCCCAAAAGCATGTGGGGAAATCTAAACTCTCAAGGAGACAGAAAATCAAGGAATGAATATATGAGAATTTCCTGTCTAAACAAATCACAGAGCTTATGAGAACCAAGGAAATGATACGCTATCTCTGCTAGATCTCGCTTTTACATACAGTAGTATGAAAAATGACCATATCACATAGGATACACCAACTGAAGAATGTGATAATGCAATGCTTGAACTTGACTTTGTAGTTGAGGACACAAAAAGGGGGCTCCTTGGGACTTCAAGGGGAAATAAAAGTAAGGCAAACATGTAGAGCTAAGACAACTATGTTGAGCTAAAAAGTTCTTTGAGAGTGTAAACTGGAAAATGGAGTTCTGTAATTGGAGTATCAACCAGTGCTACTGATGGGTCTGTGGAATACCGCTGGAATCAAAATGGAAAAGGTCAAAAAAGAGAAATAGTTCGAGAAAATGCCCAAAAGCATGTGGGGAAATCTAAACTCTCAAGGAGACAGAAAATCAAGGAATGAATATATGAGAATTTCCTGTCTAAATAAATCACAGAGCTTATGAGAACCAGGGAAATGATACACCATGTCTACTAGATTTTGCTTTTACACACAGTAGTATGAAAAATGACCATATCAAATAGGATACACCAAATGAAGAGTGATAATGCAATGCTTGAACTTGACTTTGTAGTTGAGGACACAAAAAGGGGGCTCCTTGGGACTTCAAGGGGAAATAAAAGTAAGGCAAACATGTAGAGCTAAGACAACTATGTAGAGCTAAATTTGATTTGCAGGCTGAAACTGCTCCAAACAGACAAAATGTAGATGGTTATTCCCATTTCATGTGCTTCAAACTTTTGCCTTTAAAGTTAAAAGAATATGGGATTTACTTTAAAGACAAAATCTCAATGAATATTTTCCTCCATCCTGTAAAAGCTATGTGAACTAAAGCCCTTCTCACACTTAAATCATTTAACTGCATTAAGGCTTCTCCACAGCCATCATATGAATCTTTAGGTATCCAGGGATCACAGTTCCAATTAAGACAGACACTATCATGGTGGGCACTCTACCTGTTATGACAACCTTCCACACACCATATTACAGAAATGCAATTTCTACCTATTTTTCTTTCTAAGTTCCCTTATTTCCTTCTCTTGAATTGCAGAATACCACAATCAATCCTACAATAACATTAATATGTACATGAGGACAATTGCTAGAGACAATTCAATGGGAACAAAGGCAGGTCTAATAGAATAACTGTCTAGTCTCTTACATAAGGGATGAGCTACCACCTAGAAGGAACAACCATGAGAGAGCCAGACTGACTAATGTTGGCTGGTGAATTCAGGTAGGAACATGATAAGAGACTTGTCCTTATAAAAGTATTCTGAGAAGGGGTGACCACATTATTTGGTAAATTTGACTTCCTGTTTCATCTGTTTATACTATTCTGCCATACTTCCTTACAGGCCATCAGCATACCTTTTAAGTCTGCTATTAAAGAAAAACAGGATGACAGTAATCTTGAATACAATGAATAACCCAAACCACAAAACAATAATGATAAAATAACTACATGACAAACTTTTCAATGAACATAGTAAATGAAATGCTGCACACCTTCAATAATGTGCATTAAGGTGAAAAATATCAGCCTAAATATAATAAATTTAGTATACTGTAAAGAGATTAATATCATCTAGAAATTCCTGCAAAATGATGAAAAACTACAAAGTAAAATCAAAATGAACATGATTAATTATGACAGGCTAAATATAATGAACAAATATGGCAAGATGAATACAGCAGAGAACTATAGCAACAACATTAACATAATCACGAACAGCTACAAGATTAATATATCATAAACCACTACACTAAGTCCAATAAATCAATGATGAGTCAAAAGTGAAGAAGATTTATAGAAAAAATCTGGAAAGATTGACAGAATGATGAACAGAAAGATGAATAACAATTATTTGCAGGGAATAATGAAGAGTATATGAAAGTTATAAGATAAATAATCAATAGCAAGACAAAAACTTCAAACAAGTCTGCTCCAATGAGGGATGGATAATGATAATACTGTGATCAAATTTTCTAATCAAGGATATGAAAAAGATATATTAGATTCATATATATGCTTTCTATGTGAAGATCTGAACTCGATGCTGCACAAGGAGTAAATACCACTTATTTCTAAAAAGCTGAGGAATGAATAAATGGTTAACGTACAATAAAGAATAATAGCAGTTACAAGGGAAACATAATACTTTGGACAATTAAGTATAAAATCAAAAACATGTCAGACCTAAAATTTTGTTCCTTTCTTGTTGTGCTCACACAATATCAACTACTGCCCTCAAAAGTACTACCTATATTGATAGTGGCTGTACCACTGGTAATGAGGTAATTTTCTTGAGTAAACTAGTTTCCCAACTGAGCAACAACTTGTCAGAAAGTGGAGACCAACCCAGCAATAGCACAAGCATTCTGCCTGGCACTCATCCTAATGTTTTGATGAGTTGTGTCCTGGGTGAAAGCACAGATAAGAAATGAGGAGGATGGGAGAGCTCCATCAGTGTGGGTTCAATAAAATAAAAAAGCATATTCCTTTAACATTTCAGAAAGAGAATTCTCTTTGCACTGCCCACACTAAAGATATAACAATTATTTCCAAAAGTATAAACAATCAAAACCTGCAATTTCAAAAGGCCTTACCTCAGAAATTTCTTGCCACCAAAAAAAGCATCAAAGATTGCTGTACACAAAAAAGGAAAATCGACAAAAAAAACAAGTGAAATGAAAGAGGGTGGGAATTTATATTACTTCAGACACTATCAGAAAGTCACTTCCAAACCATCATCAATTAATTTGGAATTCTTAGTGTTACCCAGTAAAAAAGGACACCCTTAGGAAGGAGACATGAATGACGCAAGAGAACAGGGAGAATTGCATCATTTCATTAAATAATACTGACAAAAGAAATGTACATCAGAGTGATAAAATAAGGTTCTCATTTAGATGTGCAACACAGGAAACTGCTACTATGTAAAACTGGTACATAAGTACCTATGGAGTAACTGAGAAGATTATAAAGTTCATCAACTCATTTAAAGACTATTCTAGATGCACCCTCAACATACAAAACCTGTAAAAGGAGGTAAAATATTTTTCAGCCAATCATATGATCTCTGTACATCATTCTGCAGTGTCAAAACTCACCTAAAATATTTCCATAACTAAAAAATGAAAAGGGCTTCATATTCTGACTACTTGTTGCTTATATTAAAACAGACTTTCTGTTTTAGAAAAATCCTGTTTTCCACAAGGATCAAAAAAGCAAACACATACTTCCTTGAACTAAAAGCCTGCCTTCATCCCTTCCAGATGTCACCCCGCCTCACAGGAAACAGCATCACCACCCCCTACGACAGCAAGGTAGCGCCAGGAAAAGACAAAAACAGCCATATTCATTCACATTCAGTCTCTAGCTGTCATGTGTAATGCACCGAAACCACAGCTCCCTATCCATATCCATGCCCCACAGACCTTTCCATGGTACACCCCAGATGTTTCACATGCCCTGGTTCAGTCTATTGATAGCATGTCGACCCTGGTATAACACATCATTCCAATTGCATGCCTCTCATCCTCCTGCATGTTCAGGCCCCTATCACTCAAAATCTTTTTCATCCAATCCTTCCATCTCTAATTTGGTCTCCCACTTCTTGTTCCTCCACCTCTGACACATATCTCCTCTTTGTCAAACTTTCCTCACTCATTCTCTCGATATGTCCAAAGCACTTCAACACACCCTCTTCTGCTCTCTCAACCACACTCCTTTTATCACCACACATCTCTCTTATCCTTTCATTACTTACTTGATCAAAATCATCTCACACAACATTTAATTTCCAACACATCCACCCTTCTCAGCACAACCCTATCTATAGCCCATACTTCACAACCATACAATATTGCTGGAACTGCTATTTCTATAAACATACTAATTTTTGCTCTCTGAAATAACATTCTCTCTTTCCACATATTTTTCATCACTCCCAGAACCTTTGCCCCCGCACACTCACTCACCTTACGACTCACTTCCACTTCCATGGTTCCAATCACTGCCAAGTCCACTCCCAGTTATCGAAACACTCTAATTTCTCCATTTTTTCTCCATTCACAATTACATCTCAACCAACTTGTCCCTCAACGCTGCTGAACATAATAACTTTGGTCTTATTCACATTTACTCTCAACTTTCTCCTTTCACACACTTTTCCAAACTCAGTTACCAACTTCTGCAGTTTCTCACATGAATTTGCCACCAGTGCGGTATCAGTGGCAAACAACAACTGACTCACTTTCTAGGCTCTCTCATTCCCAACAGACTGCATAATCGCCCCACTCTCCAAAACTCTTGCATTTACCTCCCTAATCACCCCATCCATAAACAAATTAAACAACCATGGTGACATCACACACCCCTACCACAGACCGACCTTCACTATGAACCAATCAGTCTCCTCTCTTCCTACTCGTACACATGCCTTACACCCCAAGTGATATAAACTTCTCACTGCTTCTAGCAGCTTACCTCCCACTCTATATCTACTTAAGACATTCTACAAAGCATCACTATCAATCTAATCATATGCCTTCTGCAGATTCATAAATGCAACATACAAATCCATCCATTTTTCCAAGTATTTCTAACATACATTCTTCAAAGTAATCACCTGATTCACATACACACATATATAGATATACATGTGTTATCCCTGGGAATAGGAAAAAAGAATTCTTTCCACATATTCCCTGTGTGTCATAGGTGACCAAAAGGGGTGGAAGTTTGGGCTGGAAATCCTCCCCTCCAGTTTTTTACTTTTCCAAAAGAAGGAACAGAGAAGGAAGCCAAGTGAGGATTTTCCCTCTAAGGCTAAGTCCTCCATTTTCTATGCAATATTGCTAACATGGGAAATGGCAAATAAGTATAAAAAAAACAAATGTACACACACACATATATGCACATATTCATACTTGCTCTCCCTCATCCATTCCCAACATCATCCTGCCTCACAGGAAACAACACAAATGCATGAAGGAAACAAAAAAAGGTAATATATACATTATCTTTTCCACCACACACAATAGCCGTCCTCTGCTCAGCGAGGTAGCGCTAGGAAACTGATGAAGAAATACCACATCCGCTCAAGTCCATACGGGAGCTGCCATTTTTAATGAATCAAAACCACAGTTCCCTCCCTATCCACATAAAGGCCCCCAAAGACCTTTCCATTGTTTACCCCAGATGTTTCACTTGCCCTTGTTCAATCCATCGACATCAGTATGCCACATTATCCCATTCCAATTCACTCTATTCGTGCTCGACTTTCACCCTCCTGCATGTTCAGACCCCAATTGCTCAAAGTCTCTTTCACTCCATCCTTTCACCTTCAATTTTGTCTCTCACTTTTCCCTGTTCCCTCCACTTCTGACACATATATCTTCTTTGTTAACCTTTCCTCTCTTATTCTCTCTTTTATTATACAATACTTAGTTGCTGTCTCCTGCGTTAATGAGGTAGTGCAAGGAAACAGACGAAAGAATGGCCCAACCCACCAACATACACATGTATATACATACACGTCCACACACGCACATATACATACCTATACACTTCAATATATAAATACATATACATACACAGACATAAATATATATACACATGTACACATTCAGAATTGCTGCCTTCATCCATTCCCGTTGCCACCCTACCACACATGAAAACCAGCACTTCCCTCCTCCCCGCACGCATGAAGTAGTGCTAAGAAAAGACAACATAGACCCCATTCATTCACACTCAGTCTCTGGCAGTCATGTGTAATGCACTAAAACCACAGCTCCCTTTCCACATCCAGGACCAAAAAACTTTCCATGCCCTGGTTCAATCCATTGACAGCATGTCAACCCCAATGTACCACATTGTCCCAATTCACTCTATTCCTTGCACGCCTTTCACCCTCCTGTATGTTCAGGCTCCGATTGCTCAAAATCTTTTTCACTCCATCGTTCCACCTCCAATTTGGTCTCCCACTTCTCGTTCCCTCCACCTCTGACACATATATCCTCTTTGTCAATCTTTCCTCACTCATTCTCTCCATGTGACCAAACCATTTCGATACATCCTCTTCTGATCTCTTAACCACACTCCTTTTATGATGATACATTTCTCTTACCCTCTCATTACTTACTCGACCAAACCACCTCACACCACATATTGTCCTCAAACATTTCATCTCTAACATATCCACCCTCCCCCGCACAACCCTATCTATAGTCCATGCCTCGCTACCATATATTGTTGGAACCACTATTCCTTCAAACATTCCCAATTTTGCTCTACCAGATAACGTTCTCAACTTCCACACATTCTTCAATACTCCCAGAACCTTCGCCCCCTCCCCCACCCTGTGACTCACTTCCACTTCCATGGCTCCATCCGCTGCTAAATTCACTCCCAGATATCTACAACACTTCACTTCCTCCAGTTTTTCTCCATTCAAACTTACCTCCCAATCAACTTGTCTCTCAACCCTACTGAACATAATTACCTTGCTCTTATTCACATTCACTCTCAGCTATCTTCTTTCACATACTTTACCAAACTCAGTCACCAACTTCTGCAGCTTCTCACCTGAATCAGCCACCAGTGCTGTATCATCCATGAACAACAACTGACTCACTTCCCAAGCCTTATCATTCACAACAGACTGCATACTTGCCCCTTTCTCCAAAACTCTTGCATTCACCTCCCTAACAACCCCATCCATAAACAAATTAAACAACCATGGAGACATCACGCATCCCTGCCACAAACCGACATTCACTGGGAACCAATCACTTTCCTCTCTTCCTACTCATACACATGCCTTACGTCCTTGACAAAAACTTTTCACTGCTTCTAGCATATTTCCTCCCACACCATATACTCTGAATACCTTCCACAGAGCATCTCTATCAACTCCATCATATCCCTTCTCCAGATCCATAAATGCCACATACAAATCCATCTGTTTTTCTCTCTATGTGTCCAAATCATTTCTATACACCTTCTTCTGCTCTCTTAACTGCACTCTTTTCATTTCCACACATCTCTTTTACCCTGTCATTACTTACTCAATCAAACCATCTCACACCACTTACTGTCCTCAAACATTTCATTTCCAACCCATCCACCCTCCTCAGCACAACCCAATCTATAGCCCATGCCTCGCAACCATGGAGAGTTGTTGGAACTGCTATTCCTTCAAACATACCCATTTTTGTCCTCTGAGATAGCGATCTCTCTTTCCACACATTCTTCATCTCTCCCAGACCCTTTGCCCCCTCCCCTACATGATGACTCTTCTGTTTCCAAGGCTCCAATTGCTGCTAAGTCCACTCCTGGATATCTAAAACACTTCACTTCCTCCAATTTTCCTCCATTCAATATCATCCCAACTAACATGTTCCTCAATCATGCTGAACCTAATAACCTTGCTTTCATTTACATTTACTCTCAACTTTCTCTTTTTTGCACACTCTTCCAAATGGTTATCAACTTCTGCAGTTACTCACTCGACTGTATACTTACCCCTTGCTCCAAGATTCTTGCATTTACCTCCCTCACCACCCAATCTATAAAAAATCAAACAACCATGGTGACAACACACACTCCTGACACAGACCAACCTTCACTGGGAACTATTCACTCTCTCCTTTTCCTAATAGTTCACATGCCTTACGCCCTTTATAAAAACTTCTCACTTCTAGCAGCTTACCTCCCACACCATATATTTCTAAAACCTTCCACAGGCATCTCTATCAACACTATCATATGCCTTAACTACATCCATAAATGCTATATACAAATCTATCTGTTTTTCTATATATTGCTCAACACATTCTTCAAAGCAAACACCTGATCCACACATCCTCTACCATTTCTGAAACCATACTGCTCCTCCCCAGTCTAATGCTCTGTACATGCCTTCATCCTCTCAATCAATACCATCCCATACAACTTACGGGTACACTCAAAAAACTTATACCCCTGTAGTTTGAATACTCACCTTTATCCCTTTTGTCTTTATACAAAGGCACTATACATGCATTCCACCAATCCTCATGTACTTGACACTGATCTATACATATATCAAATATCCTTATCAGTCAATCAGCAACACAGTTATCCCCTTTCTTAATAAATTCAACAGCAGTACCATCTACTCCATCGCTTTGCCGCATTTCATCTTCTGCAAGGCTTTCACCAACTCTTCTCTCTTCACCAAACAACTCTTCATGACTCTTTCACTTCACATACCACCCTGACCTAAATACCATACATCTGCCACTCTATCATCAAACACATTCAATAGTCCTTCAAAATACTCACTCCATCTCCTTACTTCATCATTACCTTGTATCACTTCCCCTTTTGCCCCATTCACCAATGTTCCCATTTGTGCTATTGTCTTTTGCAGACTATTTACCTCCTTCTAAAATATCTTTTTATGCTCCCTAAAGCTAAATGCTACCCTCTCTCCCAAATCTCATTTACCCTCTTTTCCAATCCTTGCACCTTTCTCTTCACCTCCTGCTGCTGTCTCTAATGCATCTCCCAATTACTTGCACTCCTTCCCTGTAAGTACCACCCAAATGTTTCTGTTGTTTCTTTCACTAGCAACTTTACTTCTCCACCCCACCATGACTACCTTTTCTAATCTGCCCACATCCTACCTTTCACATGCCACATGCATTTCTTGCACATGCCATCACTGCTTCCCTAAATACCTCACATTCCTTATCCACTCCCATTACTTTAACTGCTATCACCTTTTTCCATTGTATACTCTGTTTCTCCTGGTATTTCTTCAAACAAGTCTCCTTTCTAAGCTTACTGACTCTCACCACTCTCTTCTCCCTGACACTGTTTCCTCCTTTTCAAGAACCTCCAGAAATCTTCACCCTCCCTTCCACAAGATAGTGATCAGATATCCCACCAGCTGCCCCTCTCAGCACATTTACATTTAAAATTCTCTCTTTTAAATGCCTATCAATTAATAAACACGCAATGTAATTGCCTGTTGACCATCTCTCCTGCTCACATACAATTATCTAACATTATATATATTCATTATACTTAGTCGGTCTCCCGCATTAGCAAGGTAGCACAAGGAAACAGATGAAAGAGTGGCCTAACCCACCCATATACACATGTATATACATAAACACCCACACACGCACATATACATACCTATACATTTCAACATATATCGTACATATACATACACAGACATATACACATATACACATGTACATATTCATACTTGCTGAATTTATCCATTCCTGTTGCCACCCAGCCACACATGAAATGGCACCCCCCTCCCCGCGCACGTGGGAGAGGTAATACATATACATTACTATACTTTGTCGCCGTCTCCCGCGTTACTGAGGTAGCACAAGGAAACAGATGAAAGAATGGCCCAACCCACCCACATACACATGTATATACATAAATGCCCACACACACACACACACACACACATACCTGTACATTTCAACTTATACATCCATATACATAGACAGACATATACATATATACATATGTACATATTCATACATACTGCATTCAACCATTCCCACCGCCACCCTGCCACACATGAAATGGCACCCCCATTCCCCCCGCGTGCATGCGAGGCAGTTCTATGAAAAGACAACAAAGGCCACATTCGTTCAGTCATTCTCTAGCTGTCATGTGTAATGCACCAAAACCACAGCTCCCTTTCCACATCCAGGCCACACAAAACTTTCCATGGTTTACCCCAGACGCTTCACATGCCCTGGTTCAATCCACTGACAGCACATCGACCCCGGTATACCACATTGCCCCAATTCACTCTATTCCTTGCACGCCTTTCACCCTCCTGCATGCTCCGGCCCCGATCACTCAAAATCTTTTTCACTCCATCTTTCCACCTCCAATTTGGTCTCCCACTTCTCGTTCCCTCCACCTCTGACACATATATCCTCTTGGTCAATCTCTCCTCACTCATTCTCTCCATGTGACAAAACCATTTCAAAACACCCTCTTCTGCTCTCTCAGCCATACTCTTTTTATTTCCACACATCTCTCTTACCCTATCATTACTTACTCGATCAAACCACCTCACACCACATATTGTCCTCAAACATCTCATTTCCAGCACATCCACCCTCCTGCGCACAACTCTATCCATAGCCCACGCCTCGCAACCATACAACATTGTTGGAGCCACTATTCCTTCAAACATACCCATTTTTGCTTTCCGAGATAATGTTCTCGACTTCCACACATTCTTCAAGGCTCCCACAACTTTCGCCCCCTCCCCCACCCTATGATTCACTTCCACTTCCATGGTTCCATCCGCTGCCGAATCCACTCCCAGATATCTAAAACACTTTACTTCCTCCAGTTTTTCTCCATTCAAACTTATCTCCCAATTGACTTGACCCTCAACCCTACTGTACCTAATAACCTTGCTCTTATTCACATTTACTCTCAACTTTCTTCTTTCACACATTTTACCAAACTCAGTCACCAGCTTCTGCAGTTTCTCACATGAATCAGCCACCAGTGCTGTATCATAAGCGAACAACAACTGACTCACTTCCCAAGCTCTCTCATCCACAACAGACTGCATACTTGCCCCTCTTTCCAAAACTCTTGCATTCACCTCCCTAACAACCCCATCCATAAACAAATTAAACAACCATGGAGACATCACATACCCCTGCCACAAACCTACATTCACTAAGAACCAATCACTTTCCTCTCTTCCTACACGTACACATGCCTTACATCCTCGATAAAAACTTGTCACTGCTTCTAACAACTTGCCTCTCACACCATATATTCTTAATACTTTCCACAGAGTATCTCTATCAACTCTATCATATGCCTTCTCCAGATCCATAAATGCTACATACAAATCCATTTGCTTTTCTAAGTATTTCTCACATACATTCTTCAAAGCAAACACCTGATCCACACATCCTCTACCACTTCTGAAACCACACTGCTCTTCCCCAATCTGATGCTCTGTACATGCCTTCACTCTCTCAATCAATACCCTCCTACTACTTCTACCAAATGTTTCTACCTAAACTTCTGTCTAATATTCCTACATACTACTTCTATCTATTGCTCTTACCATTTTGCCAAAAGGCAGGGATAGTGTAAAGCCCTCACTGCAAGAAAATCTCGAGTTGCCAAGAATGAGTGGTGTGAGTTAAGTGTTGTCAGGTGTTATTTGTGACTAGGAGTGACTGTATGTTTGTAGATTGACCACCATTAGCCCATATGTAGGTGAGGCAGAAAGAAAAGATAGCTGACTGGGTTAAAGGAGGGCAACTTGACAACAACTGATGTGCTGGTTCACAATGCAACTGTCATCACTACCCTCCTAATACCCAGGTGGGTAATACCAGTAACATCTCCCTGGTTAATGGCTGCCTACCAACCACTACCTTCCATGTAACTTAAAACTAGAAAACCTTGCCAAATGAAAAACAAATGAAAAGCATCCAAAATATTCAGCTTTTGAGAGTCTACCAAAAATTCTTTCAGCAGAGCTTTCATAAAACAAAGAGTAAGATCAAATGAAGTTTACAGAGAATATCGAAATATAAGTGAAGGTGGAGAAACTGAAAATATGTGGATCTGGGAAATTGCCAAACTCCCTTTTCTTACACAGCAGCTCTTTCACCAGGATGAATCTGGAATTGAAGGATATTTGATCTACAAAAATACAAGAAAAGTAATCACAATGATATCAGTTATCTAAAATGAAGAATCTCAAGAAGACAGTGAGAAGTCTCTTTCTTTACTTTAAGGTCTACAAATGCTTGATGACATAATTGATGAAAAACTAATATTCATGAAAGTGAAATACTAAAAGTTTCAATCAAAGTTAGAGCTATACTTGCCAAATGGTTCCTGGTGTGCCATTTTCCATAATGTATGAACACAAAAAGCTAATATAAACACCAATGTGCTCTTGGAACTCAATAAACCTGACATCATTTAAAACTTATGCTTATGGCTGGGTTGGCCCTAACATTCTGTTAATGGGTTGTTGCTCAATCAGTGGCATAGTTTGCTAAAAACGTCTTGCTCATTAATTCTAAAAGCACCCAGTTTCATCTTAGGATGGGACATAAAAGGGTAACATGTGAAAGTGTAAACACTGCAGAAAGAATATTACATATCACATTCCATAATCATTTCACTTACAGACCTTCTAAACCCCTCCCTTGTCAAAGACACCATAGCTTTACTCAACACATTTGCCAAAGAACTCTACACACTACTTTAACAATCATATAAGTAAGGCGTTTACCATATGCTTGCACTAAGACACAATAACCTGCAGGTTCTTTACACTATAAGCCATAGAAAGAAAAGAATTGGAAGGCGAGTAAGAAAAGAAAAAAAATGACAATGACAAGAATATATAATGAAAGAAAAATGGAAATCAGGAATTTATGGGATAAAGAGGGGTTTGAGAATGTGTACCATCCCACTTAGTAAACTACAAAGTGACTTAATAGAGGATCTTCTTTAGATATGCTTTCAACATTTTCCCATCTTACAAAATTGAATATTTCATAAGTTATCAAAATACAATGTATCAATTTATGGTGAACAAAGATAACAAATCAAGTACTTAACTGCAGAAAACTTTAAACCTTCTGGAAAGGATTACCAAGCAAAATCTGCAGCACTGTGGCAGAGAACAACTCTTAGTTTAGTAAAAGTGTTGTAAGACCTCTATTTAGCAACAAATATCTAATTAACATTCTTCAATAATAATATGCAAACAGCATCATCATACATTTCACATTTCCTGTTACAAAACATGCTTTAAGATTCATTCAAACATGTACATATTTGTGGTAAATAGTTTTTGAAAGAATTTTTTGCATCTCTATATTATGGGACACTTCCTGGATGGAGGGTTCTTACTTTATGAAATTGTAACATACGTAATTATGAAACTTAATATTACAATCTTCATTTCTCATACATGATGCTAGTCAAGATCCACTCCATTACAATCATCAGCACATTCTCACTTGAAACATACACGATTATCTCACTACATAAATCACTCAGCAAAAGTATTATTGGAAAAAATAATTCAGAATCAAACATTTAATTGAATGTTATTTCTGTATCAATATCTATGACTTACTTTCAGAATCATTTCTATGGCAAAAACTCCAGTGAAGGCATAATCAAAGTAATTGAGGATCTTATTCCAATATGAGTCCTCTCTGACAGGGTCCTCGGAAGCCAAGGCAATACTAGATAATGTGATGACAATCATGATGAAAAAATCAAAGTAGCGCAGATTCACTACCCAGTGCGCTGCCCTTCGAATTCTGAAATGAGAAAAAATCTATGAATATAATCATATGAATCAGATGAGAGACTCAGAACTAAAAGTAACACATATATCTGTTCTTGCATTAGAGGAGATGTTCATAAACCTCTGCATATGCAAGACAGGTAGATAAACTAACATGAATAGAGGAAATGTGAAATATGAATCTGTTCAATGATCTCTAAACAAAGACATTCCTAAAAAATAAAAGATGATAGAAAAGATCATCATGCTTTGTGAACTGCAAATGATGTATCAAAAGGTAAAACAATGAAGTAGTTATTACTACAAATGCATGATTTCAAGTTAGAAAAATCATTTCCCTCAAGGAGGCAAAGCTCTATGGGAATTAGAAAGAGCAACTGCTGACAAGGGGGTTAATTCAGTGATGAACCTCACTGTCATGCTCCCCTCGTCACACCTCAAGTCTGCTTCCACCACTGTAAACAGACATCACTAGCAGTATTCCACCAACCTTGAAAAAATTATCGCAAACCTCTGTCACCCACAGGTTGTAAATGACAAAGTATATGTGCCATCTGGGTAGGAAGCCAGATGTCAGTGCTCACTACTATAGTTAGTTTTAGCATACAAGAAGGAATCACAAAGGTGTGAGTTCTGATATTCTTTGTTCAAATTACTTTTTCATTCTTTCCATAAACAAAATTTTGCACAGATAAGACATAAAACCTAGTACACGTGTAAAAATTTGTAAAGTACATGTAAAAACTATGTATGTGTAGCGTGAAATAAACCCTTCAAAGAGATATCATAAACAGTGTAACAAGATTAAGTATAGTAAATACAGATTGCTATTATGCCTGGAAATAAAAAATCATCATATAATTATATAACTAAGGAGCAAACATGCTACTACCACAGGCCCTTTCGTGTTCTAACACCCTTTTACATCAACATAATAAAATATGATACATATTATGTATCATATGATACATATTATGTAAGTAGTAGAGATGGCCAGAGAGCGTTATTGGATTACGTGTTAATTGACAGGCGCGCGAAAGAGAGACTTTTGGATGTTAATGTGCTGAGAGGTGCAACGGGAGGGATGTCTGATCATTATCTTGTGGAGGCTAAGGTGAAGATTTGTATGGGTTTTCAGAAAAGAAGAGTGAATGTTGGGGTGAAGAGGGTGGTGAGAGTAAGTGAGCTTGGGAAGGAGACTTGTGTGAGGAAGTACCAGGAGAGACTGAGTACAGAATGGAAAAAGGTGAGAACAATGGAAGTAAGGGGAGTGGGGGAGGAATGGGATGTATCTAGGGAATCAGTGATGGAGTGCGCAAAAGATGCTTGTGGCATGAGAAGAGTGGGAAGTGGGTTGATTAGAAAGGGTAGTGAGTGGTGGGATGAAGAAGTAAGATTATTAGTGAAAGAGAAGAGAGAGGCATTGGACGATTTTTGCAGGGAAAAATGCAACTGAGTGGGAGATGTATAAAAGAAAGAGACAGGAGGTCAAGAGAAAGGTGCAAGAGGTGAAAAAGAGGGTAAATGACAGTTGGGGTGAGAGAGTATCATTAAATTTTAGGGAGAATAAAAAGATGTTCTGGAAGGAGGTAAATAAAGTGCGTAAGACAAGGGAGCAAATGGGAACTTCATTGAAGGGCGCAAATGGGGAGGTGATAACAAGTAGTGGTGATGTGAGAAGGAGATGGAGTGAGTATTTTGAAGGTTTGTTGAATGTGTTTGATGATAGAGTGGCAGATCTAGGGTGTTTTGGTCGAGGTGGTGTGCAAAGTGAGAGGGTTAGGGAAAATGATTTGGTAAACAGAGAAGAGGTAGTAAAAGCTTTGCGGAAGATGAAAGCTGGCAAGGCAGCAGGTTTGGATGGTACTACAGTGGAATTTATTAAAAAAGGGGGTGATTGTATTGTTGACTGGTTGGTAAGGTTATTTAATGTATGTATGACTCATGGTGAGGTGCCTGAGGATTGGCGGAATGCGTGCATAGTGCCATTGTACAAAGGCAAAGGGGATAAGAGTGAGTGCTCAAATTACAGAGGTATAAATCTGTTGAGTATTCCTGGTAAATTATATGGGAGGGTATTGATTGAGAGGGTGAAGGCATGTACAGAGCATCAGATTGGGGAAGAGCAGTGTGGTTTCAGAAGTGGTAGAGGATGTGTGGATCAGGTGTTTGCTTTGAAGAATGTATGTGAGAAATACTTAGAAAAGCAAATGGATTTGTACGTAGCATTTATGGATCTGGAGAAGGCATATGATAGAGTTGATAGAGATGCTCTGTGGAAGGTATTAAGAATATATGGTGTGGGAGGCATGTTGCTAGAAGCAGTGAAAAGTTTTTATCGAGGATGTAAGGCATGTGTATGTGTAGGAAGAGAGGAAAGTGATTGGTTCTCAGTGAATGTAGGTTTGCGGCAGGGGTGTGTGATGTCTCCATGGTTGTTTAATTTGTTTATGGATGGGGTTGTTAGGGAGGTGAATGCAAGAGTTTTGGAAAGAGGGGCAAGTATGAAGTCTGTTGTGGATGAGAGAGCTTGGGAAGTGAGTCAGTTGTTGTTCGCTGATGATACAGCGCTGGTGGCTGATTCATGTGAGAAACTGCAGAAGCTGGTGACTGAGTTTGGTAAAGTGTGTGAAAGAAGAAAGTTAAGAGTAAATGTGAAAAAGAGCAAGGTTATTAGGTACAGTAGGGTTGAGGGTCAAGTCAATTGGGAGGTAAGTTTGAATGGAGAAAAACTGGAGGAAGTAAAGTGTTTTAGATATCTGGGAGTGGATCTGGCAGCGGATGGAACCATGGAAGCGGAAGTGAATCATAGGGTGGGGGAGGGGGCGAAAATCCTGGGAGCCTTGAGGAATGTGTGGAAGTCGAGAACATTATCTCGGAAAGCAAAAATGGGTATGTTTGAAGGAATAGTGGTTCCAACAATGTTGTATGGTTGCGAGGCGTGGACTATTGATAGAGTAGTGTGCAGGAGGGTGGATGTGCTGGAAATGAGATTTTTGAGGACAATATGTGGTGAGAGGTGGTTAGATCGAGTAAGTAATGTAAGGATAAGAGAGATGTGTGGAAATAAGAAGAGCGTGGTTAAGAGAGCAGAAGAGGGTGTTTTGAAATGGTTTGGGCACAAGGAGAGAATGAGTGAGGAAAGACTGACCAAGAGGATATATGTGTTGGAGGTGGAGGGAACAAGGAGAAGTGGGAGACCAAATTGGAGGTGGAAAGATGGAGTGAAAAAGATTTTGTGTGATCGGGGCCTGAACATGCAGGAGGGTGAAAGGAGGGCAAGGAATAGAGTGAATTGGATCGATGTGGTATACCTGGGTTGACGTGCTGTCAGTGGATTGAATCAGGGCATGTGAAGCGTCTGGGGTAAACCATGGAAAGTTGTGTGGGGCCTGGATGTGGAAAGGGAGCTGTGGTTTTGGGCATTATTGCGTGGCAGCTAGAGACTGAGTGTGAACGAATGGGGCCTTTGTTGTCCTTTCCTAGTGCTACCTCGCACACATGAGGGGGGGAGGGGGAAGGTATTCCATGTGTGGCGAGGTGGCGATGGGAGTGAATGGGGACAGACAGTGTGAATTGTGTGCATGGGTATATATGTATGTGTCTGTGTATGTATATATATGTGTACATTGAGATGTATAGGTATGTATATTTGCGTGTGTGGACGTGTGTGTGTATACATTGTGCATGGGGGTGGGTTGGGCCATTTCTTTCATCTGTTTCCTTGCGCTACCTCGCAAACGCGGGAGACAGCGACAAAGCAAAATAAAAAAAAAATAAACAATTTTGTTAGAGAAAAATAATCAAATTTTTTTCATCACAGAGGCACTCCATCTGTTTAAGGGATAAAGCCAACCACATGGACTATGTTCCTGGAAAACCCTGTGGTTAGCAAAACAGCAGTTTACAAGGTACAGGGCCTATTAAGAAAATGAAGGATGAGGTAAGGGGGTGCCTCTTGAGATACATGCCCTAAATCCCATGATGAACACAAATTCAAAAATAAGCATGTTATTCTTCATAAACAACATGTTTATTCTCTGAGAGTACAAAGAAATAATGTAAAAAACTATGCAATAATAATATGGCAACAGTATATCACCCATGAAGCTGTGCCTTCACTCTCCCACAAACAGAGGCCAGTTATGCCACAAAAGGCTACCTTGACACTAAACCTAGCAAAACTGACTGGTTATGACTCTCCTCCAGTGTCTCCTTAGAAATGGTGGTATGCTGGGCTGAACTACAAAAAGTGTGTGGCCAAATGACATACCCAATGAATGGGAAAAAAATTTTGGTGGTGCTGTGGAAAAACCAATGATACCCAAAACTTGTTGTCGTGATTGGTAAAATGGTTTAACATATTCTAAGCATGTATACTCAAAACTGCAGTTGGCAAAAATGTAGTAGCAAGGGATCTCTGTGTTCTATTCCTATATAGGATTTTTCTACTAGAATATAACATTCTCTGACCATGGTATCTATTTCAACACTGGCTAATGATCAGTGATAAAGACCTATAAACATTGGAGCAGAGGTGCAAACATCATCTCTTAGCCACTATGCCACATCAATCACAACCCAATGGAATTTTAGCCTCATGTCTCTTACTATAAGAACAAAATAAATAGTTTCTCAACAAGGAAAAAGAGGATAAAAGGGAATGGAAGGTTTGCAAATGATCATAGTAACCTATTCAAATTGAGAATAGTTTTTCATACATCAAAACCTACATTTCTCACCTCTTAACAGAGCCCTAAGAAAATTAGAGAGCATCCACATGAAGGAGGGACCATAAGAAAAAAACTGTTCCTTAAACCTTTCAGTCACAATGCAGCTTGGATTCCCAATCACTGTGATGACCTATTTTCTGATAAAAAAAATATACATATACTACAATCATGAGTGAGGTGTCATTATATAAAGATAAGGAGAAAAAGGTGTGTTCAAACCACAGAGGTGTAGACATGTTAAGTGTACCTGATAAGTTGTATGGGAGAGTGGTGATTTAGAGAGTGAAGGCATGTACAGAGTATCAGACTGAAGAGTTAAGGCATGTATAGAGTATCAGACTAGGAGGAACAATGTGGTTTCAGGTGTGGTAAAGAATGTGTGGATTAGGTGTATGTTTTAAGGAATATGTATGAGAAATACTCATGAGAAAGTGAAAGATTTGTATGTGGCATTTAAGGTTCTGGAGAAAGCAAATGACAGGGTTGATGGAGAAGCCTTGTGGAAGGTCTTACAAATATACTGTGTCGGAGAAAAAATACTAGAAACAGTGAGAAGTTCTTGTCAAGAATGTAAGGCACATGTGTGAATAGGATGACATGAGAGTCAGTTGTTAAAGGTGAAGGTGGGTCTGTGGCTGGGGAGTGTGATGTCACTATGGCTGTTTAATTTGTTTATGGATGGAATGGTGAGGGAGATAATGCAAGGGTCTTGAAAAGAGGAGTGGATGTGAGGATGGATCGTTTTTACACTTTCTTTTCATATTCATATGGGAGTAGTGCAGAAACGTTGTGGATCCATGAGAAAATATTCTGCCAAAAATATAGATTCTCTGCGCCATCTTTTAGCCCCTCTCAGATTTCATTGGCAAGCCGCAGTACTAGACAAGCAACTAAGTGCCATATATTTGGTCAACCAAAACAATTGAAACAAACTGTTTTACCAACATATGAAGAATTGATGAAAGCATGCCAGTTAGAGTGAAACAAATTATTATTCTCTACTTCAAAGGAACCAGCATTTTCAGATATTTGTGATGTAGTTAGCATCAATCCTAGTGTACCAAAAAAGCATATTAAAGATATGATAAATAATTATCACAAAATATTAGACTTTTATAACACTATGAAGATAGATAAGATACTGCCTTATATCAAGTGAAGCTCAATGAATTTCAGAACTATTCAAAAGTGCTCTTTCATATGGCTGCTTGTAAATGGCCAGATTTGAATTCTTGTAATTGTCCAGCTATAATGAAAGTTTCTAGAAATGAACATGAATTTTTGACTAATCAAAGGTAAGAGAGAAAGATTATTGGAGGTGAAGACCATTAAAAAAGCTAGAGGATTAGAAAAAGGTCTGGACACAAAAATCTGGATAAACATAAACAAGATATTGAATTAAGCCCTTCATTTTCATCTCTTGGAGTTCTTGCTTCATCTTCAGAATCTGAGAAAAACTCATATGAACCATCAGACTATGAAACAGAGTCAAATCCTAATGCCATGAGAGATTTTAATAAAAAGGAATTGACTTTTAATGTATCAGTTGGAGCACATACCAGTGACAGTACAGGCATATCAGACAGGGCAGCTGCAAGTACTTCCTGTTCACTATTGCAGGATACTGGTGAAACTGATGAAAGCAATACCAATTTATTTACTGACAGAAACAAAATATGCCATGAAAGGCAAAAAGCACACAGTGAAAGTCAACAGTGCAGTGAGACGGACACAACTAATCCTTTTCCCATTTACTTTGTTGGGTGCAAGGATAAAACTATTGTCAGAGAACAGAAAGGCATCAAATTTCCAAAAACCATTGTAATTGAAAAGCATATTTGTTTTGTACAAGAGCCAGGATCAAAATTTATTATCCATGTTACTCCGAATCAAATTTCCAAAAACCATTGTAATTGAAGAGCATATTTGTTTTGTAAAAGAGCCAGGATCAAAATCTATTATCCATGTTACTCCGAATTCTGGTAATGGCAGTAATATTGCAAAAGAAATGCACCATGAATGCAAAGTTTTCATATTTTATCATATGATGATCTACCATATTTGAGAGCAGTTGGGTGCAATGGCAGTGCTGTAAATACAGGCCAATAAATGGAGTAATAAGACTTCTACAACAAAATATTGGCAAGCCATTGCAATGGCTTATTTGCCAGCTTCATGCTAATGAATAGCCTTTAAGGCATCTGATCACAACCATGGATAGCAAGACTAGTGGACCAATCAGAATTACAGAAGTTACGAAACAGTTACCAGACTGTGAGAAAATTCCAGTTGATATGACTTTCAAGGCTATCCAATTAGAAGATACTGAAGTAGACTCCAATGAACTGATTACTGATAGAAATACTTATTTGATATTTATCAGGTAATCTGTAATGGTACAATGGATGATGCACTACCATATAGTAATCCTGGGAAAATATCTCATTCATGGTGGCTGATCACAGCGAGCTGACTTCTACATCTCTATATTACATCTGAACCTTCAAATACTTTACAAATGCTAGCTGAATTCATAAAGAAAGTTTATGCACCTATGTGGTTAAAGATAAAGTGCAAACCTTCCATTAAATACGGTGCTTAACATTTGCATGAAACTACTGTCCTTACTAGTCCCTTCACTAGCAATATCAAGTAAATTGTGAACCCTGTCGTTAAGAGAAATGCATCCTTAAGGCACCCTGAGAATATTCCCATTACCACAATTCATGATGAAAGAAACTTTGTTCATGTCAGCAAGAAAAGAAAAGAGAAGTAGTGTTAGTCTTTTTAAAGTTCCCATTATTGATTTCAATGCAAAGGAATACTATGAAATGATTGACGGGCAAAATATTGATATCACAAAGCCCCCTTTAACGATGGACATCGAAGATGAAACAATCTTGAACATCATCATTAGTCGCATTCCCATTAGATTTTATTATCTAAATATGCCATGCCACACACAGGCAGTAGAATGCCATATAAAATCAATTACAGAAACATCAACTAAAGTGTGAGGTCAGAAAAGTAAAGACAGGTACATAAGAACAACCCTTCAAAGTAGAAAGGCTTGGCCAAAAGTTGACTTAAAAAACCACAGCTCCTTATTTGGTTTGGTGGTTGGGAAGGCGTTAGGATGGAACTTGGAATGTAGCCATGTCCACACTGAGTTTCTGGGTTATTTCTGAAATAATGTACTTCTTATTTCTGAAGTACAATACTTCAAAAATATGCAAAGAGCTGCATAAAATAGACTATTTGTTATAACTTTAAGGAAAACCACACAGTAAATTTTAGATTTAATTCTATATCAATAATATATATTTACAATTTCAATATTTCTGTAATGAAGAATGAGTTGTCATTCTTATCTAATGCTGTTCATATATTTCACTTATATTCAAGACATCATTATTACACCAACTATGGCTGAAAAATATTGTAATTAGATTTTTAGCAATCTTTTTATAACAGGTAGTATTTTTAGAAAAAATGCTATTTTTTTTCAATTTTCTTGGGGCTGAAGGTGTTGCTCAATTACCTCCAGATTTCAGAAATACTTTATCTAAAAGTATCTCTATAAAATTAACCCTAACCCCCTTAAATATAAACATATTTTCAGTTTTAGATATAAATGCATGTTTTTAATACCTATTTTTTTCAATTTTTGAGCCCCTCAGGGGAACTAAAGATGTTGGCACAGAGAACTCATATCTTTTGCAGAATGCTTTGTCATGAGTCCACAACTTTTCCACACCAACCCCCTCACTCATATGAATATAAAAAAAAAAGTGTAAAAACAATCCACCCTAGTATGTATGCAGTTGGAAGAGGGTTAGACCTAAAAACTGAGTCAGCTGTTGTTTGCTGATGACACAGCACTGGTGACAGATTGGAGTGAGAAACTGCAGAAGGTGGTGTATGAGTTTGGGAGTGTGTGTAAAAGGATGAGGTTGAGGAAAAATGTGAATAAAAGCAAGGTTATTAGGTTCAGCAGGGCAGGTGGACATGTTAGTGGGAGTGCAACTCTGAAAGAGAAAATATGGAGTAAAAGAAGTGGTTTAGATACCAGGCAATGGACATGGTAGTGAAAGTGAGCATATGGTGGGTGGGGGCTAAAGTTCTGGAAGCACTGAAAAATTTTTGGTAAGTCATTATCTAAAAGAAAGAAAATGGATATGTTTGAAGGTAGAGTAGCAACAAAAATGTTATATGGATGCAAGGCATAGGCTACAGATGAGGAAGTGAGGAGGAAGATGGATGTGTTAGAAATTAAACATTTGAAGAAATATGTGGTGTGAGGTGGTTTGATCACGTTAGTAAAAAAAAAAAAAAGGTAAGAGAGAGGTGATGTAACAAGAAGAGTGTGGTTAAGAGAACTGGAGAGGGTGCTGAAATGGTTTGGATATAAAGAGTGAGGAGAGACTGACAAAGAGGATATATGTGTCAGAAATGCAGGGAACAAGAAGAGGGAGACTAAATTGGAGATGGAAGGATGCAGTGAAAAGTATTATGAGTACTTAGGGCCTGAACATGCAGGAAGGCAAAAGGCATGCACTGGATAGAGTGAATTAGAATAATATGACATACATGGGGCAATTTGCTTTCAACAGCCTGAACCTGGACAGATAGGTCAAGGGGCCTGGTTGTGCATGGGGGGAGTAGTTTCGATGCATTACACATGACAGCTAGAAAATGGAACAAACTGAAAGCAATATGAAAACATAATGAAAATATACATGCAGGAAATGAGTAACAGTGAAACAAAGAGTCAGAGTTATGTATAATGCATGACCCGCATGATGGGAATGTCATGAGCCATACATCACTGAAGTTCAACATCCTTTCATCTCTACTAACTTATAAATGCTTATGGTGATAGTCTGTTTTTATATGTGGTTTTTGGTCTTTCTTTTTGAGTATACAGATAATTATCAGTTTATGTATTAGTTTTGCTGAAGAAAATTTAGAACACAACTGCACAGAAAAAGTATATGAAAATACAATTGCTTTTATATTGTGGCACTGAAAGAGAACTGATGCCATAGGTAGCATGGCTTGGGCACTTGGATTGCATGGTCTTGGTTGTGTTATTATGATTCAAGTGCTGTACTGTGCAAATGCTCCCTGACTTACGATGATTTGACTTACAATTTTTCAGCTTTACAATGGTACGATAGTAACATGCATTCAGTAGAAACTGTACTTCGTACTTTGAATTTTGATCTTTTCCCAGGCAATGAGCGCTACATTACTCTCTTGTGATGCTACACAGCTGGAGCAACTTTCAATGGGCTTATTGGAACGTAACCCCATCTTAAATCAAGAAGCATCTGCACTGAAGTACTAAAATGACTACAGAATGCTAAGTTCACAACCAAATAATATTCTTAACCACTTAATTTCTGCAAATGTGGTTTTACACTCTCAGCATGGGTACTACAACCATTTCTTTTATGTGTTGCCTCTTTCCATCCTCATTTCAATTTGAAGGCTTGCTTTTACTAAAACGTAAAGAATCAGAAATACTTGGTCTGGAAAGAGGGATCTGGAATACAATCCACATATACTATAGACATATATTCCTCACTTTGAATTTTTCAGAATGCATCTCCTGTTTATGGTAAGGGAGGCCCGTATCTTAAAAAAATGGATGTTGTAAATCCGAGGACTTAAAAATGATAAAGGCTGTGGAAGGTAATGGTAAGATACTGAAAGAGCATCAACAGACAAAGCTGATGGTTAGCACAATGATGCCTCATCTCAATAACTGGGATGAAGCTCTGGGAACAACTGGGAAATTCACTGGTGGTGGCATTTTGCTGGAATAAGCCTCAGTGGTCTAAGTGAAATGAGAGACATTTTCCACTCCAGTAACCAATGAATCAATAAGAGAAGCAACAAAATACGAGGTATAAAAGAATATATGACCAGATGAGGTAGTGGTTAGCATTTCTGACTATGACACATTCACAGGCCATCCAGGGTCAAGCGTATAGATTCAAATCCTGGTTATGGCAGTCGGTCCACAGTCAACCAAGCTGTCCAACCACCCCTAGGGGTTGGTCAATAAAATGGGTACCTGGCTCAGGCTAGGGTATATATACAAATATAGTATTAGTGGGATGGCCTTGATTTGGGCCTCAGCTGCCTGTACCATCTCAGCTAACTTTTAAAAACCAAAATCTTAGGAAGAAAGCTATCTGAAATCTAGAAATTGCATTTTCTGGGTTGAATTCCAGAGAGGTTAACGTAATCCAACAAATGATTCATAATACAATTATATGACATACATCAACAACCCCACTTATCTGAGTCAGATTAGGGTGAAATTTTATTAAGCTGATCCTTCTCATAAACATGGGAATGATGGATATTTGGTTTTGCCTTAAGTCATAAGTAATCTTACTTGGTGACCTCTCTTTCATCCAAGAACCCATACAATGCTTGTGTTGACCAGTCATCAAGAGCAGAGTAAGGACTGTGGGCACTTACGAGTCAATAATCAAAATTTTCTTTTATCTAAGGCAGCTTCTTTTTTGTGCTTTCAAACATAATGAACCATATAGGATGAAAGCTAGTGCCCATCAGTTAGACTGCAAATTCTTGGACATTTCACATTTGGACTTTTGAGAATTATTATGAAAAAAAAAAAATTGGCTCTCTGGGCTGGTCTATGGATGAGATGCACCAAGAGAGGTATCAATAACTTGTTTCTGCAAAATTCAACATTTTCAAGCTCTGCATCAGTCTATACCACTTACTAAATCTTTATCTCAATCCACTGTTTTGGCTTGTTGCTAAACTGCTTCATCCAGGATCAAACAGTTCTATGGTAAGTATGAAGAGCCACTCAATACCTACAAACCACAACATTAGAGTATGTAGAATGAACACAGAAAAATAATTCCATACTCATAGTCCATTTCTCTTTATCATTTGTGTCAGGCAAAAGGAAAGTACAGTCCTACAAATATTCATATT
The DNA here is from genome assembly GCF_036320965.1 of Panulirus ornatus. NCBI lineage: Eukaryota > Metazoa > Arthropoda > Malacostraca > Decapoda > Palinuridae > Panulirus > Panulirus ornatus. The sequence continues at coordinate 26,312,141 of NC_092282.1, forward strand.
TTGCTCTTAAGATCTCAGGAAGAGTCCTCTCCTCGACAATCATCTTTTGGAAATGAGTCAAGAGAGATGTTTGTTATACTGCTGGTAATCTTAAGGTTTCTCCTCTAAAGCAAAACCTCCTCCCTTTAAGTTTACTGTGGTATGACTACAAGGCTGAAATGCAATTGTGGCATTTTCTGATTAAGTCAAATGCAAGACTGTTAAAAGCATGTTTTGGAGCAAGAACCCTCACTTGCCCTTCATCTCTTACGTACACAACCCACCTTCCCCCAAAGAGGCTGGTTTGCTTAAAATGACCTTTGAGGACTAACACTGGTAGTGTAAGTGGCTGAGGAGAAGTGTGGTGGCATTACATCATAAATATAGTGCAACAGTTCAGGTAAACGTAATTTTTAATTACTACTATCACACTAACCTTCAGGCAGCAATATAGTTATGGTTTCTATGAGCAATGTGCAGCATTCTCTATTGAGTGCTTATTTACTTCCCTGATATCAGTCATATGGCTTCATTGGCTTAACAGAAGAACTATGCTAGTGAAGGGTAGGATCTCTGGCTCAACAATGCTTTAAACAAGATCAAAGCTAGCTTTTTTGTAAGTCAACTGATCTACTATGATCAGCTGATGTGATTATGCTGCAATGTTGTGTAACTGACCAGAGATGGGTAAGAGTGTAACTATCATCAAGATAATTTCAACTAAAAAGATAACAAGACTACGATCAATAAGAACTTACGGGTTTGTGGGTGAAAGGATGAACATGGATGAATATGGTAGCATAGGTTTAGGCCCCCCCATGTCGTCTTCTTGATTCTCTGCATCTTTGTCCTCTTTATTTGGATCTTGTTTACTGCTGTAAACCAATATTCATTGTCAGAGGGTGCAAAGAAAAACCGGTGGATAAAAATACAAGCATTGCATGTCAGAAATACACATAAGGCAGAGGAGAGGTACATGGAATGATTAAATGCTGAGTTTGATGCAATGGAAATAATGGAGACAAATCAAGTATAATTCACTCTTTTTGTTTATGGATGGGGTGGTTAGGGAAGTGAATGCAAGAGTTTTCGAGAGAGGGACAAGTATGCAGTCTATTGTGTATGAGAGGGCTTGGGAAGTGAGTCAGTTGCTGCTCGCTGATGATACAGTGCTGATGGCTGATTCAGATGAGAAACTACAGAAGTTGGTGAATGAGCTTGGTGAAGTGCATGAAACAAGAAAGTTGAGAGTAAGTGTGAATAAGAGAAAGATTGTTAGGTTCAGTAGAGTTGAGGGACAAGTCAACTGGGAGGTAAGAGTGAAAGGAGGAAAACTGAAGGAAGTGAGGTGTTTTAGATATCTGGGAGTGGACTTAGCAGTGGATGGAACCATGGAAGCAGAAGTGAGTCACAGGGTGGGGTACAGGGTGAAGGTTCTGGGAGCAATGAAAAATGTGTGGAAGGCAAGAGCGTTACTTTGGAGAGCAAAAATGGGTATGTTTGAAGAAATAGTGGTTCTCGCAACGTTATAGGGTTGTGCAGAGGAGGGTGGATGTGTTGGAAATGAAATGTTTGAGGACAATATGTGGTGTGAGGTGGTTTGATTGAGTAAGTAATGAAAGGATAAGAGAGATGTGTGGTAATAAAAAGAGTGTGGTTGTGAGAGCAGAGGAGGGTCTGTTGAAACAGTTTGGAAACATGTTGAGAATGAGTGAGGAAAGATTGACAAAGAGGATATATGTGTCGGAGGTGGAGGGAAGAAGGAGAAGCGGGAGACCAATTGGAGGTGGAAGGATGTAATGAAAAAGATTTTGAGTGATCAGGGCCTGAACATACAGAAGGGTGAAAGGCATTCAAGGAATAGAGTAAGTTGGGACAATGTGGTCTACCGGGGTCAACGTGCTGTCAATGGATTGAACCAGGGCATGTGAAGCATCTGGGAAAAAAACCATGGAAAGTTTTGTGGGGCCTGGATGTGGAAAGGGAGCTGTGGTTTCGGTTCATTACACATGACAGCTACAGACTGAGTTTGAATAAATGTGGCCTTTTTTTGTCTGTTCCTGACTGACTTGCTGGAGGGGAGAATGCTATCTCGTGTGTGGCGAGGTGACAATGGGAATGGATGAAGGCAGCAAGTATGGATATGTACATGTGTATATATGTATATATCTGTTTATGTATATGTATGTATATGTGCGTGTGTGGGCGTTTATGGATGTGCACGTGTATGTGGGTGGGTTGGGAGATTCCTCATCCGTTTCCTTGTGCTACCTCGCTAACACAAGAGGTGGCAATCATATTCTGGATAATATTTTCTATTTTACTTAGTTGCAGTCTCCCGCATTACTGAGGTAGCACAAAGAAATAGATGAAAGAATGGCCCAACCTACCCACATACACATGAATATACATAAATGGCCGCACACACATATACATACATATACATACACAGACATATACATATACACACATGTACATATTCATACTTGCTGCCTTCACCCATTCCTATCGCCACCCTCCCACATATGAAATGTCACCCCCCCCTCCCCACGCACACACAAGGCAGCGCTAGGAAAAGACAACAAAGGACGCATTCGTTCACACTCAGTCTCTAGCTATCATGAGTAATGCACCGTAACCATAGCTCCCTTTCCACATCCTGGCCCCACAAAACTTTCCATGATTTACCCCTGACGCTTCACATGCCCTGGTTCAATTCATTCACAGCACGTCCACCCCAGTATACCACATCGTTCCAATTCACTTAATTCCTTGCAAGCCTTTCACCCTCCTGTATGTTTAGGCCACGATCGCTCAAAATCTTTTTGAATCCATCCTTCTACCTCCAATTTGGTCTCCCACTTCTCATCGTTCCCTCCACCCAGATCTGACACATATATCCTCTTTGTCAACCTTTCCTCATTCATTCTCTCCACGTGGCCAAACCATTTCAATGCATCCTCTTCTGCTCTGTCAACCACACTCCTTTTATTACCACATATCTCTCTTACCCTTTCATTACTTACTCGATCAAACCACCTCACACCACGTATTATCCTCAAACATTTCATTTCCAACACATCCACCCTCCTCCATACAACCCTATCTATAGCCCATGCCTCACAACCATATAACATTGTTGGAACCACTATTCCTTCAAACATACCCATTTTTGCCCTTGAAAATAACATTCTCACCTTCCAAACATTCTTCAACACTTCCAGAACCTTCGCCCCTTCCCCCACCTGGTGACTCACTTCTGCTTCCATGGTTCCATCCGCTGCTAAATACACTCCCAGATATTGAAAACAATTCCCTTCCTCCAGTATTTCTCCATACAAACGTACCTCCTAATTAACTTGTCCCTCAACCCGATTGAACCTAATAACCTTGCTCATATTCACATTTACTCTCAGCTTTCTTTTTTCACACACTTTACCAAACTCAGTCTCCAATTTCTGCAGTTTCTCACACAAATCAGCCACCAGCGCTGTATCATCAGCGAACAACAACTGACTCAATTCCCAAGCCCTCTCATTCAGAAGAGACTGCATACTTGCCCCTCTCTCCAAAACTCTTGCATTCACCTCCCTAACAACCCCATCCATAAACAAATTAAACAACCATAGAGACATTATGCATCCCTGCCGCAAACCAACATTCACTGGGAACCAATCACTTTCGTCTCTTCCTATTCATACACATACCTTACATTCTTGATAAAAACTTTTCACTGCTTCTAGCGACTTACCTCCCACAACATATACTCTTAACACCTTCCACAAAGCATCTCTATCAACTCTATCATATGCCTTCTCCAGATCCATAAATGCCACATACAAATCCATCCGTTTTTCTAAGTGTTTCTCACATAAATTCTTCAAAACAATCACCTGATCCACACATACTCTACCATTTCTGAAACTGCACTGCTTTTCCCCAATCTGATGCTCTGTACATGACTTTACCCTCTCAATCAATACCCTCCATTACAACTTCCCAGGAATACACAACAAACTTATACCTCTGTAATTTGAACAATCACCTTTATCCCCTTTGCCTTTGTACAATGGCATTATGCATGCATTCCACCAGTCCTACATGAACCATACATAGATTGAATGTCCTTACCAACCACTCAGCAACACAGTCACGCCTTTTTTAATAAATCCACTGCAATACCATCCAAATCAGCCGCCTTGCCAGCTTTCATCTTCTGCAAAGCTTTCACTATCTCTTCTCTGTTTACCAAACCATTCTCCTTGACCTTCTCACTTCACACACCACCTCGACCAAAACACCCTATGTCTGTTTCATTTGTGATGGGGTGGCAACGGGAATGGATGAAGGCAGCAAGTATGAATATGTACATGTGTATATATGCATATGTCTGTGTATGTATATGTATGTATACGTTGAAATGTAGAGGTATGTATATGTCCGTGTGTGGGCGTTTATGTATATGCATGTGCATATGGGTGGGTTGGGCCATTCTTTCGTCTGCTTCCTTGTGCTACCTCGCTAATGCAGGAGACAGCAACTAAGTACAATAAATAAAATCATGAGAGGCAAGTACTTTGGTAGCAGCTGAGTGAGTGTGTTAGCAGCTTTGATGCATGAGACCAGGTTATAGTGATGGGTGATTTGAATGCAAAGGTGAGTAATGTGGCAGTTAAAGGTATAACTGGTGTACATGGGGTGTTCACTGTTATAAATGGAAATGGTGAAGAGCTTGTACATTTGTGTGCTGAAAAAGTATTGGTGATTGGGATTACCTGGTTTAAAAAGAGAGATATACATAAATATACGTATGTAAGTAAGAGAGATGGCCAGAGAGAATTACTGCATTACGTGTTAATTGACAGGCACATGAAAGAGAGACTTTTGGATGTTAATGTGCTGAGATGTCTGATCATTATCTTGTGGAGGCGAAAGTGATGATTTGTAGAGGTTTTCAGAAAAGAAGAGAGAATGTAGGGGTGAAGAGAGTGGTGAGAGTAAGTGAGCTTGGAAAGGAGACTTGTGTGAGGAAGTACCACGAGAGATTGAGTGCAGAATGGAAAAAGGTGAGAGCAAATGATGTAAAGGGAGTGGCAGAGGAATGGGATTTATTTAGGGATGCAGTGATGGCTTGCACAAAAGATGCTTGTGACATAAGAAAGGTGGGAGGTGGGCAGATTAGAAAGGGTGGTGAGTGGTGGGATGAAGAAGTAAGATTGATAGTGAAAGAAAAGAGAGAGACATTTGGATGATTTTTGCAGTAAAATATTAAAAATGACTGGGAGATGTGTAAAAAAAAAAAAGAGGCAGGAGGTCAAGAGAAAGGTGCAAGAGGTGAAAAAGAAGGCAAATGAGAGTTGGGGCGAGAGAGCATCATGAAATTTTAGGGAGAATAAAGAGATGTTTTGGAAGGTTGGTAAATAAAGTGCGTAAGACAAGAGAACAAATGGGAACATTGGTGAAGGGGGCTAATGGGAAGGTAATAACAAGTAGTGGTCAGGTGAGGAGATGGAGTGAGCATTTTGAAGGGTTTGTTGAATGTGTTTGAAGATAGAGTGGCAGATATAGGGTGTTTTGGTTGAAGTGGTGTGTGAAGTGAAAGGGTCAGGGAGAATGGTTTGATAAACAGAGAAGAGGTAGTGAAAGCTTTGCAGAAGATGAAAACTAGCAAGGTGGCGGGTTTTGACGGTACTGCAGTGGAATTTATTAAAACAGGGAGTGACTGTGTTGCTGACGGGTTGGAGAGAATATTCAACGTATGCATAGTTCATGGTGAAGTGCTTGAGGATTGGTGGAATGCATGCATAGTGCCACTGTAGAAAGGTAAAGGGGATAAAGGTGGGTGTTTAAATTACAGAGGTATAAGTTTGTTGAGTATTCCTGGGAAATTATATGGGAGGGCATTGATTGAGAGGGTGAAGGCATGTACAGAGCATCAGACTGGGGAAGAGCAGTGTGGTTTCAGAAGTGGTAGAGGATGTGTGGATCAGGTTTTTGCTTTGAAGAATGTGTGTGAGAAATACTTTGAAAAACAAATGGATTTATATGTATAGCATTTATGGATCTGGAGAAGGCATATGATAGAGATGTTCTGTGGAAGGTATTAAGAGTATATGGTGTCAGGCTTAAGGGACAAGTCAAATGGGAGGTGAGTTTGAATGGAGAAAAACTGGAGGAAGTGAAGTGTTTTAGATATCTGGGAGTGGATTTAGCAGCGGATGGAAGCGGAAGTGAGTCACAGGGTGGGGGAGGGGGCAAAGGTCTGGGAGCGTTGAAGAATGTGTGGAAGGTGAAAACATTGTCTCAGACAGCAAAACTGGGTATGTTTGAAGGAATAATGGTTCCAACAATGTTATATGATTGCGAGGCATTGGCTATAGATAGGGTTGTGTGGAGGAGAGGGTGGATGTGTTGGAAATGAAATGTTTGAGAACAATATGTGGTGTGAGGTGGTTTGATCGAGTAAGTAATAATAGGGTAAGAGAGATGTGTGGTCATGAAAAGAAAGTGGTTGAAAGGGCAGAAGAGGGTGTATTGAAATGGTTTGGTCTCATGGAGAGAATGAGTGGAAAAAGATTGACAAAGAGGATATATGTGTCAGATGTGGGGGGAACGAGGAGAAGTGAGAGACCAAATTGGAGGTGGAAGGATGGAGTGAAAAAGATTAGGAGCGATCGGGGCCTGAACATACAGGAGGGTAAAAGGCGTGCAAGGAATAGAGTGAAATGGAATGATGTGGTATACCAGGGTCGACGTGGTGTCAATGGATTGAACCAGGGCGGGCATGTGAAGCGTCTGGGTTAAACCATGGAAAGTTTTGTGGGGCCTAGATGTGGAAAGGAAGCTGTGGTTTTGGTGCATTACACACAACAGTTAGAGACTGAGAGTGAACAAATGTGGCCTTTGTTGTCTTTTCCTAGCGCTACCTCGCACATGCGTGGGGTAAGGGAAGGTGCCATTTCATGTGTGGCAAGGCGGCGACAGGAATGGATGAAGGCAGCAAGTATGAATATGTACATGTGTATATATGTATATGTCTGTGTAAGTATATGATGAAATGTATAGGTATGTATATGTGCGTGTGTGGGCGTTTATGTATGGGTTGGGCCATTCTTTCGTTCGTTTTCTTGCACTAAGTCACTAACGAGGGAGACAGCAACAAAGTAAAATAATAAATAAACAAATTAAGCAATCATGGGGACATCAAACATCCTTGCTGCAGACCGACATTCACTAGGAACAAATGAATCTCCTCTATTCTTACTCACACACATGCCTTACATCCTTGGTAAAAACTTTACACTGCTTCGAACAACTTACCTCCCACACCAAATACACTTAAAACCTTCCACAAAGCATCTCTATCAACCCTATCATATGTCTTCTCCAGATACATAAATGCTACATACAAATCCATTTGTTTTTCTAAGTACTTCTCACATACATTTCTCAAAGCAAACACTTGATCCACACATCCTCTACCACTTCAGAAACCACACTGCTCTTCCCCAATACATATTCTGTAAGGGAAATAATGCTTGCTCTGAATTGGGGTAGAATCATCTCAAGTGAATAATGCATTTTAAGAATCAGTAGATGGCTATGGAAAGGTCTCATAAACTATTCACAACATAAATACAGAGGTATACAAAGGAATTAAAATGGCAACAGACCACTGGTTCCTTTTGAAGCTGTTTGTGGTAGTGGAAGATATCAGAAACTCACATACTGGTTTGGTAAAAGTTAAAAGGCATACAGATAATTCAAGGAAAAAAGACTGCAAATTGTCACTATGAATATGGAGGCACAAATAATGTAAGTTATGGACTTGAAGCATATTATCTATCAAATCTTTCCTTAATTGTATCTAGAGCACTGCTTTCACTCACACTAACTGGTATATTGTTCCACATGTAAACAATCCTGTTGAAGAAAAAGTACTTTCCTTCATTCAAGGTAAAATGTTTGGCCTTAAGTTTGTATCCACTATTATGAGTATAATCAGATGAATCAAGTCTTAAGTTACTTGTTAAATCAACATTATCAAATCCTTTGATAATTTTGATTACTTGTATATGATCACCTCTTAACGTTCTTCTAAGCTATATAGATACAAGTCTTTTAATCTGATCTTGTACTAATTGTTTCTCAGTCCAGGAATCATCTTGGTGAGTTCATGCTATACTCTTTCCATTCAGTCTATGTCTTTTTTTTACACAATATATGACATGGATGAATCAACCAATTATAAAGACTAAGGTTGATTTCCCTGGACTTAAATTCAAAGGCCCTACCTATGAATCTAAGAATTTTGTTCACTCTTTTATCTGTTCCTGCTTATTTGGTTTTAGGTCATGAGAGATTATCATGCCCAAGTCTTTTTCTACATTTATATTTAAAAGTTCAACAGTATTCATACTGTAGCTAGCCTTTTCATTTTCTCTATCAATACATAAAATTTTACACTTATCTATATAAAAATTCACTTGCCACTTATGAGCTCAGTTCATCAGTTTGTCTATTTCAGTTTGATGCTGTAGACATGTTCATTTTCAGATATGATTCCCAGTTGTATATAATCGGCAAATTTTGATATCTTGCAATGCAGCCCATTATCAATAAAATAAGTATATATACATATATGTCATTTATTTATATTCATTTTGCTTTGTAGCTGTCTCCCGCGTTAGCAAGGTAGCTCAAGGAAACAGACGAAAGAATGGCCCAACCCACCCACATACACATGTATATACATACACATCCACACACGCAAATATACATACCTATAAATCTCAACGTATACATATATATACACACATACACATATATACACATGTACATAATTCATACTGTCTGCCTTTATTCATTCCCATCGCCACCTCGCCACACATGAAATAACAACCCCCTCCCCCCTCATGTGTGCGAGGTAGCACTAGGAAAAGACAATAAAGGCCACATTTGATCACACTCAGTCTCTAGCTGTCATGTAATAATGCACCGAAACCACAGCTCCCTTTCCACATCCAGGCCCCACACAACTTTCCATGGTTTACCCCAGACACTTCACATGCCCTGGTTCAATCCATTGACAGCACGTTGACCCCAATATACCACATCGTTCCAATTCACTCTATTCCTTGCACGCCTTTCACCCTCCTGCATGTTCAGGCCCCGATCACACAAAATCTTTTTCACTCCATCTTTCCACCTCCAATTCGGTCTCCCACTTCTCCTCGTTCCCTCCACCCGACACATATATCCTCTTTATCAATCTTTCCTCACTCATTCTCTCCATGTGACCAAACCATTTCAAAACACCCTCTTCTGCTCTCTCAACCACACTCTTTATAGTACCACACATCTCTCTTACCCTATCATTACTTACTCGATCAAACCACCTCACACCACATATTGTCCTCAAACATCTCATTTCCAGCACATCCACCCTCCTGCGCACAACTCTATCCATATCCCATGCCTCGCAACCATACAACATTGTTGGAAGCACTATTCCTTCAAACATACCCATTTTTGCTTTCCGAGATAATGTTCTCGACTTCCACACATTCTTCAACACTTCCAGAATTTTCGCCCCCTCCCCCACCCTATGATTCACTTCCGCTCCCATGGTTCCATCCACTGCCGAATCCACTCCCAGATATCTAAAACACTTTACTTCCTCCAGTTTTTCTCCATTCAAACTTACCTCCCAACTGACTTGACCCTCAACCCTACTGTACCTAATAACCTTACTGTTATTCACATTTACTCTCAACTTTCTTCTTTCACACACTTTACCAAACTCAGTCATTAGCTTCTGCAGTTTCTCACATGAATCAGCCACCAGCACTGTATCATCAGCGAACAACAACTGACTCACTTCCCAAGCTCTCTCATCCCCAACAGACTTCATACTTGCCCCTCTTTCCAAAACTTTTGCATTCACCTCCCTAACAAACCCATCCATAAACAAATTAAACAACCATGGAGACATCACACACCCCTGCCACAAACCTACATTCACTGAGAACCAATCACTTTCCTCTCTTCCTATACGTACACATTCCTTACAGCCTCGATAAAAACTTTTCACTGCTTCTAACAACTTGCCTCCCACACCATATATTCTTAATACCTTCCACAGAGCATCTCTATCAACTCTTTGATGGAGAGAGAAGGGTGATTATTGGTGTATATGCACCTGGGCATGAGAAGAAAGATCATGAGAGGCAAGTGTTTTGGGAGCAGCTGAATGAGTGTAGTAGTGGTTTTGATGAATGAGACCGGGTTATAGTGATGGGTGATTTGAATGCAAATGTGAGTAATGTGGCAGTTGAGGGAATAATTGGTATACATGGGGTGTTCAGTGTTGTAAATGGAAATGGTGAAGAGCTTGTAGATCTATGTGCTGAAAAAGATCTAGTGATTGGGAATACCTGATTTAAAAAGAGAGATATACATAAGCATACCTATGTAAGTAGGAGAGATGGCCAGAGAGCATTATTGGATTATGTGTTTATTGATAGGCGTGCGAAAGAGAGACTTTTGGATGTTAATGTGCTGAGAGGTGCAACGGGAGGGATGTCTGATCACTATCTTGTGGAGGCAAAGGTGAAACTTTGTAGAGGTTTTCAGAAAAGAAGAGAGAATGTTAGGGTGAAGAGAGTGGTGAGAGTAAGTGAGCTTGGGAAGGAGACTTGTGTGAGGAAGTACCAGGAGAGACTGAATACAGGATGGAAAAAGGTAAGAACAAAGGAGGTAAGGGGAGCTGGGGAGGAATGGGATGTATTTAGGGAAGCAGTGATGTCTTGCGCAAAAGATGTTTGTGGCATGGGAGGTGGGCAGATTAGAAAGGGTAGTGAGTGGTGGGATGAAGAAGTAAGGTTATTAGTGAAAGAGAAGAGAGAGGCATTTGGACAATTTTTGCAGGGAAATAATGCAAATGAGTGGGAGATGTATAAAAGAAAGAGGCAGGAGGTCGAGAGAAAGGTGCAAGAGGTGAAAAAGAGGGCAAATGAGAGTTGGGGTGAGAGAGTATCATTAAATTTTAGGGAGAATAAAAAGATGTTTTGGAAGGAGGTAAATAAAGTGCGTAAGACAAGGGAGCAAATGGGAACTTCAGTGAAGGGGGCTAATGGGGAGGTGATAACAAGTAGTCGTGATGTGAGAAGGAGATGGAGTGAGTATTTTGAAGGTTTGTTGAATGTGTTTGATAATAGAGTGGCAGATATAGGGTGTTTTGGTCGAGGTGGTGTGCAGAGTGAGAGGGTTAGCGAAAATGATTTAGTAAACAGAGAAGAGGTAGTAAAAGCTTTGCGGAAGATAAAAGCCAGCAAGGCAGCGGGTTTGGATGGCACTGCAGTGGAATTTATTAAAAAAGGGGGTGACTGTAGTGTTGACTGGTTGGTAAGGTTATTTAATGTATGTATGTTTCATGGTGAGGTGCCTGAGGATTGGCGGAATGCATGCATAGTGCCATTGTACAAAGGCAAAGGGGATAAGAATGATTGCTCAAATTACAGAGGTATAAGTTTGTTGAGTATTCCTGGTAAATTATATGGGAGGGTCTTGATTGAGATGGTGAAGGCATGTATAGAGCATCAGATTGGGGAAGAAGAGTGTAGTTTCAGAAGTGGTAGAGGATGTGTGGATCAGGTGTTTGCTTTGAAGAATGTGTGGAAGGTGAAAACATTGTCTCAGACAGCAAAACTGGGTATGTTTGAAGGAATAGTGGTTCCAACAATGTTGTATGGTTGCGAGGCATGGACTATGGATAGAGTTGTGCGCAGGAGGATGGATGTGCTGGAAATGAGATGTTTGAGGACAATGTGTGGTGTGAGGTGGTTTGATCGAGTAAGTAATGTAAGGGTAAGAGAGATGTGTGGAAATAAAAAGAGCGTGGTTAAGAGAGCAGAAGGGGGTGTTTTGAAATGGTTTGGGCACATGAAGAGAATGAGTGTGGAAAGATTGACCAAGAGGATATATGTGTCAGATGTGGGGGGAACGAGGAGAAGAGGGAGACCAAATTGGAGGTGGAAGGATGGAGTGAAAAAGATTTTGTGTGATCGGGGCCTGAACATGCAGGAGGGTGAAAGGAGGGCAAGGAATAGGGTGAATTGGATCGAAGTGGTATACCGGGGTTGACGTGCTGTCAGTGGATTGAAGCAAGGCATGTGAAGCGTCTGGGGTAAACCATGGAAAGCTGTGTAGGTATGTATATTTGCGTGTGTGGACGTATGTATATAAATGTGTATGGGGGGGGGTTGGGCCATTTCTTTCGTCTGTTTCCTTGCGCTACCTCGCAAACGCGGGAGACAGCGACAAAGTATAAAAAAAAAAAAGAGGCAGGAGGTCGAGAGAAAGGTGCAAGAGGTGAAAAAGAGGGCAAATGAGAGTTGGGGCGAGAGAGCATCATGAAATTTTAGGGAGAATAAAGAGATGTTTTGGAAGGAGGTAAATAAAGTGCGTAAGACAAGAGAACAAATGGGAACATTGGTGAAGGGGGCTAATGGGGAGGTGATAACAAGTAGTCGTGATGTGAGAAGGAGATGGAGTGAGCATTTTGAAGGGTTTGTTGAATGTGTTTGATAATAGAGTGGCAGATATAGGGTGTTTTGGTCGAGGTGGTGTGCAGAGTGAGAGGGTTAGCGAAAATGATTTAGTAAACAGAGAAGAGGTAGTGAAAGCTTTGCAGAAGATGAAAACTAGCAAGGTGGCGGGTTTTGACGGTACTGCAGTGGAATTTATTAAAAAAGGGGGTGACTGTAGTGTTGACTGGTTGGTAAGGTTATTTAATGTATGTATGGTTGCGAGGCATGGACTATGGATAGAGTTGTGCGCAGGAGGATGGATGTGCTGGAAATGAGATGTTTGAGGACAATGTGCTGTGTGAGGTGGTTTGATCGAGTGAGTAACGTAAGGGTAAGAGAGATGTGTGGAAATAAAAAGAGCGTGGTTAAGAGAGCAGAAGGGGGTGTTTTGAAATGGTTTGGGCACATGAAGAGAATGAGTGTGGAAAGATTGACCAAGAGGATATATGTGTCGGAGGTGGAGGGAACGAGGAGAAGAGGGAGACCAAATTGGAGGTGGAAAGATGGAGTGAAAAAGATTTTGTGTGATCGGGGCCTGAACATGCAGAAGGGTGAAAGGAGGGCAAGGAATAGGGTGAATTGGATCGAAGTGGTATACCGGGGTTGACGTGCTGTCAGTGGATTGAAGCAAGGCATGTGAAGCGTCTGGGGTAAACCATGGAAAGCTGTGTAGGTATGTATATTTGCGTGTGTGGACGTATGTATATAAATGTGTATGGGGGGGGGTTGGGCCATTTCTTTCGTCTGTTTCCTTGCGCTACCTCGCAAACGCGGGAGACAGCGACAAAGTATAATAAAAAAAAAATATATATATATATAATATATATATATATATATATATAATATATATATATATATATATATATATTATATATATATATATTTTTTTTTTTTTTTTTATACTTTGTCGCTGTCTCCCGCGTTTGCGAGGTAGCGCAAGGAAACAGACGAAAGAAATGGCCCAACCCCCCCATACACATGTATATACATACGTCCACACACGCAAATATACATACCTACACAGCTTTCCATGGTTTACCCCAGACGCTTCACATGCCTTGATTCAATCCACTGACAGCACGTTAACCCCGGTATACCACATCGCTCCAATTCGCTCTATTCCTTGCCCTCCTTTCACCCTCCTGCATGTTCAGGCCCCAATCACACAAAATCTTTTTTCACTGCTTCTAACAACTTTCCTCCCACACCAAATACACTTAAAACCTTCCACAAAGCATCTCTATCAACCCTATCATATGTCTTCTCCAGATACATAAATGCTACATACAAATCCATTTGTTTTTCTAAGTACTTCTCACATACATTTCTCAAAGCAAACACTTGATCCACACATCCTCTACCACTTCAGAAACCACACTGCTCTTCCCCAATACATATTCTGTAAGGGAAATAATGCTTGCTCTGAATTGGGGTAGAATCATCTCAAGTGAATAATGCATTTTAAGAATCAGTAGATGGCTATGGAAAGGTCTCATAAACTATTCACAACATAAATACAGAGGTATACAAAGGAATTAAAATGGCAACAGACCACTGGTTCCTTTTGAAGCTGTTTGTGGTAGTGGAAGATATCAGAAACTCACATACTGGTTTGGTAAAAGTTAAAAGGCATACAGATAATTCAAGGAAAAAAGACTGCAAATTGTCACTATGAATATGGAGGCACAAATAATGTAAGTTATGGACTTGAAGCATATTATCTATCAAATCTTTCCTTAATTGTATCTAGAGCACTGCTTTCACTCACACTAACTGGTATATTGTTCCACATGTAAACAATCCTGTTGAAGAAAAAGTACTTTCCTTCATTCAAGGTAAAATGTTTGGCCTTAAGTTTGTATCCACTATTATGAGTATAATCAGATGAATCAAGTCTTAAGTTACTTGTTAAATCAACATTATCAAATCCTTTGATAATTTTGATTACTTGTATATGATCACCTCTTAACGTTCTTCTAAGCTATATAGATACAAGTCTTTTAATCTGATCTTGTACTAATTGTTTCTCAGTCCAGGAATCATCTTGGTGAGTTCATGCTATACTCTTTCCATTCAGTCTATGTCTTTTTTTTACACAATATATGACATGGATGAATCAACCAATTATAAAGACTAAGGTTGATTTCCCTGGACTTAAATTCAAAGGCCCTACCTATGAATCTAAGAATTTTGTTCACTCTTTTATCTGTTCCTGCTTATTTGGTTTTAGGTCATGAGAGATTATCATGCCCAAGTCTTTTTCTACATTTATATTTAAAAGTTCAACAGTATTCATACTGTAGCTAGCCTTTTCATTTTCTCTATCAATACATAAAATTTTACACTTATCTATATAAAAATTCACTTGCCACTTATGAGCTCAGTTCATCAGTTTGTCTATTTCAGTTTGATGCTGTAGACATGTTCATTTTCAGATATGATTCCCAGTTGTATATAATCGGCAAATTTTGATATCTTGCAATGCAGCCCATTATCAATAAAATAAGTATATATACATATATGTCATTTATTTATATTCATTTTGCTTTGTAGCTGTCTCCCGCGTTAGCAAGGTAGCTCAAGGAAACAGACGAAAGAATGGCCCAACCCACCCACATACACATGTATATACATACACATCCACACACGCAAATATACATACCTATAAATCTCAACGTATACATATATATACACACATACACATATATACACATGTACATAATTCATACTGTCTGCCTTTATTCATTCCCATCGCCACCTCGCCACACATGAAATAACAACCCCCTCCCCCCTCATGTGTGCGAGGTAGCACTAGGAAAAGACAATAAAGGCCACATTTGATCACACTCAGTCTCTAGCTGTCATGTAATAATGCACCGAAACCACAGCTCCCTTTCCACATCAGGCCCCACACAACTTTCCATGGTTTACCCCAGACACTTCACATGCCCTGGTTCAATCCATTGACAGCACGTTGACCCCAATATACCACATCGTTCCAATTCACTCTATTCCTTGCACGCCTTTCACCCTCCTGCATGTTCAGGCCCCGATCACACAAAATCTTTTTCACTCCATCTTTCCACCTCCAATTCGGTCTCCCACTTCTCCTCGTTCCCTCCACCCGACACATATATCCTCTTTATCAATCTTTCCTCACTCATTCTCTCCATGTGACCAAACCATTTCAAAACACCCTCTTCTGCTCTCTCAACCACACTCTTTATAGTACCACACATCTCTCTTACCCTATCATTACTTACTCGATCAAACCACCTCACACCACATATTGTCCTCAAACATCTCATTTCCAGCACATCCACCCTCCTGCGCACAACTCTATCCATATCCCATGCCTCGCAACCATACAACATTGTTGGAAGCACTATTCCTTCAAACATACCCATTTTTGCTTTCCGAGATAATGTTCTCGACTTCCACACATTCTTCAACACTTCCAGAATTTTCGCCCCCTCCCCCACCCTATGATTCACTTCCGCTCCCATGGTTCCATCCACTGCCGAATCCACTCCCAGATATCTAAAACACTTTACTTCCTCCAGTTTTTCTCCATTCAAACTTACCTCCCAACTGACTTGACCCTCAACCCTACTGTACCTAATAACCTTACTGTTATTCACATTTACTCTCAACTTTCTTCTTTCACACACTTTACCAAACTCAGTCATTAGCTTCTGCAGTTTCTCACATGAATCAGCCACCAGCACTGTATCATCAGCGAACAACAACTGACTCACTTCCCAAGCTCTCTCATCCCCAACAGACTTCATACTTGCCCCTCTTTCCAAAACTTTTGCATTCACCTCCCTAACAAACCCATCCATAAACAAATTAAACAACCATGGAGACATCACACACCCCTGCCACAAACCTACATTCACTGAGAACCAATCACTTTCCTCTCTTCCTATACGTACACATTCCTTACAGCCTCGATAAAAACTTTTCACTGCTTCTAACAACTTGCCTCCCACACCATATATTCTTAATACCTTCCACAGAGCATCTCTATCAACTCTTTGATGGAGAGAGAAGGGTGATTATTGGTGTATATGCACCTGGGCATGAGAAGAAAGATCATGAGAGGCAAGTGTTTTGGGAGCAGCTGAATGAGTGTAGTAGTGGTTTTGATGAATGAGACCGGGTTATAGTGATGGGTGATTTGAATGCAAATGTGAGTAATGTGGCAGTTGAGGGAATAATTGGTATACATGGGGTGTTCAGTGTTGTAAATGGAAATGGTGAAGAGCTTGTAGATCTATGTGCTGAAAAAGATCTAGTGATTGGGAATACCTGATTTAAAAAGAGAGATATACATAAGCATACCTATGTAAGTAGGAGAGATGGCCAGAGAGCATTATTGGATTATGTGTTTATTGATAGGCGTGCGAAAGAGAGACTTTTGGATGTTAATGTGCTGAGAGGTGCAACGGGAGGGATGTCTGATCACTATCTTGTGGAGGCAAAGGTGAAACTTTGTAGAGGTTTTCAGAAAAGAAGAGAGAATGTTAGGGTGAAGAGAGTGGTGAGAGTAAGTGAGCTTGGGAAGGAGACTTGTGTGAGGAAGTACCAGGAGAGACTGAATACAGGATGGAAAAAGGTAAGAACAAAGGAGGTAAGGGGAGCTGGGGAGGAATGGGATGTATTTAGGGAAGCAGTGATGTCTTGCGCAAAAGATGTTTGTGGCATGGGAGGTGGGCAGATTAGAAAGGGTAGTGAGTGGTGGGATGAAGAAGTAAGGTTATTAGTGAAAGAGAAGAGAGAGGCATTTGGACAATTTTTGCAGGGAAATAATGCAAATGAGTGGGAGATGTATAAAAGAAAGAGGCAGGAGGTCGAGAGAAAGGTGCAAGAGGTGAAAAAGAGGGCAAATGAGAGTTGGGGTGAGAGAGTATCATTAAATTTTAGGGAGAATAAAAAGATGTTTTGGAAGGAGGTAAATAAAGTGCGTAAGACAAGGGAGCAAATGGGAACTTCAGTGAAGGGGGCTAATGGGGAGGTGATAACAAGTAGTCGTGATGTGAGAAGGAGATGGAGTGAGTATTTTGAAGGTTTGTTGAATGTGTTTGATAATAGAGTGGCAGATATAGGGTGTTTTGGTCGAGGTGGTGTGCAGAGTGAGAGGGTTAGCGAAAATGATTTAGTAAACAGAGAAGAGGTAGTAAAAGCTTTGCGGAAGATAAAAGCCAGCAAGGCAGCGGGTTTGGATGGCACTGCAGTGGAATTTATTAAAAAAGGGGGTGACTGTAGTGTTGACTGGTTGGTAAGGTTATTTAATGTATGTATGTTTCATGGTGAGGTGCCTGAGGATTGGCGGAATGCATGCATAGTGCCATTGTACAAAGGCAAAGGGGATAAGAATGATTGCTCAAATTACAGAGGTATAAGTTTGTTGAGTATTCCTGGTAAATTATATGGGAGGGTCTTGATTGAGATGGTGAAGGCATGTATAGAGCATCAGATTGGGGAAGAAGAGTGTAGTTTCAGAAGTGGTAGAGGATGTGTGGATCAGGTGTTTGCTTTGAAGAATGTATGTGAGAAATACTTAAAAAAGCAAATAGATTTGTATGTAGCATTTATGGATCTGGAGAAGGCATTTGATAGAGTTGATAGAGATGCTCTGTGGAAGGTACTAAGAATATATGGTGTGGGAGGGAAGTTGTTAGGAGCACTGAAAAGTTTTTATCGAGGACGTAAGGCATGTGTACGTTTAGGAAGAGAGGAAAGTGATTGGTTCTCAGTGAATGTAGGTTTGCGACAGGGGTGTGTGATGTCTATATGGTTGTTTAATTTGTTTATGGATAGGGTTGTTAGGGAGGTGAATGCAAGAGTTTTGGAAAGAGGGGCAAGTATGAAGTCTGTTGGGGATGAGAGAGCTTGGGAAGTGAGTCAGTTGTTGTTCGCTGATGATACAGCACTGGTGGCTGATTCATCTGAGAAACTGCAGAAGCTGGTGACTGAGTTTGGTAAAGTGTGTGAAAGAAGAAAGTTAAGAGTAAATGTGAATAAGAGCAAAGTTATTAGGTACAGTAAGGTTGAGGGTCAAGTCAATTGGGAGGTAAGTTTGAATGGAGAAAAACTGGAGGAAATAAAGTGGTTTAAAATATCTGGGAGTGGATCTGGCAGCGGATGGAACCATGGAAGCAGAAGTGAATCATAGGGTGGGGGAGGGGGCGAAAATCCTGGGAGCATTGAAGAATGTGTGGAAGTCGAGAACATTATCTCGGAAAGCAAAAATGGGTATGTTTGAAGGAATAGTGGTTCTAACAATGTTGTATGGTTGCGAGGCGTGGGCTATGGATAGAGTTGTGTGCAGGAGGGTGGATGTGCTGGAAATGAGATGTTTGAGGACAATATGTGGTGTGAGGTGGTTTGATCGAGTAAGTAATGTAAGGGTAAGAGAGATGTGTGGAAATAAAAAGAGCGTGGTTAAGAGAGCAGAAGGGGGTGTTTTGAAATGGTTTGGGCACATGAAGAGAATGAGTGTGGAAAGATTGACCAAGAGGATATATGTGTCGGAGGTGGAGGGAACGAGGAGAAGTGGGAGACCGAATTGGAGGTGGAAAGATGGAGTGAAAAAGATTTTGAGTGATCGGGGCCTGAACATGCAGGAGGGTGAAAGGCGGGCAAGGAATAGGGTGAATTGGATCGAAGTGGTATACCGGGGTTGACGTGCTGTCAATGGATTGAATCAGGGCATGTGAAGCGTCTGGGGTAAACCATGGAAAGTTGTGTGGGGCCTGGATGTGGAAAGGGAGCTGTGGTTTCGGGCACTATTGCATGACAGCTAGAGACTGAGTGTGAACGAATGGGGTCTTTCTTGTCTTTTCCTAGCGCTACCTCACACACGAGGGGGGGAGGGGAATGTTATTCCATGTGTGGTGAGGTGGCGATGGGAATGAATAAGGGCAGACAGTGTGACTTGTGTGCATGTCTATATATGTATATGTCTGTGTGTGTATATATATGTGTACATTGAGATGTATGACTACGTATATTTGCGTGTGGGGACGTGTATGTATATACATGTATATAGGGGTGGGTTGGGTCATTTATTTCGTCTGTTTCGTTGCACTACCTCGCAAACGCGGGAGACAGCTACAAAGCAAAATAATATAAAAATAAAATAAAATATATATATATATATATATATATATATATATATATATATATATATATATATATATATATATATATATATATATATCCCTGGGGATAGGGGAGAAAGAATACTTCCCACGTATTCCCTGCGTGTCGTAGAAGGCGACTAAAAGGGAAGGGAGCGGGGGGCTGGAAATCCTCCCCTCTCGTTCTTTTTTTTTTTTTAATTTTCCAAAAGAAGGAACAGAGAAGAGGTCCAGGTGAGGATATTCCCTCAAAGGCCCAGTCCTCTGTTCTTAACGCTACCTCGCTATCGCGGGAAATAGCGAATAGTATGAAAAAAAAATATATATATATATATATATTTTTTTTCTTTTTTTTTTTATACTTTGTCGCTGTCTCCTGCGTTTGCGAGGTAGCGCAAGGAAACAGACGAAAGAAATGGCCCAACCCCCCCCATACACATGTATATACATACGTCCACACACGCAAATATACATACCTACACAGCTTTCCATGGTTTACCCCAGACGCTTCACATGCCTTGATTCAATCCACTGACAGCACGTCAGCCCCGGTATACCACATCGCTCCAATTCACTCTGTTCCTTGCCCTCCTTTCACCCTCCTGCATGTTCAGGCCCCGATCACACAAAATCTTTTTCACTCCATCTTTCCACCTCCAATTTGGTCTCCCTCTTCTCGTTGTTCCCTCCACCTCCGACACATATATCCTCTTGGTCAATCTTTCCTCACTCATTCTCTCCATGTGCCCAAACCACTTCAAAACACCCTCTTCTGCTCTCTCAACCACGCTCTTTTTATTTCCACACATCTCTCTTACCCTTACGTTACTCACTCGATCAAACCACCTCACACCACACATTGTCCTCAAACATCTCATTTCCAGCACATCCATCCTCCTGCGCACAACTCTATCCATAGCCCACGCCTCGCAACCATACAACATTGTTGGAACCACTATTCCTTCAAACATACCCATTTTTGCTTTCCGAGATAATGTTCTCGACTTCCACACATTCTTCAAGGCCCCCAGGATTTTCGCCCCCTCCCCCACCCTATGATCCACTTCCGCTTCCATGGTTCCATCTGCTGCCAGATCCACTCCCAGATATCTAAAACACTTCACTTCCTCCAGTTTTTCTCCATTCAAACTCACCTCCCAATTAACTTGACCCTCAACCCTACTGTACCTAATAACCTTGCTCTTATTCACATTTACTCTTAACTTTCTTCTTCCACACACTTTACCAAACTCAGTCACCAGCTTCTGCAGTTTCACACATGAATCAGCCACCAGCGCTGTGTCGTCAGCAAACAACAACTGCCTCACTTCCCAAGCTCTCTCATCCCCAACAGACTTCATACTTGCCCCTCTTTCCAAAACTCTTGCATTTACCTCCCTAACAACCCCATCCATAAACAAATTAAACAACCATGGAGACATCACACACCCCTGCCGCAAACCTACATTCACTGAGAACCAATCACTTTCCTCTCTTCCTACACGTACACATGCCTTACATCCTCGATAAAAACTTTTCACTGCTTCTAACAACTCTCCTCCCACACCATATATTCTTAATACCTTCCACAGAGCATCTCTAGCAACTCTATCATATGCCTTCTCCAGATCCATAAATGCTACATACAAATCCATTTGCTTTTCTAAGTATTTCTCACATACATTCTTCAAAGCAAACACCTGATCCACACATCCTCTACCACTTCTGAAACCACACTGCTCTTCCCCAATCTGATGCTCTGTACATGCCTTCACCCTCTCAATCAATACCCTCCCATATAATTTACCAGGAATACTCAACAAACTTATACCTCTGTAATTTGAGCACTCACTCTTATCCCCTTTGCCTCTGTACAATGGCACTATGCACGCATTCCGCCAATCCTCAGGCACCTCACCATGAGTCATACATACATTAAATAACCTTACCAACCAGTCAACAATACAGTCACCCCCTTTTTAATAAATTCCACTGCAATACCATCCAAACCTGCTGCCTTGCCGGCTTTCATCTTCCGCAAAGCTTTCAGTACCTCTTCTCTGTTTACCAAATCATTTTCCCTAACCCTCTCACTTTGCACACCACCTCGACCAAAACACCCTATATCTGCCACTCTATCATCAAACATATATATATATATATATATATATATATATTTTTTTTTTTTTTTATACTTTGTCGCTGTCTCCCGCGTTTGCGAGGTAGCGCAAGGAAACAGACGAAAGAAATGGCCCAACCCCCCCCATACACATGTATATACATACGTCCACACACGCAAATATACATACCTACACAGCTTTCCATGGTTTACCCCAGACGCTTCACATGCCTTGATTCAATCCACTGACAGCACGTTAACCCCGGTATACCACATCGCTCCAATTCGCTCTATTCCTTGCCCTCCTTTCACCCTCCTGCATGTTCAGGCCCCAATCACACAAAATCTTTTTCACTCCATCTTTCCACCTCCAATTTGGTCTCCCTCTTCTCCTGACTCCCTCCACCTCCGACACATATATCCTCTTGGTCAATCTTTCCTCACTCATCCTCTCCATGTGCCCAAACCACTTCAAAACACCCTCTTCTGCTCTCTCAACCACGCTCTTTTTATTTCCACACATCTCTCTTACCCTTACGTTACTCACTCGATCTAACCACCTCACACCACACATTGTCCTCAAACATCTCATTTCCAGCACGTCCATCCTCCTGCGCACAACTCTATCCATAGCCCACGCCTCGCAACCATACAACATTGTTGGAACCACTATTCCTTCAAACATACCCATTTTTGCTTTCCGAGATAATGTTCTCGACTTCCACACATTCTTCAAGGCCCCCAGAATTTTCGCCCCCTCCCCCACCCTATGATCCACTTCCGCTTCCATGGTTCCATCCGCTGCCAGATCCACTCCCAGATATCTAAAACACTTCACTTCCTCCAGTTTTTCTCCATTCAAACTCACCTCCCAATTGACTTGACCCTCAACCCTACTGTACCTAATAACCTTGCTCTTATTCACATTTACTCTTAACTTTCTTCTTCCACATACTTTACCAAACTCAGTCACCAGCTTCTGCAGTTTCTCACATGAATCAGCCACCAGCGCTGTATCACCAGCGAACAACAACTGACTCACTTCCCAAGCTCTCTCATCCCCAACAGACTTCATACTTGCCCCTCTTTCCAAAACTCTTGCATTTACCTCCCTAACAACCCCATCCATAAACAAATTAAACAACCATGGAGACATCACACACCCCTGCCGCAAACCTACATTCACTGAGAACCAATCACTTTCCTCTCTTCCTACACGTACACATGCCTTACATCCTCGATAAAAACTTTTCACTGCTTCTAACAACTTTCCTCCCACACCATATATTCTTAATACCTTCCACAGAGCATCTCTATCAACTCTATCATATGCCTTCTCCAGATCCATAAATGCTACATACAAATCCATTTGCTTTTCTAAGTATTTCTCACATACATTCTTCAAAGCAAACACCTGATCCACACATCCTCTACCACTTCTGAAACCACACTGCTCTTCCCCAATCTGATGCTCTGTACATGCCTTCACCCTCTCAATCAATACCCTCCCATATAATTTACCAGGAATACTCAACAAACTTATACCTCTGTAATTTGAGCACTCACTCTTATCCCCTTTGCCTCTGTACAATGGCACTATGCACGCATTCCGCCAATCCTCAGGCACCTCACCATGAGTCATACATACATTAAATAACCTTACCAACCAGTCAACAATACAGTCACCCCCTTTTTTAATAAATTCCACTGCAATACCATCCAAACCTGCTGCCTTGCCGGCTTTCATCTTCCGCAAAGCTTTCAGTACCTCTTCTCTGTTTACCAAATCATTTTCCCTAACCCTCTCACTTTGCACACCACCTCGACCAAAACACCCTATATCTGCCACTCTATCATCAAACATATATATAAATATATATATATATATATTTTTTTTTTTTTTATACTTTGTCGCTGTCTCCCGCGTTTGCGAGGTAGCGCAAGGAAACAGACGAAAGAAATGGCCCAACCCCCCCCATACACATGTATATACATACGTCCACACACGCAAATATACATACCTACACAGCTTTCCATGGTTTACCCCAGACGCTTCACATGCCTTGATTCAATCCACTGACAGCACGTTAACCCCGGTATACCACATCGCTCCAATTCGCTCTATTCCTTGCCCTCCTTTCACCCTCCTGCATGTTCAGGCCCCAATCACACAAAATCTTTTTCACTCCATCTTTCCACCTCCAATTTGGTCTCCCTCTTCTCCTGACTCCCTCCACCTCCGACACATATATCCTCTTGGCCAATCTTTCCTCACTCATCCTCTCCATGTGCCCAAACCACTTCAAAACACCCTCTTCTGCTCTCTCAACCACGCTCTTTTTATTTCCACACATCTCTCTTACCCTTACGTTACTCACTCGATCTAACCACCTCACACCACACATTGTCCTCAAACATCTCATTTCCAGCACGTCCATCCTCCTGCGCACAACTCTATCCATAGCCCACGCCTCGCAACCATACAACATTGTTGGAACCACTATTCCTTCAAACATACCCATTTTTGCTTTCCGAGATAATGTTCTCGACTTCCACACATTCTTCAAGGCCCCCAGAATTTTCGCCCCCTCCCCCACCCTATGATCCACTTCCGCTTCCATGGTTCCATCCGCTGCCAGATCCACTCCCAGATATCTAAAACACTTCACTTCCTCCAGTTTTTCTCCATTCAAACTCACCTCCCAATTGACTTGACCCTCAACCCTACTGTACCTAATAACCTTGCTCTTATTCACATTTACTCTTAACTTTCTTCTTCCACATACTTTACCAAACTCAGTCACCAGCTTCTGCAGTTTCTCACATGAATCAGCCACCAGCGCTGTATCACCAGCGAACAACAACTGACTCACTTCCCAAGCTCTCTCATCCCCAACAGACTTCATACTTGCCCCTCTTTCCAAAACTCTTGCATTTACCTCCCTAACAACCCCATCCATAAACAAATTAAACAACCATGGAGACATCACACACCCCTGCCGCAAACCTACATTCACTGAGAACCAATCACTTTCCTCTCTTCCTACACGTACACATGCCTTACATCCTCGATAAAAACTTTTCACTGCTTCTAACAACTTTCCTCCCACACCATATATTCTTAATACCTTCCACAGAGCATCTCTATCAACTCTATCATATGCCTTCTCCAGATCCATAAATGCTACATACAAATCCATTTGCTTTTCTAAGTATTTCTCACATACATTCTTCAAAGCAAACACCTGATCCACACATCCTCTACCACTTCTGAAACCACACTGCTCTTCCCCAATCTGATGCTCTGTACATGCCTTCACCCTCTCAATCAATACCCTCCCATATAATTTACCAGGAATACTCAACAAACTTATACCTCTGTAATTTGAGCACTCACTCTTATCCCCTTTGCCTTTGTACAATGGCACTATGCACGCATTCCGCCAATCCTCAGGCACCTCACCATGAGTCATACATACATTAAATAACCTTACCAACCAGTCAACAATACAGTCACCCCCTTTTTTAACAAATTCCACTGCAATACCATCCAAACCTGCTGCCTTGCCGGCTTTCATCTTCCGCAAAGCTTTCAGTACCTCTTCTCTGTTTACCAAAACACCCTATATCTACCACTCTATCATCAAACACATTCAGCAAACCTTCAAAATACTCACTCCATCTCCTTCTCACATCACCACTACTTGTTATCACCTCCCCATTTGCGCCCTTCACTGAAGTTCCCATTTGCTCCCTTGTCTTACACACTTTATTTACCTCCTTCCAGAACATCTTTTTATTCTCCCTAAAATTTAATGATACTCTCTCACCCCAACCCTTTTTTTCACCTCTTGCACCTTTCTCTTGACCTCCTGTCTCTTTCTTTTATACATCTCCCACTCAATTGCATTTTTTCCCTGCAAAAATCGTCCAAATGCCTCTCTCTTCTCTTTCACTGATACTCTTACTTCTTCATCCCACCACTCACTACCCTTTCTAATCAACCCACCTCCCACTCTTCTCATGCCACAAGCATCTTTTGCGCAATCCATCACCGATTCCCTAAATACATCCCATTCCTCCCCCACTCCCCTTGCTTCCATTGTTCTCACCTTTTTCCATTCTGTACTCAGTCTCTCCTGGTACTTCCTCACACAGGTCTCCTTCTCAAGCTCACTTACTCTCACCACCCTCTTCACCCCAACATTCACTCTTCTTTTCTGAAAACCCATACAAATCTTCACCTTAGCCTCCACAAGATAATGATCAGACATCCCTCCAGTTGCAGCTCTCAGCACATTAACATCCAAAAGTCTCTCTTTCGCACGCCTGTCAATTAACACGTAATCCAATAACGCTCTCTGGCCATCTCTCCTACTTACATAAGTATACTTATGTATATCTCGCTTTTTAAACCAGGTATTCCCAATCATCAGTCCTTTTTCAGCACATAAATCTACAAGCTCTTCACCATTTCCATTTACAACACTGAACACCCCATGTATACCAATTATTCCCTCAACTGCCACATTACTCACCTTTGCATTCAAATCACCCATCACTATAACCCGGTCTCGTGCATCAAAACCACTAACACACTCATTCAGCTGCTCCCAAAACACTTGCCTCTCTTGATCTTTCTTCTCATGCCCAGGTGCATATGCACCAATAATCACCCACCTCTCTCCATCAACTTTCAGTTTTACCCATATTAATCGAGAATTTACTTTCTTACACTCTATCACATACTCCCACAACTCCTGTTTCAGGAGTATTGCTACTCCTTCCCTTGCTCTTGTCCTCTCACTAACCCCTGACTTTACTCCCCAGACATTCCCAAACCACTCTTCCCCTTTACCCTTGAGCTTCGTTTCACTCAGAGCCAAAACATCCAGGTTCCTTTCCTCAAACATACTACCTATCTCTCCTTTTTTCACATCTTGGTTACATCCACACACATTTAGGCACCCCACTCTGAGCCTTCGAGGAGGATGAGCACTCCCCGCGTGACTCCTTCTTCTGTTTCCCATTTTAGAAAGTTAATACAAGGAGGGCAGGATTTCTGGCCCCCCGCTCCCGTCCCCTCTAGTCGCTTTCTACGACACGCGAGGAATACGTGGGAAGTATTCTTTCACCCCTATCCCCAGGGATAATATACATATATATATACATATACACATACACACACATACACATACATACGCACATATACACACACACACACATACATATATATACATATGAAAAATGTAAGAAACAATTTACAAAACTGAAACTTCTCGCTTGAAATGAATGAAAAAAATGAATGTCACATAATGGTTCAACCTCTGGCTATGGAAAAAAGGAAATGTATAATTTATTTACACAAACGTCAATAGCAGTTCTCATCAATTTAACCACTGTATCAATAAGCTTCAATGTCTAAGCTACATTTTTTCTCCAATTTCACTATATATATATATATATATATATATATATATATATATATATATATATATATATATATATATATATATTAATTAAGAATTTACTTTCTTACACTCTATCACATACTCCCACAACTCCTGTTTCAGGAGTACTGCTACTCCTTCCCTTGCTCTTGTCCTCTCACTAACCCCTGACTTTACTCCCAAGACATTCCCAAACCACTCTTCCCCTTTACCCTTGAGCTTCATTTCACTCAGAGCCAAAACATCTAGGTTCCTTTCCTCAAACATACTACCTATCTCTCCTTCTTTCACATCTTGGTTACATCCACACACATTTAGACACCCCAGTCTGAGCCTTCGAGGAGGATGAGCACTCCCCACGTGACTCCTTCTTCTGTTTCCCATTTCAGAAAGTTAAAAAATACAAGAAAGGGAGGATTTCTGGCTCCCCGCTCCCGTCCCCTCTAGTCGCCTTCTACGACACGCGAGGAATGCGTGGGAAGTATTCTTTCACCCCGATCCCCAGGGATATGTGAGAAATACTTAGAAAAGCAAATGGATTTGTATGTAGCATTTATGGATCTGGAGAAGGCATATGATAGAGTTGATAGAGATGCTCTGTGGAAGGTATTAAGAATATATGGTGTGGGAGAAAGTTGTTAGAAGCAGTGAAAAGTTTTTATCGAGGATGTAAGGCATGTGTACGTGTAGGAAGAGAGGAAAGTGATTGGTTCTCAGTGAATGTAGGTTTGCGGCAGGGGTGTGTGATGTCTCCATGGTTGTTTAATTTGTTTATGGATGGGGTTGTTAGGGAGGTGAATGCAAGAGTTTTGGAAAGAGGGGCAAGTATCAAGTCTGTTGGGGATGAGAGAGCTTGGGAAGTGAGTCAGTTGTTGTTCGCTGATGATACAGCGCTGGTGGCTGATTCATGTGAGAAACTGCAGAAGCTGGTGACTGAGTTTGGAAAAGTGTGTGGAAGAAGAAAGTTAAGAGTAAATGTGAATAAGAGCAAGGTTATTAGGTACAGTAGGGTTGAGGGTCAAGTCAACTGGGAGGTGAGTTTGAATGGAGAAAAACTGGAGGAAGTGAAGTGTTTTAGATAACTGGGAGTGGATCTGGCAGCGGATGGAACCATGGAAGCGGAAGTGGATCATAGGGTGGGGGAGGGGGCGAAAATCCTGGGGGCCTTGAAGAATGTGTGGAAGTCGAGAACATTATCTCGGAAAGCAAAAATGGGTATGTT
This sequence comes from Panulirus ornatus, assembly GCF_036320965.1. Lineage (NCBI taxonomy): Eukaryota > Metazoa > Arthropoda > Malacostraca > Decapoda > Palinuridae > Panulirus > Panulirus ornatus. The sequence continues at coordinate 26,340,649 of NC_092282.1, forward strand.
TGAAGGAATAGTGGTTCCAACAATGTTGTATGGTTGCGAGGCGTGGGCTATGGATAGAGTTGTGCGCAGGAGGATGGATGTGCTGGAAATGAGATGTTTGAGGACAATGTGCTGTGTGAGGTGGTTTGATCGAGTGAGTAACGTAAGGGTAAGAGAGATGTGTGGAAATAAAAAGAGCGTGGTTGAGAGAGCAGAAGAGGGTGTTTTGAAGTGGTTTGGGCACATGGAGAGGATGAGTGAGGAAAGATTGACCAAGAGGATATATGTGTCGGAGGTGGAGGGAACAAGGAGAAGAGGGAGACCAAATTGGAGGTGGAAAGATGGAGTGAAAAAGATTTTGTGTGATCGGGGCCTGAACATGCAGGAGGGTGAAAGGAGGGCAAGGAATAGAGTGAATTGGAGCGATGTGGTATACCGGGGTTGACGTGCTGTCAGTGGATTGAAGCAAGGCATGTGAAGCGTCTGGGGTAAACCATGGAAAGCTGTGTAGGTATGCATATTTGCGTGTGTGGACGTATGTATATAAATGTGTATGGGGGGGGGGGTTGGGCCATTTCTTTCGTCTGTTTCCTTGCGCTACCTCGCAAACGCGGGAGACAGCGACAAAGTATAATAAAAAAAAATATATATATATATATATATATATATATATATATATATATATATATATATATATATATATATATATATATATATACATATATATATCCCATTTTTAGAAAGTTAAAAAAATACAAGGAGGGGAGGATTTCTGGCCCCCCGCTCCCGTCCCCTCTAGTCGCTTTCTACGACACGCGAGAAATGCGTGGGAAGTATTCTTTCACCCCTATCCCCAGGGATAATATACATATATATATATATACACATACACACACACACGCACATATACACACACACACACATACATATATATGGAAGGGTATTGATTGAGAGGGTGAAGGCATGTACAGAGCATCAGATTGGGGAAGAGCAGTGTGGTTTCAGAAGTGGTAGAGGATGTGTGGATCAGGTGTTTGCTTTGAAGAATGTATGTGAGAAATACTTAGAAAAGCAAATGGATTTGTATGTAGCATTTATGGATCTGGAGAAGGCATATGATAGAGTTGATAGAGATGTTCTGTGGAAGGTATTAAGAATATATGGTGTGGGAGGAAAGTTGTTAGAAGCAGTGAAAAGTTTTTATCGAGGATGTAAGGCATGTGTACGTGTAGGAAGAGAGGAAAGTGATTGGTTCTCAGTGAATGTAGGTTTGCGGCAGGGGTGTGTGATGTCTCCATGGTTGTTTAATTTGTTTATGGATGGGGTTGTTAGTGAGGTGAATGCAAGAGTTTTGGAAAGAGGGGCAAGTATGAAGTCTGTTGGGGATGAGAGAGCTTGGGAAGTGAGTCAGTTGTTGTTTGCTGATGATACAGCGCTGGTAGCTGATTCATGTGAGAAACTGCAGAAGCTGGTGACTGAGTTTGGTAAAGTGTGTGAAAGAAGAAAGTTAAGAGTAAATGTGAATAAGAGCAAGGTTATTAGGTACAGTAGGGTTGAGGGTCAATTCAATTGGGAGGTGAGTTTGAATGGAGAAAAACTGGAGGAAGTGAAGTGTTTTAGATATCTGGGAGTGGATCTGGCAGCGGATGGAACCATGGAAGCGGAAGTGGATCATAGGGTGGGGGAGGGGGCGAAAATTCTGGGAGCATTGAAGAATGTGTGGAAGTCGAGAACATTATCTCGGAAAGCAAAAATGGGTATGTTTGAAGGAATAGTGGTTCCAACAATGTTGTATGGTTGCGAGGCATGGACTATGGATAGAGTTGTGCGCAGGAGGATGGATGTGCTGGAAATGAGATGTTTGAGGACAATGTGTGGTGTGAGGTGGTTTGATCGAGTAAGTAACGTAAGGGTAAGAGAGATGTGTGGAAATAAAAAGAGCGTGGTTGAGAGAGCAGAAGAGGGTGTTTTGAAATGGTTTGGGCACATGGAGAAAATGAGTGAGGAAAGATTGACCAAGAGGATATATGTGTCGGAGGTGGAGGGAACGAGGAGAAGAGGGAGACCAAATTGGAGGTGGAAAGATGGAGTGAAAAAGATTTTGTGTGATCGGGGCCTGAACATGCAGGAGGGTGAAAGGAGGGCAAGGAATAGAGTGAATTGGAGCGATGTGGTATACCGGGGTTGATGTGCTGTCAGTGGATTGAATCAAGGCATGTGAAGCGTCTGGGGTAAACCATGGAAAGCTGTGTAGGTATGTATATTTGCGTGTGTGGACGTATGTATATACATGTGTATGGGGGGGGGTTGGGCCATTTCTTTCGTCTGTTTCCTTGCGCTACCTCGCAAACGCGGGAGACAGCGACAAAGTATAAAAAAAAAAAACAAGAGAAATACAAATAAATACCTTAACCCCTACTAATTATGCATTACATCTATACTAACTGAGACTCAACTACACTTGAAGGATAATTTTTTGTCATAGGAGCATCATAATTTCATAATCAAAGGAAGATAGTCACTGGTTGGAGTGTATACAAACATAATGGATTAATTACAGGCAAGAGTTTAGACATCTCACAGAGGAGACACATTTTTCTGAAAAGGTTCAACAATTAAGTTGTCAATCCGTTCTCTTTTGAGGAACTTTGGTATGTGACAAGCACACGGTCAAATATTTCAGAAGTGACTAAATGGTTCTTACATTCATCATGAAAGTAAGAAGAGCTATTGTTTAAAAGATTAATGTATCTCAAGTAATTCATTCTCATTTCTTAATAATCCAAAATCCCAAGGTGATTCCTACATATAAATCATTTTCTTTTTTTTAATTTTCCAAAAGAAGGAGCAGAGAGGGGGGCCAGGTGAGGATATTCCCTTAGAGGCCCAGTCCTCTGTTCTTAGCGCTACCTTGCTGATGCGGGAAATGGCGAATAATTTGAAAGAAAAAGAAAATCATGCAATAATCTGACACAGCAAATCTTTGTAACATATGATCCTTTTCCACCCATTGGGTCACATGGTATACTTGTGTACATCACTGTCAAGCATGGGAGAAGGTTAACAAAATTTAATTCATCATTATTCACCTCTAAACTAGCTTAACATTATGCAGTTACAAAATACATGACTTACTTCATCTTACTCTCTCCACCTGGAGATGGAGGACAGATCTCCACTTTAGGAGGTCCATCAGCATTGTTGTGCAGTGCCTCTAATTCTTTTTCAAGCTCTGCTTGCTGCTTCTGTAGGGGAACGAGATTTTCAGGACCTGGGAGTTGATGAGACTGCAGACAAAAATTGTAAAAATTAATTGAAAAACCTTTAGAAGCAGGTATTCACAATGCTTACCTCTTATCAGAGGTAAGTGGTACAAAATAACGTCACTGGTGAGTGACACACCTTATAACATCCAAGCTCTTTTTTGTATACAGCCGATTGCCCTATAATAAATTTATGAGAGAACCATTCCTACTCCTTGAACTTTTCATTGAAAGAATAAAGTAAGAACTTCAGAATATAGTTTTTAAATTATTTTTGAATGTTTTAGATTTTATCAAAGAGACTGAATGCTGGTGGATACACATCACTTTCAAGCTCTTGTAGTAGAGTATTATCCACTACAATGAGACACTTGACAATCAATCCCATTGTCACCCTTAACCATAAAATGATTACTGCTACAGAAGAAATTGCTCCTTTCATGTTTTTGAACTTTTCAATCATTCTACAATCTTCAGGGTTAAACTGTATCTGGGAAATCAGAGGAAAGCAAGGGGAAAAGAGACAATGAAAGGGATGACTGAAAAACAAAGAGCTCATGCTTATGACCATTTCTTAAACAATAATATGAAAAACTTAGTCTGAAAAAACCAATGGCAAAGAAATGCCAATAGTCAAAAATTGTTGATAACACTATCATTATTCAAAAGTTCAAATTACCTTATCAAAAGGGAGCTTAGTTGTGAAAAGCCTTAGAAAAATTAACCACTGACTAACATCTTGTTATCACTACTCAATAAAACTAGTTTCGAATTTTCTCAAGCACTAAAGAAAGTTACAGTTTACAGAGAATGTACTTCTATAACTCTAGCTATATTCCCGAACAGAATAAGTGCGTTTTAGGTTAGACAGGTCTTAGATATAAATCAACGACTGAATCACATTTACCAGTAAAAATCAACACTCAAACCTGAGATATGTGTTTAAAAATGAAATCTAACGTAAAGTAACACTATTTATGAAAGCAATATTTTCTACATGAGTATATGTCAGTAGAAATCATAAAATAACTGCAAATGTTTCATATAAGGAATTATGTAATGGAATTCCCTGAAAAGAATTCTAACCTTACAAACGCACCCCAATGAAAGGAAACACGGATAACTAAACTAAAACTGGGAAGCAGGGGCAGTCACTAAAAAATGGAAAAGCAAAGGTGACCAGATTCACCAGAAGCACTATCACATCCAATATATAAATACTACCAGAAAAGCAAAGCCAACTATGAGATTTTGTGAGAAGATTATCAATTTGGTTACACAGACTAAAGGATAATTTCCAAATGTAACACACTCAGAAATGTCTTGGCTAGTTAGTATCAGTAGACCAATAATGATATTCTCTTCACAGTAAGTTTTTTCATTGAAAGCACTACTTCTGAAGCCTCAAACCTATGGCTAAAAACACAGAATAACTACAGTGACATAAATCTAATACAAAATAAATGGTTTGTGCAAGGTATTGCTGACAAAACTATTTGGTGCAACTATTTCTCGATACTCTGTGGAAAATAAAACATTTGTGTTCAAACAAAATATGAATGAATAGAAAAATGAGGATCCATCAAAGGAAACATTTAAGGAAACAGGTAAATATATATGAGTAACCACATTGATGTAAACACAGAAATTTGGATATCAATCACAGCCGACAATCGAAAACAGTGGATGAGTGCCAGACGGTAGTTGTGTAGGGGTTACCGTCAGTTCCAGGCAGGCAGACAGAGATAAGAAAAAAATTACGTAAAAAATTGAGAAAACTCTTCATCTTATCTTTAATCACGAGTAATCATCCTACAAAAGCGAGGATACTTTTAAAATTTTTGCAAAAAAGCTGTTAGAAAATCTACAAGTACTGTAAAATTTCTATCAATATTACTAATGCAGTACCTAAAGACACTCATAAAATCTAAGTTAAATTCATTGCTAACTATTGGTAACTAGTCAATTCAAAATTAGCAACATTTACTAAGGATCTGAGAACAAATTACAAAGCAAAAGGACTGTCCTTAACAGTAGGTTCCCATTCAAATGGCATATCAATATTTGTCCACTCATGTAGTGATATGACAGAGACATAAATATATAGTTTGTCCTTTCATTTAATGCACATGTATATCAAAATAAAAATGGTCTATACTATGTCCTCTCCTTGTGTTTGTGGGAAAAGCTTAAAAAGTAAGTCTGTCAGTGGGTACATATCTTTATAAGAAGAACTTTAATAATGAGATTTCTAGATTAACAGAAAGTATTTCTAATCATGAAAAGAAAGTATCCATGGATGTTTTTGTTGCTAAATGGAGACACATGTGTGGTGTTCTCTTATTAACTGCTACAAGTGTCACGGACACATGGGGAATTATCAAAACCATGTAAAGGTGAATACAGTAAAAACCTTCATATAACTATGAATATTCTTGTATCTATGGTTCTTGCTTAGTAAATGTAATACTATCTAAATTGTATTTAGGTATGTATGTATACTAAAGAAGTACACATCATCTTCCATCTATAGCTCTTCTTTACCTCATAAGAACTAATAAAATGTTTTACCATACACGTAATAAACTGTAAGCAAGGGATGTAAAGTACTTAAAATAAAAACTATTTTTTGCTAAAAACTTGTTTGGAATTGACAACAACATTTATGTACCCTGACAAGGGTGAGCTATGAATGTAACAGCAAATATGAAATGACTTGGTGCTTTACTGAAATGAACCATTAATCAGATAGCCATAAAATAATAATATGGTGACTGTGACAACAATCCCAAACAATTGGAAGCTGGCCTTAACTAATTACAAACTATGCATAATACTTATGTAATTCTTAAGGCCACCCCTTCATCACAATAGGAGCCACATTTACTATACTCATACCAGAACTAAGTGTGGGAGGATGATAGCCTGCAAACACGACTCACTTCTGTCAAGGTGCAGGAATGAGTCTCTTGGTTCAAAATTACTTTTCTGAACAAAATACTGATAATAATGAGGATGCTACATAAACTGGCTTTGATAAAAGATTGATGGCTTCAAACTCTAACCTGGTATAAACTTCATTAACTATTAGAGAGGAAATTAAATATAAATGACAACTGCCAAGTAACCATTTACTATTCAATAACTAAAATACACATTTTCACAGAAAAATAGGTCATCTATATAAAAACTGTGATCCTGTTCATCCCAGTTTTAAGAACATGCAAGGGCAATGACTGTTATGACCGAACTGTTATGAAGCAGCAGCTCTGTACAACTGGTGCAATTACACATTGCAATATGCATCTGAAGAAAAGAATCTATGTATGAACCCTTCAAAAAACGAATTTTCTAATGAAAAACCTAAATCAATCAACAACTAAAACTGAGCCCTAGAAAATGAATATCTCAACTTTCCTCTAATCAAGAATGAGTTATATGTTGTTCCACAAGCCCCCTGAGGAAGATATTCCATGATTATGGGAGCCTCCTTATTCCGTGGCAGGCTGATGCTAGTTCCTAGTAATGACCTAGTCATACCATGTAGCACTCACAGAGTTTAGTACTTATCCTGGTTAAAATCTATATCTCTGATGCCTGTTCCAACTGGAGCTCCCTCAAGGAGGAGGCCACAGCAATAGTCTCCATAACTAGCAAACTCCAGTGCCACTTCTCAGTCTTTAGTGCCTCTTTGTTAACAGGCTATGGGCAAAGAACAACTCTAGTGAAGTATTTGCAGAAGTTCCTACCTAATTTTCCTATTGACTACTACCTAATGCTCCTACCTACTACTAACCAATGCTCAAGCTAAAATTCTACACATAACTCATGGAGAAGAATTACACTCATATGTGGATGGCTACTGGAGTTGGAACTGAGTAGAAGGTATAAGTACAACACATGAACATCAAAACAAAAGCTGCAGTGATAGCTGGTAGCATAGAAGCTTCACAATAAGTACTTATACAGTTTGAGCAACTGTATGAAAATGGTCATATAACCAAAAACAGAGTGAAAGGGTACAGTTTATTTACATACAGATCCAATATACTTACACATCACCAAAATACTGAGAAAAAAACAAATAATATTATATGCATATTTGCACTTTGTTGTAGCTTACGAAGACTAAGTGTGATCACAACCCTACATCCTGGGAGAACAAACCATTGTGGGTTGCCATATGATACACAAAACTTGAAAGCCAATCCTTGAACAGAAGGAGGGCTTAGCCCCAGGAGAGGACAAATGGATTCACCTGGGCTCATATTTTGAATAATGAACTCTCATATTCTGTGCTTACAGGGTAATCCCTGCTAACAAAGAAAAAAAAGCCAGGATTCTTTAAGTGAATGACATGGCATGGGCAAAAAACATTCCCCAATGAAAAGCCATCCTCAGTGAAAGTAAAGAAAACTAAGTGGAAAAGATTGTACAATTCTGACACCAGTACAATACTTACGCCCATCATCATTAAACCTTTAAGGGTGTGGAAGACAGAGAAAGGCACCTAAAAAGAACAATGATTTAACCAAATCTTCCTAGGGATGTCAATCATTTGTGAATGAGGTAATTCAAATTTTTACAGAAAGACTTTTAAAGGTTGTAGAATTAGTAATTGGATACAAGGCTGAGAGATTTTCATATCTATCTATAATACTTTGTCGCTGTCTCCCACGTTAGCAAGGTAGCGCAAGGAAACAGACGAAAGAATGGCCCAATCCACCCACATACACATGTATGTACATACACATCCACACACAGCACAGACATACCTATACATCTCAATGTATATATATATATATATATATATATATATATATATATATATATATATACATATATATATATATATATATATATATACATATATATATCCCTGGGGATAGGGGATTAAGAATACTTCCCACGTATTCCCTGCGTGTCGTAGAAGGCGACTAAAAGGGGAGGGAGCGGGGGCTGGAAATCCTCCCCTCTCGTTTTTTTTAATTTTCCAAAAGAAGGAACAGAGGGGGGCCAGGTGAGGATATTCCACAAAGGCCCAGTCCTCTGTTCTTAATGCTACCTCGCTAACGTGGGAAATGGCGAATAGTTTAAAAGAAAGAATATATATATATATATATATATATATATATATATATATATATATATATATATATAGGTGAGTTTGAATGGAGAAAAACTGGAGGAAGTGAAGTGTTTTAGATATCTGGGAGTGGATCTGTCAGCGGATGGAACCATGGAAGCGGAAGTGGATCATAGGGTGGGGGAGGGGGCGAAAATTTTGGGAGCCTTGAAAAATGTGTGGAAGTCGAGAACATTATCTCGGAAAGCAAAAATGGGTATGTTTGAAGGAATAGTGGTTCCAACAATGTTGTATGGTTGCGAGGCGTGGGCTATGGATAGAGTTGTGCGCAGGAGGATGGATGTGCTGGAAATGAGATGTTTGAGGACAATGTGTGGTGTGAGGTGGTTTGATCGAGTAAGTAACGTAAGGGTAAGAGAGATGTGTGGAAATAAAAAGAGCGTGGTTGAGAGAGCAGAAGAGGGTGTTTTGAAATGGTTTGGGCACATGGAGAGAATGAGTGAGGAAAGATTGACCAAGAGGATATATGTGTCGGAGGTGGAGGGAACGAGGAGAAGAGGGAGACCAAATTGGAGGTGGAAAGATGGAGTGAAAAAGATTTTGTGTGATCGGGGCCTGAACATGCAGGAGGGTGAAAGGAGGGCAAGGAATAGAGTGAATTGGAGCGATGTGGTATACAGGGGTTGACGTGCTGTCAGTGGATTGAATCAAGGCATGTGAAGCGTCTGGGGTAAACCATGGAAAGCTGTGTAGGTATGTATATTTGCGTGTGTGGACGTGTGTATGTACGTGTGTATGGGGGTTGGGCCATTTCTTTCGTCTGTTTCCTCGCGCTACCTCGCAAACGCGGGAGACAGCGACAAAGTATAAAAAAAAAAAAAAAAAAAAAAAAAAAAATATATATATACATATATATTCTTTCTTTCTTTCATACTATTCGCCATTTCCCGCGTCAGCGAGGTAGCGTTAAGAACAGAGGACTGGGCCTTAGAGGGAATATCCTCACCTGGCCCCCTTCTCTGTTCCTTTTTTTGAAAAAAAAAAAAAAAAAAAAAAAAAAAAAATGTATGTGGATGTAATCAAGATGTGAAAAAAGGGGAGATAGGTAGTATGTTTGAGGAAAGGAACCTGGATGTTTTGGCTCTGAGTGAAACGAAGCTCAAGGGTAAAGGGGAAGAGTGGTTTGGGAATGTCTTGGGAGTAAAGTCAGGGGTTAGTGAGAGGACAAGAGCAAGGGAAGGAGTAGCAGTACTCCTGAAACAGGAGTTGTGGAAGTATGTGATAGAATGTAAGAAAGTAAATTCTCGATTAATATGGGTAAAACTGAAAGTTGATGGAGAGAGATGGGTGATTATTGGTGCATATGCACCTGGGCATGAGAAGAAAGATCATGAGAGGCAAGTGTTTTGGGAGCAGCTGAATGAATGTGTTAGTGGTTTTGATGCACGAGACCGGGTTATAGTGTTGGGTGATTTGAATGCAAAGGTGAGTAATGTGGCAGTTGAGGGAATAATTGGTATACATGGGGTGTTCAGTGTTGTAAATGGAAATGGTGAAGAGCTTATAGATTTATGTGCTGAAAAAGGACTGATGATTGGGAATACCTGGTTTAAAAAGCGAGATATACATAAGTATACTTATGTAAGTAGGAGAGATGGCCAGAGAGCGTTATTGGATTACGTGTTAATTGACAGGCGCGCAAAAGAGAGACTTTTGGATGTTAATGTGCTGAGAGGTGCAACTGGAGGGATGTCTGATCATTATCTTGTGGAGGCTAAGGTGAAGATTTGTAGGGGTTTTCAGAAAAGAAGAGTGAATGTTGGGGTGAAGAGGGTGGTGAGAGTAAGTGAGCTTGGGAAGGAGACTTGTGTGAGGAAGTACCAGGAGAGACTGAGTACAGAATGGAAAAAGGTGAGAACAATGGAAGTAAGGAGAGTGGGGGGAGGAATGGGATGTATTTAGGAAATCAGTGATGGATTGCGCAAAAGATGCTTGTGGCATGAGAAGAGTGGGAGGTGGGTTGATTAGAAAGGGTAGTGAGTGGTGGGATGAAGAAGTAAGAGTATTAGTGAAAAAGAAGAGAGAGGCATTTGGACGATTTTTGCAAGGAAAAAATGAAATTGAGTGGGAGACGTATAAAAGAAAGAGACAGGAGGTCAAGAGAAAGGTGCAAGAGATGAAAAAAAGGGCAAATGAGAGTTGGGGTGAGAGAGTATCATTAAATTCTAGAGAGAATAAAAAGATGTTCTGGAAGGAGGTAAATAAAGTGCATAAGACAAGGGAGCAAATGGGAACTTCAGTGAAGGGTGCAAATGGGGAGGTGATAACAAGTAGTGGTGATGTGAGAAGGAGATGGAGTGAGTATTTTGAAGGTTTGTTGAATGTGTTTGATGATAGAGTGGCAGATATAGGGTGTTTTGGTCGAGGTGGTGTGCAAAGTGCGAGGGTTAGGGAAAATGAGTTGGTAAACAGAGAAGAGGTAGTAAAAGCTTTGCGGAAGATGAAAGCCGGCAAGGCAGCAGGTTTGGATGGTATTGCAGTGGAATTTATTAAAAAAGGGGGTGACTGTATTGTTGACTGGTTGGTAAGGTTATTTAATGTGTGTATGACTCATGGTGAGGTGCCTGAGGATTGGCGGAATGCGTGCATAGTGCCATTGTACAAAGGCAAAGCGGATAAAAGTGAGTGCTCAAATTACAGAGGTATAAGTTTGTTGAGTATTCCTGGCAAATTATATGGGAGGGTATTGATTGAGAGGGTGAAGGCATGTACAGAGCATCAGATTGGGGAAGAGCAGTATGGTTTCAGAAGTGGTAGAGGAGGTGTGGATCAGGTGTTTGCTTTGAAGAATGTATGTGAGAAATACTTAGAAAAGCAAATGGATTTGTATGTAGCATTTATGGATCTGGAGAAGGCATATGATAGAGTTGATAGAGATGCTCTGTGGAAGGTATTAAGAATATATGGTGTGGGAGGCAAGTTGTTAGAAGCAGTGAAAAGTTTTTATCGAGGATGTAAGGCATGTGTACGTGTAGGAAGAGAGGAAAGTGATTGGTTCTCAGTGAATGTAGGTTTGCGGCAGGGGTGTGTGATGTCTCCATGGTTGTTTAATTTGTTTATGGATGGGGTTGTTAGGGAGGTGAATGCAAGAGTTTTGGAAAGGGGGCAAGTATGAAGTCTGTTGGGGATGAGAGAGCTTGGGAAGTGAGTCAGTTGTTGTTCGCTGATGATACAGCGCTGGTGGCTGATTCATGTGAGAAACTGCAGAAGCTGGTGACTGAGTTTGGTAAAGTGTGTGGAAGAAGAAAGTTAAAATGAATGTGAATAAGAGCAAGGTTATTAGGTACAGTAGGGTTGAGGGTCAAGTCAATTGGGAGGTGAGTTTGAATGGAGAAAAACTGGAAACACACTGAATGAGCATTGGAGAGAGAAATGGTGGAAGAATACATGGAATGGTGTATGCAAGGGGGAGAATGTAAGGACAGGAATAAGTGGAGACTGTTTTGCTGTGGCCACCCCTTGATGGAAGTTCCCAGAGGGAACAGGTATCAGAGATATAGACAGATAGATGGATAGATAGATTATCCCTGGGGACAGGGGAGAAAGAATACTTCACACGAATTCCCTGTGTGTTGTAGAAGGCAACTAAAAAGGGTGGGAGCACAGGGCTGAAAATCCTCCCCTCCAGTTTTTCTTTTCAAAAAAAGGAAGAGAGAAGGGGGCCAAGTGAGGATTTTCCCTCTGAGGCTCAGTCCTCTGTCCCTCACGCTATGCTACCTTGCTATTGTGGGAAATGGTGAACATGTATGACATAAAAAGATAGATAGATAGAATCATCCTACGATTTAGCTTAAAGAAAAGCATCACCTGCATACAATAATTGATATATTCCGTTATGGAATCTTCTGTGAACTTCAGAGAGTCAGAACTTTCCATAGTCCTTTCCTGTTAACTTTATCATGTGCCCTCTCTAAATCAGTAAGTTCTGTACATATACTTTTCTATACGTTTTTCTTTACTACTTGCTTCTGGGCAAAAATTTGGTCTATATATCTTTTCCTTCTCAAAATCCATCTTAAATCTCACTTACAAGGTATTCACAGTTTCACTGAGCATGATGAAGAATAATCTTACAATATATTTTTTCTATTTTATGTTTGGGCCTCCAATCACAGACAAAAATCCAGATCAAAGCCAGGCCTTAAATGAAATATAGAAAAATTAACGAAAGGGAAACAAGAGACAAGAGAAAGTATTCATGAATTTTGGAGTAAATGAAAAACCAGTTTTTTTTAAAAATGTACCAGACTAACTATTCTAAACACATATTTCATGGTATTTATCAGACATTTATATACAGCATCTATAGAGTACATACTACCCAAGTGCCCAAGGTGCACACACATTAAAACACTATGACCTGTGGTCCCAACTAGTGGACATGTCCAGTTTCCTGAGTGCTACAGGAGCCTAATAAAGATAGAAAGGACTCCTGCAACAACAAGTAAGTAATTATGCACAGAGCAGTATAAATTTTGCAACAGAGTACTTTTTCAAAGTTTCATACACAATTTCCAAACTATAATTTCACTTCTACTCCACAATACATCGATTTTAAGTGATTTCCATTCTTTACATCAACATATTTGTAATGTCTTCTTCCCCATACCTTTTCCTGACCTTTAATCCTAGCATATGACTATCCACTTGTTCTATATCATTTATTATTATTCCCAATTAGTTCTTCACACCACTCTTCTCATCTTTCATCAGCTCATTTAAACTATTCTTTCCACCTTTCATAATGCCCACTTTGTCACAAGGAATCTCCCAGACTCATCATATGCACCCTCACTTTTTAAATAATCATGCTTCTACTCTAATATACCTCCTTCCAATACAGCCTGTTATTCTCCCCTAATTCTTCAGTAATCTTCCAAGATCCTCATCTTCTTATCTTTTATTTGTGTATAACTTTTTCTTCTTCAAGATGCTATACTTTTCAATCATTGCACTGTATTCATCATAATTTAGCTTCCTACAATTTCTCTTCTTTTCATTTATCTGTATCAATCAACTCAATTAAATCTTTATTCCACTATGTTGTTCCTCTCTTTCCATAACCTATGACTACAGTACCAAAGATCCTGGTGGTAACATATGTTAAAGCATGCTTTTCATCTATATCTCTGCTTTTTAGATTGCCATTCTTCAACTTCTACAATCTAACCCTCAATACTTTTTCATTAACAGTCCTATATCTAGACCATCTAAAATAGATGACTACCATACATATTATGGTTATTGTAGGCCCCACAAGATCCTCTCACAGACCTCACATTAGTCAAACTATCTATCATAATTTTCTAACCAGAGACTTTCTCCTTCTTTCTCTTATAACTGTTTACTGTTTCCCACATTAGTGAGGTAGTGTCAGGAACACATATACAAAAAAGGCATCATTCATGAACATCCATTCTCTAGTGGTCATGTGTAATGCAACAAAACCCCAGTACCCTATCCATCTATATCAATAACTTGCCTGAAGTATGGAACCCTACCTGAATATGTTTGTATATGATATTAAGGTCATGATGGAAGTGAAAATTGGTGAGGATTGCATCAGGGTACAACGGCATCTAAACAGACTCCAAAGTTGGTCTGAAACGTGGATGAAGAAATCAATCTGAGCAAATGTAAAGTCATGAGGATGGGATAAAACAAAGATTGGCTTCATTATGACTATTACCAAGCAGAAATTGTGCTTCAGGATTATGTGTGAGAGGGATTTAGGAGTTGACACTGTCCCTAACCTGTCACCAGGTCCCACATTAAAAGAATAATCAAGGAGACAAATACTCTGCTGGCAAATGTTTGCATAACTTTCAAGTATATGGATAAGGAAATTTTCAGCAAGCTATTCATATCCTACATAAGAAAGAAGAGTAAGGGGTAAACTGATCAAGAGTGCAAAACTGGGAGTTTACAAGGAGAGTGTACAATAGTACAATTAAAGGGGTTGGTGTGAGAGGGAGAGCACCCATGACATGGGAAAATAGGGTGGAGAAACATTGAAGGGAGAGAAATGGTGGAAGAATGCATGGAGTGGTGTATGTGAGGAAGGTATGTAGGGACAAGGATAAGTGGAGACTCTTGTTGTGGCCACTCCTTGATGAGAGTTTCCGGAGGGAACAGGAACCAGAGGTATAAATAAATAGAGAGAGAGATAGGTAGATAGAAGATCGACGGTGGGTACAGTGGATAGTACTTTGAGTAATGTAGAATTAGAGCAACCACAGGACATAACTTGAAATTCAGTAAAACCTTTGTACATAAGGGTGTAAAAAATATTCTTACAGTACAGGAACAGTGGATGAATGGAAGAGACTGACAAAGAACATGGTTAATAAAGACAGCAAACAAAAATTTAAGACACTGTATGACTGTACAGATTGTTCAAGAGAAAGGCCCAATGAGTGTAAGACTCCCTCTCCATACAGTGCAAAGAGGTTTTCACAAATATGTAATAATAACAAGGCCCCAGACCTATAATGTGGTTTCTCCCAGCTGCTTCATGTGCCCTAGTTTACATCACTGACAGCACATCCCTCTCTATATACTACATTACTCCATATCACTATTTCTTGCATAATCAGGCTCTGAGCACTTACAACTTATTCCCTTTTACCTTTCATCTCCAATTTGGTGTCCCCTTCTCCTTGTCCCTTCCCATCGATATCATAACCTCTGTGTTAACCTCTCTTCATCATTCTCTCCATTTTTCAAAACCATTTTAGCTCACACCATTCAGCTCTTTCAACCATACTCTTCTTATTACCTTACCTCTATTATACCCAATCATTACTCATCCAATCAACCTTCCTCACATTAGATACTGTTCTTAAACATTTCATTTCCAACTTATTCACCCTCTTCTCAGCTTTAGTGCCCTACCATGTTACTGGCAGCGGGCAACTCTAATGCAGTGCTTTCAAAGGAATCTACCTAATACTCCCATTGACTGCTTCCACATTGTGTTTACTTAACGTTCCTGTCAAATGTTCAAACCTACTATTTCTACCAAATGCTCCCACCTAATGTTCATACCCACTACTTCTACCTGATATTTCTGCCTAATGTTCCTGCCAAATGTTTTACCTACTACTTCTATCTATTGCCCCTACCATTTTAACAAAATGCAGGGTAGTGCAAAGCACTTACCACAGAAAATTTTACAGTTACAAAGAATGAGTCATGTGAGTTAAGTGCTTTCAAGTGCTCTGCACAACAGAGAGGTTCTATGTTTGTGGAGAGAATATCAGCAGTCCATATGTGGGTAAGGGTAAAAGAAAAGACAACTACCTGGGTCAGAGTAGTGCAACTTGACAACCACTAAGATGCTGGCTCACTATGCAGCCATCAGTAACCCTCCCAATACCTAGGTGGGTAGTGACAGTGATGTACCCTGGTTGGTAGCTGTCTACCGACTACTACCTACTCCAGCACTATAGTCATCAGTAAAAATAACTGAATTACCTCCCAGGCACCCACACACCAACAGACTGCATAAATGTCCTTCTCTCCAAGATCTTTGTATTTAACTCCATCACCACCCTATCCATACACAAATTTAACAGCAATGGTGACATCACACAAACTTACTGCTGATCCACCTTCACCCGGAATCATTCACCCTGCTTATATGCAGAGGTCCTAAAGGATAAGAAATTGGAGAGCAAAGCAAATGTCAAGAGATTTGAGAGTAATTATCATTGATAAATCTGAACTCAAGGAACATATTGAAAAGGTAGTGCTTTCAAAACAAATTATACCAAGAGCAACTTCAACAAGAGACAGACAATGATAAAAATTATCAACATATGAATAATAAGTACACTTGACGACTACTCATTTGTGCAGTCACCAGTAAAAACAGACTGAACCAAACAAAATAGAGAGAATATAGAAACATTTCACAAATATGATAAATGGAATGGAGCACATGAATTACCATGAACAACTAAAAGAACTAGAGACCTACAGTCTTGAATCTTGAGAGGAAATAAATATGGTAATATAAGCTTGTCAATAAACAGAGGGAATAAAAACCAACGGTCTGAATCAAAAAGCAACCAAGCAAAAAACAATACAGTCATTAAGTAAAGAGTGATTCCTGGAAACATACAAAAAAGCTATATGAGAAAGATACACGAATGCCCAGCAAAGAAGTTGGAATGATTACCTAATGTTATTCAGGGTGATCTCAGAAATTTAAGAGTAACCACAGAAACATTCTGAAGAAGATAAGACTAATGGCTAAAAACAATACATCATTCTTTAACATACAAGTTAAGTGGTGAGTGCAAAACACTAGCCCTGCTGCCATGGCAAAATCTCACCATACGTATTTGTATGTAGGTAGATAAGAATTCTACCTACTTGTATACATGCCTTACTCCTTGACAAAATCTTCTCACTGCTTCTGATAGCTTTCCTCCCACACCAGATATATCTGTAATACCTTCCACAAAGTATCTCTATCAACCTGCTTTTTCCAGACCCATAAATACCACATTCAAATCAACTTTCTTGCTACAAACATATCAATAATACACAACTAACCCATTGTATCTCTAGCCTACAGACATCTTAATGCAGGGTGTACATGAATAAACACATACACCTACTGATGAACATATTCCACATATCCAATTACCATTAACATTTTCAGCAGGGTTCCTAGGAACATACCAGACATGTAATACCATGATGATATCCAATAATAACTGATTCACATTTATCATATGTTCCAGTGATATCTGTTCTATCTAACTGTTTAATCTATATTTCATACTGCTTATTACTGTTCTTGTCTATCTATTCTCTCTCCCTCATAAAAACAAAGTCAAGAAACTCAGAAGAAATATATAAAAGTTCCCCTCCCCCCCAAAAAATGTAGAGACTTCAATGTTTCACCTAACAATATACGATATTCATCTGGAATAAACAATGAAACCTTTAAATGAAAATTAGACAGCTAACTGAAGAAAATACCCTATGAATTTAAAAGTGATAACTATGGCTATGTGGCATTCAAGGGCAATTGCAATGTGAATCAAACAAAATACACTATAAGTGCAAGGTGCCAGCCCTACCTAAGGCAAAATCTCGTAGGTACTTGCAAGAAGGTACTGCCCCACTATACCAGTTTCTTCCTCTTTAACTTTCTCAGTGACCAGCATTGACCTGTGGCTCAGAAGTATGAGAGTTGGGGATGGAAAGAGAGTATAGGCACTCTTAACAAGTTCTCTAAATTTCTTTTCCCAGTAGCATTAAATGGAAAAACACATTCCATTATAACTGGCAGTTGTTAAAAAGATTCTGATGGCTCTGACTTGTTCAAGAACAGTTTGTTTTCCATGGAAGCTGATGGCTGTATATCTTTTGTAGGTGATACCAGAATACGTAAGAAAATCTCATCTGTATTAGACTTTGAGACAGTGTGTGGAAATGGAGAAATAATAAACCACAAAATACCATACAGAAACAATTACCATTGTAGCATGGAAAAAAGATAAATGTAAGAGATCTCATGGTAATAATGCCTGATGGCCTAACCTTCAGCAAATATCAAAGAACAACTGTTATCTCTTTAAAGAAAATCAGCAGACTAAAATCAATGAACCTTCAAGGAAAGAATGGAAGAACCAGTTTTTAAGTTCTTCAAAGCACTAATACTCAAATATAATCAGAGTTAGAATTCATGTAAAGACTTGTTACAGCCCATAATGCTGCTTAAAACCCTGAACTACTGGGAATGACAGCAGCAAAGAGGCTATACTCTACAAAATGAAGACAGATCAGATATATCATAAATTATACTTCGGAAATCCTGGAGACATGGTTTCCTAATTGCACTTGAACATAGTTTTCTATCGCCATAACAGACTTGGAAGATTCTGGAAAGCATTATTGCTGGTATCAAAAGGTGCAATCAATAAAAGAGGAAACTTTGTCAACAACTGTGGCTCAAAACTGCTTAGTACTTTGGTTGAAACATTGGACATGCTATGGACTGTTCTGTGGCAAAATTGCACTAGACAAACTAGTATATAGTGGTAGAAATGTATATTTGTGGGCTGCAGTTTCAACAACCTGAATGGGCAGAGATAGAAGATGCAACAATATGCTTCATAAATCATGATAAGACACACAATCAATGAGGTAACCCTGTTAGACAGGCCCTGAGAATAATTACAAGGCCAAATGAATCACAGAAATTCATCTCTAATCTATGAATAATACATAATATAAATATACAGTGAATGTAGATTTGCGGCAGGGGTGTGTGATGTCTCCATGGTTGTTTTATTTGTTTATGGATGGGGTTGTTAGGGAGGTAAATGCAAGAGTTTTGGAAAGAGGGGCAAGTATGAAGTCTGTTGGGGATGAGAGAGCTTGGGAAGTGAGTCAGTAGTTGTTCGCTGATGATACAGCGCTGGTGGCTGATTCATGTGAGAAACTGCAGAAGCTGGTGACTGAGTTTGGTAAAGTGTGCGAAAGAAGAAAGTTAAGAGTAAATGTGAATAAGAGCAAGGTTATTAGGTACAGTAGGGTTGTGGGTCAAGTCAATTGGGAGGTAAGTTTGAATGGAGAAAAACTGGAGGAAGTAAAGTGTTTTAGATATCTGGGAGTGGATCTGGCAGCGGATGGAACCATGGAAGCGGAAGTGGATCATAGGGTGGGGGAGGGGGCGAAAATCCTGGGAGCCTTGAAGAATGTGTGGAAGTCAAGAACATTATCTCGGAAAGCAAAAATGGGTATGTTTGAAGGAATAGTGGTTCCAACAATGTTGTATGGTTGCGAGGCGTGGGCTATGGATAGAGTTGCGCGCAGGAGGATGGATGTGCTGGAAATGAGATGTTTGAGGACAATGTGTGGTGTGAGGTGATTTGATCGAGTAAGTAACGTGAGGGTAAGAGAGATGTGTGGAAATATAAAGAGCGTGGTTGGGAGAGCAGAAGAGGGTGTTTTGAAATGGTTTGGGCACATGGAGAGAATGAGTGAGGAAAGATTGACCAAGAGGATATATGTGTCGGAGGTGGAGGGAACGAGAAGTGGGAGACCAAATTGGAGGTGGAAAGATGGAGTGAAAAAGATTTTGTGTGATCGGGGCCTGAACATGCAGGAGGGTGAAAGGAGGGCAAGGAATAGAGTGAATTGGATCAATGTGGTATACCGGGGTTGACGTGCTGTCAGTGGATTGAATCAGGGCATGTGAAGCGTCTGGGGTAAACCATGGAAAGCTGTGTAGGTATGTATATTTGCGTGTGTGAACGTATGTAAATACATGTGTATGGGGGTGGGTTGGGCCATTTCTTTCATCTGTTTCCTTGCGCTACCTCGCAAACGCGGGAGACAGCGACAAAGCAAAAAAAAAAAAAAATATATTTTATTTTGGAGGTCTCAAAACTCTAAGGGACACACTCATAAATGGTGGTGGTGTCATAATTTCTTCTTGGTCTGTTACTAAGAGACAATAGCAAAACACAAGCCTTGTTACCGGCAAGATATCAACATTATATAAACCAAGGACCCCTTTCTCTGAAGGGCTCCTGCAGCTTTAAGGCTGCACTACTTCCAATGGCAGGGAAGTTAAGGACTCCCTTGGAATGAGAATTTCTATATGACTGTACTCCCTCCTGTCAAGAGAAACTTTTCACTTGCAGAGTAACCACAAGCAGGTGGAATCAAATAATGTCCCAGCAGGATATAAGAGATCAATCGTATCACAATGATTTATTTTTCAACTGACTACTTCAGTAACTACTGTACTTGAACAGAATGTAAATATAGCCCTCTGATAAAAGGGTTCTATACCACAGAAATAAACACATGGATCATTCTAAATGAATTTCAGCTTGTTCTTTCAGTATCAGTACTGGAGGCACTAATATCAGGGTGCTCATATTGCTGTACATCATATTCTGCAGACCAGCTTTCTTAAAAGTAGTTTTAGTATTCTCACTGGCTCTGCATGAATATCTAAAGTGTCTGAAATTATGACACCCCATATGACTTAGTGTTTATTTTAAGTATGGGCTGCCCTGATGAGCACCACAGCCCTTGTGCTCATGTATTGTGTGTTGCACCCCTTTAAACTTGGATCAATTCATGACCTGAATACTGATGAAATGGATGAAACTGATGAGGAAACTTATGAGTCTTAAAAAACTTCTTATTCACCATCATCTAAGGTTTAAAGCTTTAACTGACCAAATAGTTCCTCTTGCCATTTGATATTGCAATTACAAAGGTGAAAAAGATAGCATGTTTATTACAAAGTATATCCAGTCCTCAGAATAGTGAGAATTTCCTGGATCCTAAATGAATTTCTTAGAAAAAATACTATTTTCTCCCTCTCACAAAATACAAGAGTGCTCTAATCCTTTCTTAAAAGTAACAGAGAAGTATGACCAACAATGATGAATTTCATTTCAACTTGGAATACTGTATATATAGCATGGATTACCCTACCCATGGAAGTTTATAAATCTTTCTTTTTCTTTTATACTATTCGCCATTTCCCGCGTTAGCGAGGTAGCATTAAGAACAGAGGACTGGGCCTTTGAGGGAATACCCTCACCTGGCCCAATTCTCTGTTCCTTCTTTTGGGAAAAAAAAAAAAAAAAAAAAAAAAAAAAAAAAAAAAACGAGAGGGGAGGATTTCCAGCCCCCCGCTCCCTCCCCTTTTAGTCGCCTTCTACGACACGCAGGGAATACGTGGGAAGTATTCTTAATCCCCTATCCCCAGGGATACTTATTAAAATTTTTCAGTCTACACTTTTATAAGAAACATCTTCCTTTATCATTCTAATATATATGAATGCTACTTAATGAGTTTTAAACAAAACTGAAACATTTTACAGGTGGTAAACCAGGCAAGAAGCCCATTCCAGGAATCTGGCATTCTTACCCCTTTTCCAGCCTGCATGGTTTAGTGGCTGATTTCTCATAAAAGGTTCTTGTGACCTACAACATAGGCGACCTGTCTGTAGTCATCTATGACAAGATTCATACAGTTGAATAGAAAGTTAGATAAACAGATGATGTATTAATATAGGTGATGGAAGTGGCAGACATTTTCAGGATGAGTCATCTATATGTGTAAGGTATTTGCATGACTGAATTAAAGCATCATGGAACTTATGACTGAGATGAAGTGAGATATAAGACTTTCTTTGATAACAGAAATGATTATGTAAACAAAGCTGAGGGAATCCTGATATTGGGTTTGGGGTTTGAATCAATAGTAGACTGCAAATGTAACTGAGCTGGGTTATTAATGTGAGAGTGATACGTTTGAAAATATCATATCAGTTGCATATATGTCAAGCAACAGTATGTAAGATGAGGATAGGAACATTTTCTTAAAATGTTCTATGAGTAATGTGCCAAGAAGAGTCATAGCTCACAGTTACTCTTGGAAGGGATTCATAACTTTCAATCAATGCCATAAAATATTACATTTGTGTCAGTAAGGGAATATCAATGAAAGTCTGTGGTTTAACTCCTCTCCTGCTACCTTTCCTAGCACTGCGTCATACAACATTCAATCATGAGTCTTAGCACTACATTCATTAAGAGCCCTACCATATGATAAACAAGCTAAATTTCCTGTCCTTAATACCTATATGAACAAATACAAATGACACTGTAACTTTTGAAACCTTAAAAGAGATTTAAAGAACCATCATTTAAAACCATAAGAGTAATTTCATTCAACTTTTCCTAAACTTCATGATTCTTTTTCCCTTTCTTTTTACAACAGTTCTATATTACACACTGTCATTTGGGAGTGAGTTACCCAAACCTTTCACTTAGATCTTAACTATCATATATACTTATAAAAAAGCTGTCCTTCCTGACACTGACCTCCTTATCCTCTTCCTCCTGTTCCTCCTCAGCAGCTGTGAGCTCTTGTGCATTGGCCAAGTTATCAACAGCAATAGCCAAGAAGACATTGAGGAGAGTGTAGTTACCAAATATCACCAGGATGATGAAGTACAAACTGTAGATCATACCAGACTTTGTACCACCCTGAGATGCAATCCCCTGGTACATCACTTCATTCCAGTCCTCACCTGTTAGGATCTGTAAGACCATACAACTTTTTGTTTAAGAATGAAGGTGATGATAAGCTTTTGGTGCATGAGAAAAATCATATTCTCATGACGACAAACAAACTAAAGAAATAATTAATCAAAGAGTATATGCTAAATTTCTTGAAAATATGAATTTCTTTTGAATAAAAAACGGAACATAAACATCACACAATACCGCTAAGCATACACATACTTATCAATTCCAATTCATTTGATTAAACAAATCATAGTGCTAAGAATGTCTAAAATGATCAAGGTTACATAAATCATGGAGAGCTTTACTAAACTCCCTGTGCTAAATATACTGAATATAATAACTGGGATGTAAGTTTAAATGAAGAAAAACTGAAGGAAATGAAGTGTTTTAGATATCTGGGAAAGGATTTAGCAGCAAATGAAACCATGGAAGTGAAAGAGAGTTATAGGGCGGGGGAGGGGACGAAGGTTCTGAGAGCAATGAAGAATGTGTGGAAGGACAGAATGTTACCTTGGAGAGCAAAAATGGGTATGTTTGAAGGATTTGTAGTTCCAACAATGTTATATGGTTGTAAGGCATGGGCTATAGATAGGGTTGTGTGGAGGAGGGTGGATATGTTGGAAGTGAAATGTTTGAGGACACATACGCAGACATTACATACATAAACATGTACATATTCATACCTGCTTGCCTTCATCCATTCCTGACACCATCCCACCCAACAGAAAAACAGCATTGCCATCCCCTGTCTGAATTAGGCAGCACCAGGAAAACAGACAAAAAAGGCCACATTTGTTCACACTCATTCTCTAGCTGTCATGTGTAAATGCACCGAAACCATGGCTCCCTTTCCACATCCAGACCTCACAAAACTTTCCATGGTTTACCCCAGATGCTTCACATGCTTTGGTTCAGTCCATTGACACCACATCGACCCCGGTATACCACATCATTCCAATTCACTTTATTCCTAGCATGCCCCTCACCCTCCTGTATGTTCAGGCCCCAATTGCTCAAAATCTTTTTCACTCCATTTTTCCACCTCCAAATTGGTCTCTGGCTTCTCCTTCCTCCCTCCACCTTCAACATATATATCCTCTTTGTCAATCTTTCCTCACTCATTCTCTCCATATGTCCACACCATTTCAACACACCCTCTTCCGCTCTGTGAACCATACTATTTTTATTTCTGCACACCTCTCTTACCTTTACATTACTTACTGGATCAAACCACCTCACACCACGTGTTGTCCTCAACCATTTCATTTCCAACACATCCACCCTCCTCCATACACCCCTATCTATAGCCCATGCATTGCAACCATATAACATTGTTGGAACCACTATTCCTTCAATCATACCCAGTTTTGCTCTCCGAGATAATGTTCTCTCCTTCCACACATTCTTCATCACTCCCAGAACCTTAGCCCCGTCCCCCACCCTGTGACTCACTTCTGCTTCCATGGTTCCATTCACTGCTAAGTCCACTCCCAGATATCTGAAACACTTCACTTCCTCCAGTTTTTCTCCATTCAAACTTCCATCCCACTTAACTTGTCCCTCAACCCTGCTGAACCTAATAACCTTGCTCTTATTCATATTTACTCTCAACTTTTCCTTTCACATACTTTTTCAAACTAAGTCACCAACCTCTGCAGTTTCACCAACAAATCAGCCACTAGAGCTGTATCATCAGCGAACAACAACTGACTCACTTCCTAGGCCCTCTTATTCACAAAAGACTACAAACTCATCCCTCTCTCCAAAACTTCAGCATTTACCTCCTTAACCACCCCATCATAAACAAATCAAACAACCATGGGGCATCACACACCCCTGCCGCAAACCAACATTCACTGGGAACCAATCACTTTTCTCTCTTCCTACTCATACACATGTGTTACATATTTGGTAAAAACTTTTCACTGCTTCTAGCAACTTGCCTCCCACACAATACACTCTTGAAACCTTCCACAAAGCATCTCTATCAACCCAATTTTATGCCTTCTCCAGATCCTTAAATGCTACATACAAATCCATTTGTTATTCTATGTATTTCTTACATTCATTCTTCAAAGCAAACACCAGATCCACATATTCTCTACCACCTCTGAAACCATACTGCTCTTCCCCAATCTGATGCTCTGTACATGGCTTCACCATCAATCAATACCCTCACTTATAATTTCCCAGGAGTACTCAACAAACTTATGCCTCTGTAGTTTGAACACTCACCATTATCCTCTTTGACTCTGTACAATGGTATTACACATGCATTCCACCAATCCTCAAGCACTTCACCATTGTCCATACATACATTGAATATCCTTACCAACCAATCAACAACACAGTCACCCCCTTTTCCAATAAATTCTACTGTGATACCATCCAAAGCAGCCAACTTGCTGGATTTTATTTTCTGCAAAGCTTTCGCTACCTCTTTTCTCTTCACCAAACCATTCTCCCTTGTTTGAAAAGATGGATGTATGTAATTACATGGGGATGAGCAGAAAAGATAGTAAGAGGGCATTACAAGATTGTATATTAACTAATAAATGTAAAAAAAAAGACTCTTGGATATGAATGTGTTCTGAGAGGCAGCTGGTGGGATGTATGATCATTACCTGGTAAAGGTGAAGATTTGTAGCAGCTTTTGGAAGAGAAAATTATATGAGTGAGAGAGAGGAGGGTGGTGAAATTAAGTGAGCTTGGAAAGAAAACATGTGAGAAGAAATACTAGGAGAGACTGGGTGTAGAATGGCAAATGGTGAGAGCAAACAAAGCAAGTTATGTGGATGAGGAAAAGAAGGTTTATAGGAAAGCACAGCTGGCATGCGGAAGTATTTTTTAAGGACTGTTGAAGGAATTTGATAACATGGTGGTAAATGTAGGGTGTTTGGGTCAGAGAGGTTTGCAATGTGTGAGTGTCATGGGAAGTAGTTTGGTGAACAGAGAAGGGGTGTGAGAGCTTTGAATACAATTAAATGTGGCAAGATGGAAGGAGTGGATGGTACTAATGTTGAATTTCTTGAGATCTGCACAAGTTGTCATTTTTCACCTCAATAGTTGCAAAAAAAAAAAAAAAATAGCCTGCATGGTTCACTGGTTCTGAAATAAAATTCAACATTTTGTATTAACATACTCATCTAAAAATGACATAATTATCTTTATGACAATAACTCACCTGAAATACAGTGAGTAGTGCTATAGAGAAGGTGTTAAAGTTAGCTAAAGGTGTCTCTTCAGGGAAATTGAAGGAGCCACCAAAGAGCTGCATCCCTAAGAGTGCGAAGATGAGGATGAACAGGAAGAGCAGGAACAACAGTGAGATGATGGAACGCATTGAACTCAGTAATGAGATTACCAAGTTCCGGAGCGATGACCAGTACCTTTAAAATGAAATTTTTGTAATGAGGCTTCTCAAATTTTTTTATCACAAATAGTCATCTGAACCACTGAGGTTTAAAACAAGAGCAAAATCAACTTTTATATTACTCATATTAGATGAAAATATGCTTTCTGGTTATGATTCTTAATTCACTTGAAATATACATTAAGTACAAAACAGACATTACTTAACTATAATTCAATAAAAAATCCCAGTTCTCTAATGACTTTCCTCAAAGCTTTAGTTAACCTCTTACCAAGAAATATAATAACAAAGAATGAAGAGTATAATCTAACATCATCACTTTGGTAACTTTTATATACCATTACAAAAATATTGATTATTATGTCAAACTACAGAAAATAACTGTCACAATTAACATGAGCTTACTTTGTAACTTTAAATATCCTCAGTAAACGCAAGGCTCGCAACACTGACAGACCAAATGACCCAGACTTGAAGGCAGTCCAGACGACTTCAAATATTGAGCCGCTGATGACAACACAGTCAAATCGATTGAACGATGATTCAAAGTATATTCTTGGGCCCAAGGCATACATTTTTATAAGCATTTCAAATATAAAGAGACCTAGAAATATAAATTCTGCATAGTCTGAAAAAGAGATGAAATAATCATAAGCACCAACTGGCTGATAATGAAAAAATATTATTTTTTTCTATTATAAAATATTCATATTATAATTTTCCCAGCATTTTTTAGTTCAACTCTGACAGCCTACTAGTCCATGAGGGAAAAAATATACATCCATCAAAGGGTCAATTAAAAAATCTATGCCAGGAAAAAATGTACAACAGAAAGCATACACTCCTTCCCCCCTAGCAAAGTACTGATACTTTTCAATGATATTACAAATACAATACAATCTATATCTAGTCCATATGGGAAAAAAAAATCCATTGAAGGGATCACAATAAAAAATCTAGGCCAGGAAAGAAACATACAATAGAGAGCATGTACTCATTCTTCCACCCCTAGCAAAGCATTGATATTTACACTGGTTTTACAAATACACTCCATACCTTATCCACTGTCTATGCACTAATATACCACTAAGATAATCATGGAAAAGCTTTGGTCAACTTAGACGCCTTCTTATGTACAGGGTCAGCACATTCAGTCCTGATGTTTTCATGCCTTGGATTGTGAAAACATACAGTGCATTTCTCTTAATTATATGATTTACTTTCCTGGTTGCACTGAGACAGAAATGTGTTGGATAGTGTTCAGAGAATCTACGACATATCTGAAACTCCTCGGGTAAAAACCACCCTGCTGTTTCAAATCACACAGCTGTCTAAGTACAGCTCAGTTATCAGAATTTCACTAAAACTTAACTTGATAATTGGAGAACTAATTCATCTAGCAAAGACATAAATTTGGCTCTAACAATTCTGATTCTGTAAAGACCCAATTTTTTCTCAGCACTATGTTGATTTTCTGCCACAATTAAATGACCTCTTCACACCATTACTGTACTATTCCACAAATATAAAACCTGTAGCATATAATAACATTTGAAAATCTTATGAAGAAACTTATATGAAGCCACAAGGCCTGCAACAGAAAGGGAAGGAAGAGACAGTAGGAAGAGGCAGGTGAGTGAAACGTGCCTGAAAATGGCTTTCTACACCTAAAGTTTGGTTTTATTGTCTTTGGGATAAAACTTTTTGGGTAAGAAAGTATCTTCAATTATGTAATGGGAACCTATGGGAAAATGGGTTTTGCTTAAGTCATCATTCCAAGGATATTTCTTTCTGCAAGGGGAAGATGTATTAAAAATCAATGTTATGGCCAGTCAACAAGCAAACTTCAGTGAGTCAAGGTTCCTCTTGAGGTCCAACATGACACTCCATAGTTTCAAAATCAAATACCATTTCCTACTTCCCATAAGGCATTAGATCATGTAGTCAAAATACTTAATGACCTGCTGCAGTTTAGGATACTCTGACTATAAACTTCCTAACAACAGAAAGCAAACACTGCTCCACAGTTTTACTGTAACAGCCCAGACACTGGTAGTTTCATACTCTTACTAGCTTTTCAGTTCCAATGGTTTATCTAACTTTTAAATGCTAGGATGCTCAGACTGCTGCTGACTGCCATGAAAGCCTCAAATTTTGTAAGAACAGCACTAATCTTGGTGGGCTTTTTTTAAATGCCTGCTAATGTTATAAAATCTGCATGGTTTTCTCACTAACAGCTTATGAACAGCTGAATGGCAACTCAATGACACCTCTGACTGTAGCAATGGCTGATGCACACCCTCCTCCACCACTTATCTGGGATATCTATATGAATACTTCAGCCATACGTGGTATTTCAGCTCACATTTTCGTACAAGTCCTTTACTTTTATGTGTATTTCTATCATTGCTCCAGTCTATGGAGCAAAGCATTCTATCATTTCATAATACAGAAAATCTAAATAAGCACACCTTCTCCACCCTTTTTCGTCTTGTTTAGACATATCCTCTCTGCATTCCTTTCATTTCATAATGAGAAATAAAAAATCTAAATGAGCACATCCTCCTCCCACACTTCTCTACAACCTCTTCAGAGGATCTAAGCATATGCTTCAGCACTTTACTACAGTCTTATACATAAAAGGTATGTTAGCTTGTTTTTTTGTACGTCCCTTATTTTCTATAAAAACCCCAGGATCAGATACTAAGAAAGAGTCTCAGTGTTACCCAGGACCACTCTAAAGGCTTCTGCAGCTCAAGGATGCACTACTTTTCACTTATGGTGTAACCTTGTGCAGGTAGAGCCTGATAACACCTTGCTTTTATTTGATAATGAAAAACAGGAACCTTTTGCTAGTCACCTGGCATTTAAGTGTTAATTTGCCACAATGCATAATGAAATCTACATATCAATGACATGCAAAGGTCATTTCCACATGAATTTTACAAACTTCATCATATGACTACTTCTAAGGTAAAACATCTCATGTAGCTAGTTACAATGTTTTCCCTTCAATATATGAAAGCCTATCAAACTAGGTATAAAGAAAGAATGATGTTTCTAGTTGATACTATCTTCCCCTCATGTGATCAATCTAAATAACTGAAGCTACTAACAGAAATTTTTTGTGAAGCTGGACCTTCTTACTTTTAGATTGCATTGCATGCCCTTAAAATCTGGTGAAAAATGTACATTTTATAATATGGAAAACCTTTTCTCTCTGAGGCAATGTTCCATAAGCATGAAATAATCTCTAGAATATTCTCTAGAAAACAGTGAAGACCTTTTAACCCTTTCTAATCCTCTGTCATTCTGGTGGGGAGACACTGGCTTTCCTTACCCATTGCTATCCTCCTACATAGTGGAAGCTGGTTTGTTTCAGGCCTGACTTCAGCCAGTCACAGACTTCCATAGGGATTCCATTATCAACCCTCTGACTACTGGCTGTTCACAGCCTTGATGTAACAGATTGTGGACATCAACATAAAACAGTCACAGCTAGTGCAGAGAAAAGTTTTTCAAAGAAAAAACTAAACAAGATAGGGGAGGGCAGAGCAAGGAACAGAGACCTATTAAAAATTGCTCCCAGGCCACCACCTTTGAGAGAAATATTTTTCAAATTTCAAAACCTACATCTCCCTTCTTTGCAGTCTGTCCCATAAATATGGGAGTTTAGCCAAAGGAAAGTAACAAAAACAGTATCAGAATTAAGAGGGCTGAGTTACATGGAAAGGATACAGGCCTTAAATTTGGCCACCTTGGAAGAGAAAAGAGTAAAGGGTGACCTACTCACATCTTTTAAGTTTTTGAGACAGAATGATTACATAGACAGCAAACAGTTTTTTGAGTGAGGTAGGGACAGAACCAAAAGAGAACATACATAAAATTAAGCAAGGAACTTGCTAAAAAAAGATGCAGACAAATACTTTTATGGCATAAGAGTGGTGGACTTAACAAAACTTTTTTTACCACTAAACCTCTCTTTTACCCCTTTCATTTCTTACTCATTCAAACAACCTCACACCCTATGTTGTCCTCAAGCATTTCATTTCCAACACATACACCTTTCTTCACATAAATACACCTAAGTGAAATTGGTATACCTTCAAACACATCCATTTTCACCCTCTCTCTTTCCACACATTCCTCAGTGTTCCCAGAATCTTCATCCTCTCACTCACAATATGATGCACTTTTGCTTCCATGGCTCCACTGCTGCCATGTCCACTCCTAGGTGTTTAAAATACTCTTATTCCTCCAAATTTTCTCCATTCATACTCACTCTAACTTCTCCCACTTCACTACTGAACCTCATTACCTTGTTTTTATTCAACTTTACTCCCAACTTCTTCGTTTCACACAATCTTCTAAACTCAGACACAAATTTCTGCAATTTCTCACTCAAATCTGTCACCAGTCTTGTGTCATCAGCAAACAAGAAAATGATGCTTCCCAGGCCCCCTTACACTCTACACACTATATAATCACCCTGCTCTCTAAGACTCTTACATTTACCTCCCTTACCACCCTATCCATAAAGAAATGAAACAGCCAAGGTGACATCATACATCCCCTGCTACAGACCCTCCTTCACCAGGAACCACCCATCATCCTCTGTACCAATCTTGCACATGAACCTTACACTCTTGATAAAAACTGTCTGCTTCTGGTAACTTTCCTACCACTCCATATATTCATAAAACATTCTACAAAACACTTCCACCAACTCTATCACATGCTTTCATCTGATCCATAAATGCCATTACAAATCCCTATGTTTTTTTGTATATTTCTCAGTTCAAAGGAACACCTGATCCACACATCCTTTATCATTCTTGACACCATATTCCTCACCCCCAGTCAGATACTGTGCATACCACCATCCTCTTAATCATCACTCTCCACTCTAATTTAAAAGTACAGAACTTATACCTCTATAATTCAAACATCTAATTTTGTTGCCCTTGCCTTTATACAATAGGACTTTAGAGGTATTCTGACAAACCTCAGAAACCTTACCATGACATATATATATATATATATATATATATATATATATATATATATATATGGTGTGGGAGGCAAGTTGTTAGAAGCAGTGAAAAGTTTTTATCGAGGATGTAAGGCATGTGTACGTGTAGGAAGAGAGGAAAGTGATTGGTTCTCAGTGAATGTAGGTTTGCGGCAGGGGTGTGTGATGTCTCCATGGTTGTTTAATTTGTTTATGGATGGGGTTGTTAGGGAGGTGAATGCAAGAGTTTTGGAAAGAGGGGCAAGTATGAAGTCTGTTGGGGATGAGAGAGCTTGGGAAGTGAGTCAGTTGTTGTTCGCTGATGATACAGCGCTGGTGGCTGATTCATGTGAGAAACTGCAGAAGCTGGTGACTGAGTTTGGTAAAGTGTGTGGAAGAAGAAAGTTAAGAGTAAATGTGAATAAG
Source organism: Panulirus ornatus (assembly GCF_036320965.1). NCBI lineage: Eukaryota > Metazoa > Arthropoda > Malacostraca > Decapoda > Palinuridae > Panulirus > Panulirus ornatus. Next base: position 26,371,929 of record NC_092282.1, read on the forward strand.
AGCAAGGTTATTAGGTACAGTAGGGTTGAGGGTCAAGTCAATTGGGAGGTGAGTTTGAATGGAGAAAAACTGGAGGAAGTGAAGTGTTTTAGATATCTGGGAGTGGATCTGTCAGCGGATGGAACCATGGAAGCGGAAGTGGATCATAGGGTGGGGGAGGGGGCGAAAATTTTGGGAGCCTTGAAAAATGTGTGGAAGTCGAGAACATTATCTCGGAAAGCAAAAATGGGTATGTTTGAAGGAATAGTGGTTCCAACAATGTTGTATGGTTGCGAGGCGTGGGCTATGGATAGAGTTGTGCGCAGGAGGATGGATGTGCTGGAAATGAGATGTTTGAGGATAATGTGTGGTGTGAGGTGGTTTGATCGAGTAAGTAACGTAAGGGTAAGAGAGATGTGTGGAAATAAAAAGAGCGTGGTTGAGAGAGCAGAAGAGGGTGTTTTGAAATGGTTTGGGCACATGGAGAGAATGAGTGAGGAAAGATTGACCAAGAGGATATATGTGTCGGAGGTGGAGGGAACGAGGAGAAGAGGGAGACCAAATTGGAGGTGGAAAGATGGAGTGAAAAAGATTTTGTGTGATCGGGGCCTGAACATGCAGGAGGGTGAAAGGAGGGCAAGGAATAGAGTGAATTGGAGCGATGTGGTATACAGGGGTTGACGTGCTGTCAGTGGATTGAATCAAGGCATGTGAAGCGTCTGGGGTAAACCATGGAAAGCTGTGTAGGTATGTATATTTGCGTGTGTGGACGTGTGTATGTACATGTGTATGGGGGGGGGGTTGGGCCATTTCTTTCGTCTGTTTCCTTGCGCTACCTCGCAAACGCGGGAGACAGCGACAAAGTATAAAAAAAAAAAAAAAAAAATATATATATATATATATATATATATATATATATATATATATATATATATATGCTCAAATTACAGAGGTATAAGTTTGTTGAGTATTCCTGGTAAATTATATGGGAGGGTATTGATTGAGAGGGTGAAGGCATGTACAGAGCATCAGATTGGGGAAGAGCAGTGTGGTTTCAGAAGTGGTAGAGGATGTGTGGATCAGGTGTTTGCTTTGAAGAATGTATGTGAGAAATACTCAGAAAAGCAAATGGATTTGTATGTAGCATTTATGGATCTGGAGAAGGCATATGATAGAGTTGATAGAGATGCTCTGTGGAAGGTATTAAGAATATATGGTGTGCGAGGAAAGTTGTTAGAAGCAGTGAAAAGTTTTTATCGAGGATGTAAGGCATGTGTACGTGTAGGAAGAGAGGAAAGTGATTGGTTCTCAGTGAATGTAGGTTTGCGGCAGGGGTGTGTGATGTCTCCATGGTTGTTTAATTTGTTTATGGATGGGGTTGTTAGGGAGGTAAATGCAAGAGTTTTGGAAAGAGGGGCAAGTATGAAGTCTGTTGGGGATGAGAGAGCTTGGGAAGTGAGTCAGTTGTTGTTCGCTGATGATACAGCGCTGGTGGCTGATTCATGTGAGAAACTGCAGAAGCTGGTGACTGAGTTTGGTAAAGTGTGTGGAAGAAGAAAGTTAAGAGTAAATGTGAATAAGAGCAAGGTTATTAGGTACAGTAGGGTTGAGGGTCAAGTCAATTGGGAGGTGAGTTTGAATGGCGAAAAACTGGAGGAAGTGAAGTGTTTTAGATATCTGGGAGTGGATCTGGCAGCGGATGGAACCATGGAAGCGGAAGTGGATCATAGGGTGGGGGAGGGGGCGAAAATTCTGGGGGCCTTGAAGAATGTGTGGAAGTCGAGAACATTATCTCGGAAAGCAAAAATGGGTATGTTTGAAGGAATAGTGGTTCCAACAATGTTGTATGGTTGCGAGGCGTGGGCTATGGATAGAGTTGTGCGCAGGAGGATGGATGTGCTGGAAATGAGATGTTTGAGGACAATGTGTGGTGTGAGGTGGTTTGATCGAGTGAGTAACGTAAGGGTAAGAGAGATGTGTGGAAATAAAAAGAGCGTGGTTGAGAGAGCAGAAGAGGGTGTTTTGAAGTGGTTTGGGCACATGGAGAGGATGAGTGAGGAAAGATTGACCAAGAGGATATATGTGTCGGAGGTGGAGGGAGCAAGGAGAAGAGGGAGACCAAATTGGAGGTGGAAAGATGGAGTGAAAAAGATTTTGTGTGATCGGGGCCTGAACATGCAGGAGGGTGAAAGGAGGGCAAGGAATAGAGTGAATTGGAGCGATGTGGTATACCGGGGTTGACATGCTGTCAGTGGATTGAATCAAGGCATGTGAAGCGTCTGAGGTAAACCATGGAATGCTGTGTAGGTATGTATATTTGCGTGTGTGGACGTATGTATATACATGTGTATGGGGGGGGGGTTGGGTCATTTCTTTCGTCTGTTTCCTTGCGCTACCTCACAAATGCGGGAGACAGCGACAAAGTATAAAAAAAAAAAAATATATATTTTTTGCCGGTCTCCCGCGTTTGCAAGGTAGCGCAAGGAAACAGACGAAAGAAATGGCCCAACCCACCCCCATACACATGTATATACATACGTCCACACACGCAAATATACATACCTACACAGCTTTCCATGGTTTACCCCAGACGCTTCACATGCCCTGATTCAATCCACTGACAGCACGTCAACCCCGGATCGATGTGGTATACCGGTGTTGACGTGCTGTCAGTGGATTGAATCAGGGCATGTGAAGCGTCTGGGGTAAACCATGGAAAGCTGTGTAGGTATGTATATTTGCGTGTGTGGACGTGTGTGTATGCATGTGTATGGGGATGGGTTGGGCCATTTCTTTCGTCTGTTTCCTTGCACTTCGTCGCAAACGTGGGAGACAGCAAAAAAAAAAAAAATATATATATATATATATATATATATATATATATATATATATATATATATATATATATATATATATATGTATATATATATGCCGATGAGAGCCGGCAAGGCAGCAGGTTTGGATGGTATTGCAGTGGAATTTATTAAAAAAGGGGGTGACTGTATTGTTGACTGGTTGGTAAGGTTATTTAATGTATGTATGACTCACGGTGAGGTGCCTGAGGATTGGCGGAATGCGTGCATAGTGCCATTGTACAAAGGCAAAGGGGATAAGAGTGAGTGCTCAAATTACAGAGGTATAAGTTTGTTGAGTATTCCTGGTAAATTATATGGGAGGGTATTGATTGAGAGGGTGAAGGCATGTACAGAGCATCAGATTGGGGAAGAGCAGTGTGGTTTCAGAAGTGGTAGAGGATGTGTGGATCAGGTGTTTGCTTTGAAGAATGTATGTGAGAAATACTTAGAAAAGCAAATGGATTTGTATGTAGCATTTATGGATCTGGAGAAGGCATATGATAGAGTTGATAGAGATGCTCTGTGGAAGGTATTAAGAATATATGGTGTGCGAGGAAAGTTGTTAGAAGCAGTGAAAAGTTTTTATCGAGGATGTAAGGCATGTGTACGTGTAGGAAGAGAGGAAAGTGATTGGTTCTCAGTGAATGTAGGTTTGCGGCAGGGGTGTGTGATGTCTCCATGGTTGTTTAATTTGTTTATGGATGGGGTTGTTAGGGAGGTAAATGCAAGAGTTTTGGAAAGAGGGGCAAGTATGAAGTCTGTTGGGGATGAGAGAGCTTGGGAAGTGAGTCAGTTGTTGTTCGCTGATGATACAGCGCTGGTGGCTGATTCATGTGAGAAACTGCAGAAGCTGGTGACTGAGTTTGGTAAAGTGTGTGGAAGAAGAAAGTTAAGAGTAAATGTGAATAAGAGCAAGGTTATTAGGTACAGTAGGGTTGAGGGTCAAGTCAATTGGGAGATGAGTTTGAATGGCGAAAAACTGGAGGAAGTGAAGTGTTTTAGATATCTGGGAGTGGATCTGGCAGCGGATGGAACCATGGAAGCGGAAGTGGATCATAGGGTGGGGGTGGGGGCGAAAATTCTGGGAGCCTTGAAGAATGTGTGGAAGTCGAGAACATTATCTCGGAAAGCAAAAATGGGTATGTTTGAAGGAATAGTGGTTCCAACAATGTTGTATGGTTGCGAGGCGTGGGCTATGGATAGAGTTGTGCGCAGGAGGATGGATGTGCTGGAAATGAGATGTTTGAGGACAATGTGTGGTGTGAGGTGGTTTGATCGAGTGAGTAACGTAAGGGTAAGAGAGATGTGTGGAAATAAAAAGAGCGTGGTTGAGAGAGCAGAAGAGGGTGTTTTGAAGTGGTTTGGGCACATGGAGAGGATGAGTGAGGAAAGATTGACCAAGAGGATATATGTGTCGGAGGTGGAGGGAGCAAGGAGAAGAGGGAGACCAAATTGGAGGTGGAAAGATGGAGTGAAAAAGATTTTGTGTGATCGGGGCCTGAACATGCAGGAGGGTGAAAGGAGGGCAAGGAATAGAGTGAATTGGATCAATGTGGTATACCGGGGTTGACGTGCTGTCAGTGGATTGAATCAAGGCATGTGAAGCGTCTGGGGTAAACCATTTAAAGCTGTGTAGGTATGTATATTTGCGTGTGTGGACGTATGTATATACATGTGTATGGGGGGGTTGGGCCATTCCTTTCGTCTGTTTCCTTGCGCTACCTCGCAAACGCGGGAGACAGCGACAAAGGATAAAAAAAAATATATATATATATATATATATAAATATATATATATATATATATATATATATATATATATATATATATATATATATATATATATATATATGTTTAATTTCTTTATGAATGGGGTTGTTAGGGAGGTGAATGCAAGAGTTTTGGAGAGAGGGGCAAGTATGCAGTCTGTTGTGAATGAGAGGGCTTGGAAAGTGTGTCAGTTGTCGTTCGCTGATGATAGAGCGCTGGTGGCTGAATCGGGTGAGTAACTGCGGAAGCTGGTGACTGAGTTTGGTAAAGTGCATGACAGAATAAAGCTGAGAGTAAATGTGAATAAGAGGTACAGTATGGTTGAGGGACAAATCAGTCGGGAGGTAAGTTTGATTGGAGAAAAACTGGAGGAAGTGAAGTGTTTTAGATATCTGGGAGTGGATTTGGCCGCGGATGGAACCATGGAAGCGGAAGTGAGCCATAGGGTGGGGGAGGGGGCGATGGTTCTGGGAGCATTGATGAGTGTGTGGAAGGCGAGAACATTATCTCGGAATCCACAAATGGGTATGTTTGAAGGAATAGTGGTTCCAACAATGTTATATGGATGCGAGGCGTGGGCTATAGATAGGTTGTGCGGAGGAGGGTGGATGTGTTGGAAATGAGATGTTTGAGGACAATATATGATGTGAGGTGGTTTGATCGAGTAAGTAATGAAAGGGTAAGAGAGATGTACGGTAATAAAAAGATTGTGGTTGAGAGAGCAGAAAAGGGTGTGTTGAAATGGTTTGGTCACATGGAGAGAATGAGTGAGGAAAGATTGACAAAGAGGATTTATGTGTCAGAGGTGAAGGGAACGAGAAGTGGGAAACCAAATTGGGGGTGGAAAAATGGAGTGAAAAAGATTTTGAGCGATCGGGGCCTGAACAAGCAGGAGAGTGAAAGGTGTGCAAGGAATATAGTGGATTGGAACGAGGTGGTATACCAGGGTCGCCGTGCTGTCAATGGATTGAATCAGGGCATGTGAAGCGTCTGGGGTAAACCATGGAAAGTTTTGTGGGGCCTGGATGTGGAAAGGGAGCTGTGGTTTCGTTGCATTATACATGACAGTTAGAGACTGAGTATGAACGAATGGGGCCTTTGTTGTCTTTTCCTAGCGCTGCCTCGCGCACATGCAGGGGGAGGGGGTTGTTATTTGATATGTGGCGGGGTGGCGGCGGGAATGATTAAAGGCAGCAAGTATGAATTATGTACGTGTATATATGTATATGTCTGTGTATGTATATAAACGTATACGTTGAAATGTATAGGTATGTATATGTGCGTGTGTGGACGTATATGTATATACATGTGTATGTGGTTGGGTTGTGCCATTCTTTCGTCTGTTTCCTTGCGCTACCTCGCTGATGCGGGAGACAGCGACAAAGTATAATAAATAATATAATAATATAGTATATATAGTATATATATTATCTATTATTTTGCTTTGTCGTTGTCTCCCGCGTTTGCGAGGTAGCGCAAGGAAACAGACAAAAGACATGGCCCAACCCACCCCCATACACATGTATATACATACACATCCACACACGCAAATATACATACCCATACATCTCAATGTACACATATATACACACACACAGACACATACATATATACACATGCACACAATTCACACTGTCTGCCTTTATTCATTCCCATCGCCACCTCGCCACATATGGAATAACATCCCCCTCCCCCCTCATGTGTGCGAGGTAGCGCTAGGAAAAGACAACAAAGGCCCCATTCATTCACACTCAGTCTCTAGCTGTCATGCAATAATGCCCGAAACCACAGCTCCCTTTCCACATCCAGGCCCCACACAACTTTCCATGGTTTACCCCAGACGCTTCACATGCCCTGATTCAATCCACTGACAGCACGTCAACCCCGGTATACCACATCGCTCCAATTCACTCTATTCCTTGCACGCCTTTCACCCTCCTGCATGTTCAGGCTCCGATCACACAAAATCTTTTTCACTCCATCTTTCCACCTCCAATTTGGTCTCCCACTTCTCCTCATTCCCTCCACCTCCGACACATATATCCTCTTGGTCAATCTTTCCTCACTCATTCTCTCCATGTGCCCAAACCATTTCAAAACACCCTCTTCTGCTCTCTCAACCACGCTCTTTTTATTTCCACACATCTCTCTTACCCTTACATTACTTACTTGATCAAACCACCTCACACTACACATTGTCCTCAAACATCTCGTTTCCAGCACATCCACCCTCCTACGCACAACTCTATCCAAAGCCCACACCTCGCAACCATACAACATTGTTGGAACCACTATTCCTTCAAACATAGCCTTTTTTTTTTTTTTTTTTGCTTTCTTGCTGTCTCCCGCGTTTGCGAGGTAGCGCAAGGAAACAGACAAAAGAAATGGCCCAACCAACCCCCATACACAATGTATGTACATACACGTCCACACACGGAAATATACATACCCATACATCTCAATGTACACATATATATACACACACAGACACATACATATATACCCATGCACACAATTCACACTGTCAGCCTTTATTCACTCACATCGCCACCTCGCCACACATGGAATTCCATCTCCCTCCCCCCTCATGTGTGCGAGGTAGCAATAGGAAAAGACAACAAAGGCCCCATTCGTTCACATTCAGTCTCCAGCTGCCATGCAATAATGCCCAAAAACCACAGCTCCACCTCCACATCCAGGCCCCACACAACTTTCCATGGTTTACCCCAGACGCTTCACATGCCCTGATTCAATCCACTGACAGCACGTCAACCCTGGTATACCACATCGATCCAATTCACTCTATTCCTTGCCCTCCTTTCACCCTCCTGCATGTTCAGGCCCCGATCACACAAAATCTTTTTCACTCCATCTTTCCACCTCCAATTTGGTCTCCCACTTCTCCTCGTTCCCTCCACCTCCGACACATATATCCTCTTGGTCAATCTTTCCTAACTCATTCTCTCCATGTGCCCAAACCATTTCAAAACACCCTCTTCTGCTCTCTCAACCATGCTCTTTTTACTTCCACACATCTCTCTTACCCTTACGTTACTTACTCGATCAAACCACCTCACACCACACATTGTCCTCAAACATCTCATTTCCAGCACATCCATCCTCCTGCGCACAACTCTATCCATAGCCCACGCCTCACAACCATACAACATTGTTGGAACCACTATTCCTTCAAACATACCCATTTTTGCTTTCCGAGATAATGTTCTCGACTTCCACACATTCCTCAAGGCTCCCAGAATTTTCGCCCCCTCCCCCACCCTATGATCCACTTCCGCTTCCATGGTTCCATCCGCTGCCAGATACACTCCCAGATATCTAAAACACTTTACTTCCTCCAGTTTTTCTCCATTCAATCTTACCTCCCAATTGACTTGACCCTCTACCCTACTGTACCTAATAACCTTGCTCTTATTCACATTTACTCTTAACTTTCTTCTTTCACACACTTTACCAAACTCAGTCACCAGCTTCTGCAGTTTCTCACATGAATCAGCCACCAGCGCTGTATCATCAGCAAACAACAACTGACTCACTTCCCAAGCTCTCTCATCCCCGACAGACTTCATACTTGCCCCTCTTTCCAAAACTCTTGCATTCACCTCCCTAACAACCCCATCCATAAACAAATTAAACAACCATGGAGACATCACACACCCCTGCCGCAAACCTACATTCACTGAGAACCAATCACTTTCCTCTCTTCCTACACGTACACATGCCTTACATCCTCGATAAAAACTTTTCACTGCTTCTAACAACTTGCCTCCCACACCATATATTCTTAATACCTTCCACATGGCATCTCTATCAACTCTATCATATGCCTTCTCCAGATCCATAAATGCTACATACAAATCCATTTGCTTTTCTAGGTATATATATATACAGGTATGAAGTCTGTTGGGGATGAGAGAGCTTGGGAAGTGAGTCAGTTGTTGTTCGCTGATGATACAGCGCTGGTGGCTGATTCATGTGAGAAACTGCAGAAGCTGGTGACTGAGTTTGGTAAAGTGTGTGAAAGAAGAAAGTTAAGAGTAAATGTGAATAAGAGCAAGGTAATTAGGTACAGTAGGGTTGAGGGTCAAGTCAATTGGGAGGTAAGTTTGAATGGAGAAAAACTGGAGGAAGTAAAGTGTTTTAGATATCTGGGAGTGGATCTGGCAGCGGATGGAACTATGGAAGCGGAAGTAGATCATAGGGTGGGGGAGGGGGCGAAAATCCTGGGAGCCTTGATGAATGTGTGGAAGTCGAGAACATTATCTCGGAAAGCAAAAATGGGTATGTTTGAAGGAATAGTGGTTCCAACAATGTTGTATGGTTGCGAGGCGTGGGCTATGGATAGAGTTGTGTGCAGGAGGGTGGATGTGCTGGAAATGAGATGTTTGAGGACAATGTGTGGTGTGAGGTGGTTTTATTGAGTAAGTAACGTAAGGGTAAGAGAGATGTGTGGAAATAAAAAGAGCGTGGTGGAGAGAGCAGAAGAGGGTGTTCTGAAATGGTTTGGGCACATGGAGAGAATGAGTGAGGAAAGATTGACCAAGAGGATATATGTGTCGGAGGTGGAGGGAACGAGGAGAAGTGGGAGACCAAATTGGAGGTGGAAAGATGGAGTGAAAAAGATTTTGTGTGATCGGGGCCTGAACATGCAGGAGGGTGAAAGGAGGGCAAGGAATAGAGTGAATTGGATCGATGTGGTATACTGGGGTTGACGTGCTGTCAGTGGATTGAATCAAGGCATGTGAAGCGTCTGGGATAAACCATGGAAAGCTGTGTAGGTATGTATATTTGCGTGTGTGGACGTATGTATATACATGTGTATGGGGGTGGGTTGGGCCATTTCTTTCGTCTGTTTCCTTGCGCTACCTCGCAAACGCGGGAGACCGACAAAGAAAAAAAAATATATATATATATATTTCTTTTTCTTTCAAACTATTCGCCATTTCCTGCATTAGCGAGGTAGCGTTAAGAACAGAGGACTGGGCCTTTGAGGGAATACCCTCACCTGGCCCAATTCTCTGTTCCTTCTTTTGGAAAAATGAAAAAAAAAAAAAAAAAAAAAAAAAAAATCGCTGTTTCTTACATCATCAGTGAGGTAGCATCAGGAAACAGACGAAGAATGGCCCATCCACTCATATACACATATATGTACATGAATGCCCACATATGCACTTATACAAAACAATATATTCCTATGAGTCCACGGGGAAAATGAAACACGAAAAGTTCCCAAGTGCACTTTCGTGTAATGATCACATCATCAGGGGAGACACAAGAGAGAAATATAACAGTCAGTTGATATACATCGAAGAGACTGACAGTTATATTTCTCTCTTGTGTCTCCCCTGATGATGTGATTATTACACGAAAGTGCACTTGGGAACTTTTTGTGTTTCATTTTCCCCGTGGACTCATAGGAATATCTTGATCACACGCAAAATTGTGATCCTTTCCAATATCAATATATACATACATATACATACCCATATGCAGACATTACATACATACACATTTTTTTTTTTTTTTTTTTTTTTTTTTATACTTTGTCGCTGTCTCCCGCGTTTGCGAGGTAGCGCAAGGAAACAGACGAAAGAAATGGCCCAACCCCCCCCCATACACATGTACATACACACATCCACACACGCAAATATACATACCTACACAGCTTTCCATGGTTTACCCCAGACGCTTCACATGCCTTGATTCAATCCACTGACAGCACGTCAACCCCTGTATACCACATCGCTCCAATTCACTCTATTCCTTGCCCTCCTTTCACCCTCCTGCATGTTCAGGCCCCGATCACACAAAATCTTTTTCACTCCATCTTTCCACCTCCAATTTGGTCTCCCTCTTCTCCTCGTTCCCTCCACCTCCGACACATATATCCTCTTGGTCAATCTTTCCTCACTCATTCTCTCCATGTGCCCAAACCATTTCAAAACACCCTCTTCTGCTCTCTCAACCACGCTCTTTATATTTCCACACATCTCTCTTACTCTTACGTTACTTACTCGATCAAACCACCTCACACCACACATTGTCCTCAAACATCTCATTTCCAGCACATCCATCCTCCTGCGCACAACTCTATCCATAGCCCACGCCTCGCAACCATACAACATTGTTGGAACCACTATTCCTTCAAACATACCCATTTTTGCTTTCCGAGATAATGTTCTCGACTTCCACACATTTTTCATGTACTTATTCATATTTGCTTGTCTTCATGCATTCCTGTCACTACCCTGCCCCATAGGAAACAGCATCACTATCCCTTGCTTCAGTGAGGTAGCACCAGGAATACAAACAAAAATGCCACATTTGTTCACACTCAGTCTCTAGCTGTCATGTGTAAAGCACCAAAACCACAGCTCCCTATCCACATCCACGCTCCACAGACCTTTCCATGGTTTATCCATGAGGCTTCATGTGCCATGGTTCAGTCTATTGACAGCAAGTCGACCCCAGTATACCACATTTTCCAATTCACTCTATTCCTTCCACGCCTCTCACCCTCCTGTATGTTCAGGCCCCGATTGTTCAAAATGTTTTCCACTCCATTCTTCCATCTCCAATTTGGTTTCCCGCTTCTCCTCGTTCCCTCCAAATCTGACAAATACATCCACTTTGTCAATCTTTCCTCACTCATTCTCTCCATATGTCCAAACCATTTCAACACGCCCTCTTTTGCTCTCTCAACCACACTCTTTTTATTTCCACACATTATTTACTTGACCAAACCACCTTACACCACATATTGCCCTCAAACTTTTCATTTCCAACACATCCACCCTCCTCCGTACAACTCTATCTATAGCTCATGCCTTTCAACCATAAAACATTGTTGGAATTACAATTCCTTCAAACATACCCATTTTTGCTCTCAGAGGTAACATTCTCCCCTTCCACATGTTCTTCATTGCTCCCAGAACCTTTTAGAAATTGAAAATACAAGGAGGGAAGGGTTTCCATCCCCCTGCTCCCACCCACTTAAGTCACCTACAATACGCGAGGAATACATGGGAAGTATTCTTTCTCCACTATATATATCACCTTCACCTCCACAAGATAGTGATCAGACATCTCACCAGCTGCCCCTCTCAGCACATTTACATCCAAAAGCCTCTCTTTTACACACTTATCAATCAATATGAAATCTAATAATTCCCAATGACCATTTCTCCAACTCCTACTCACATACTTGTGCATATCTCTCTTTTTAAACTAGGTATTCCCAATCACTAGTCTTTTTCAGCACACAGATCCACAAACTCTTCACCATTTCCATTCATAACACTGACTACCCCATGCGCACCAATTATACCCTCAACTGTCACAGTACCTACCTTCTCATTTAAATCAACTATCACTAATACCCAGTCTTGTGCACCAAAACTGCTGACACACTCACTCAACTGCTCCCAAACCACTTGCCTCTCAGGACCTTTCTTCACATAGCCAAGTGTTTAAGCACCAATAATCACCTATCTCTCACCATCCACTTTCAATTTTACCTACATCAATCAAGAATCTACTTTCTTACACTATCATACACCCACAACTCCTGCTTCAAGAGTAGTGCTACTCCTTTCTTAGGTCTTGTCCTCTCACCAATCTCTGACTTTACTCCTAAGACATTTCCAAACCATTCTTCTCCTTTACCCTTGAGCTTTGTTTCACTCAGAGCCAGATCATTCAGGTTTCTTTCCTCAAACATATTTCCTATCTCTCCTCTCTTCACATCTTGGTCATATCCACAAACAGACACCCCAATCTGAACCTTCGAGGAGGATGAACACTCACCACTTGACTCCTACTTCTGTTTCCTTTTTAAGAAATTGAAATACAATATATTTTTGAAATATAAAACTGAGGTTTAAAGTGTTTATTTGATGGCTTGTTCTCCCTCCCTCCCTCCCTGCTGTTGCATTTGCCAATGGTGGAAGGAAACTAATCATCAGAGAAAACTGCTAAGATGCAGTGGCTTCTGTTCTCTCCTTAAATGAACAATTCATTTCAAAAAGTACATGTTGTTTCTACCTTTCCCCTCTGGAAGGTCTGGTGACCTTACAATGAATGAGTGTTTGTTTCTTTTGGCCAAAATAGGAGGCCTGTTTAGGCATGCTAGGAAGAAAGGAGGTTTTCTGCATGATAATGTATGCCAAAACTGGACATGGCCATTTCTCTCAGTATTTCCATTAGTTAAAAGCTTAAGCTCCTCTTTGTAATGACCTTGAGCATTTTGTCATGAGCAAATCATCTGTTCTTTAAAAAGAAAAAAAAAGTTTAACTTGCACGGTCTGATAGAAGTTTACAATCAATAACTACTGGACACTAATGCTCTATGGTGCTGTTCCATAAGGCATGGATAGACCATGTGAAGTAAGCTAAATGAAAGGGTATAACTTGCCCCTTTCATAAACAGAACATTGTTTAACAAAACTCACATGGAATGCTATAAAAGTCTGAATATACTGATTCTTTCATATTTCCTAGTATTCAATGAGACTCATAATGACAATAAACCTGATAATACAATAGTCTGAGGGGATAAGAGCGTTTACCTCTTTAAAACCTCAATGCCTATCCATTGTAGAACAGGGTGGCTCAAAAGAAATTCCTCCAAACACCACAGACCTTAAACCTATCTGTAGATTTCTTCAAACAACACACCCTTTCCAATGAATATTCTATACCCTGTTCATTCTGTCCTACTTCTTTACCATTAGCTAAATTTGTTTTGATCTGTCATTTATTTCAATCATATAAAAAAGTCTAATCATATGTTTAACATCCATTCCTTACTTTGTCCTTGATCTTAGTACTCAACTACTTTATATGCCACTGTGATACCTTATCCCGAGAGCCAGAGTGAGATTTAGTGGGTGATAAGCTCAAGTAATATCTGGAGGTCCCTAATACTCTCTAAATTCATAAAAGTTCATATAAACATAGCATTTTTCAAATTTCATAATCATATTGAATTGTATATAATATTTTTTGCATTTTGCTAGTTCTGTGGACCATATTATTTTCATTTATGCAAGGCCAGGGCTCTAGGCTCTGGCCTGGGTGTGTGCATTAATCTTGGACTGGCTTATACTTGAATCTACTTCATTCTGCCTACTATCCATTTCCAACTCGGCAAACTTCATATCTACTTCTACAAGCCAATCTATTCTGTAGTTACAGGAACACATCTCATCAGAATACATTAGACATAATTCAGAAAATTCTTAGAGCAAATATGGCTATATTTGGTGGTTCACATTTCCTTTTATCACCACTCACCAAAAATTTTTGCCTTAGTAATCTGCTTACCTTTCAAGACATTCTCTCGTACCTTAGCATCCATCACTTCTTTTCTTTATATGTATTACTTGAATATATGGGTTTCTGTAACTTATCTACCAGTCATTTAAACATAAGTCATACTTCGGGTCCCTCACCATTTAAACAAAATGTAACATTCTTCACTTGCAGTTACAATGAGCTTCCATTTTCAAAAAATTCCCTAAAAACTTTCAGCAGTCTGCAATTATTCTGTGAAATTCCTTATCATCACATCATCACCACAATGTATCAAAATTCTTAGTTCTAATCCTGTCCATCATTATTCATTTCTAAACTACATATACTGCCACCAAAGCCTGTCTTAAAACCCTATTCAAGAATTAAAAGAATATTCATTCTGAGCCAGTATGTTCAAGTTTTACTACAATTCTATCTAAACTAAGCTCAAGTCTAAGAATACTCATAATTGACTCTCAAGCCTTTCCTCCAATACCCTTTGTTCCTTGTATGACTTAATAACTTTCCTAGCCATTATGATCTTTCTCTAAAGGTTAACACTAAACTTGTACAAATACAAGAATAAATGGTAAACAGTCTTACACAAAAAGTCTGTAAGCCATTGAGGCTGGTTGTAGTGTTCAGCAGCAACACACGCTGTATTAAGGAACACCAAGACAATAACGAACCAGTAGAACCACTGCTCCTTCACCATCCGTCTGATACCAAATCTGAATATAAAGCAGTGATAAAGATTAGGTTTGGGGACATATACTGAAGAATTTGTGCAATAAACTTTTTCTAAATATACCCACCGATCCATAACCCCTCTAAATCATGTATACTTATGTATATACCATTTTCTTTTTTCCCAAGTATTCCCAGTCACCATTCCTCTTCATGCACAATTCAACAAACTCTTCCCCGCAACTGCCACATCACTCATTCTTGCACACAAATCCCCATGAACCACGATTCCTCTTAGCTCCTCTCATTGCCAATTGCATAAGCTCTAACATTCATCTACCTCTCATACCTACTTTCACTCTAATCCAAATCAATTTTAGACTGATATTCTTACACCCTTTAATCCAGTACCACGTTTAATAATGTATAACTTGCATTTAACTAATGTTTAACACTTTACCTAGTAGTTAAGTTCAATGGGAAAAGCATTTATTTGCATTTCATTTACAATATAACAACTTAAAAGTAAAAAAACAAAATAAACATGTTAAAAGAATGACAAAAATCACTGATGAATCTGTTGGGCAAAAGGTTTCACATTAACATCAAATCATACACAAAATTTCAAATCTATTTGCTTTATAACCATTTATATAAAAAATAATGTGCATTAGTGCCTTTTCTTATGGTACAAAATAGTCCTTTTTTTTTTTTTATATCTGATCATTATTTCCCATTATCCCTGGGGATAGGGGATTAAGAATACTTTCCACGTATTCCCTGCGTGTCGTAGAAGGCGACTAAAAGGGGAGGGAGCGGGGGGCTGGAAATCCTCCCCTCTCGTTTTTTTTTTTTAATTTTCCAAAAGAAGGAACAGAGGGGGCCAGGTGAGGATATTCCAAAAAAGGCCCAGTCCTCTGTTCTTAACGCTACCTCGCTAACGCGGGAAATGGCGAATAGTTTGAAAAAAAAAAAAAAAATTATTTCCCATGTTAGTGAGGAAGAGCTACATCTAATCACATTCATTCTCTAGCTGTCATGCGTAATGCATCAAAACCATAGCTGCCTATAAACACCCAGGCCTCACACAACTTTCCATGGTTTACTCCAGATGCTTCACATACCCTCTTTCAGCCCACTGACAGCACCTTGACCAAAGCATACCACATCATTCCAATTAATTCTATCCCTTGCATAACTTTAACCCTCTTGCATGTCAAGACCCTGATCACTCAAACTTATTTTCACTCCTACTTGGCCTCCCTGCTCTCCTTGATCCCTTCACTTCTGATCTATAAAACCTCTCTGTCAACCTCTCCGCACAAATTCTCTCTATTTGTCCAAACAATTTCAGCACACCCTTTTCAGCTTTCTCAACCCTACACTCTTTTTATCACCAAACATTTCTCTTACCCTACTCATTATTTGCTCAATCAACCCACCTCACACTACATGTTATCCCTAACCACTTTATTTCCAACACATCCACCCTCCTCTGCACATCCTTATCTACAGCCCATACCTCACATCCATTCAATATTGTTGGGATGACTCTATCTTCAAACAGTCAGGACAATTTTACCCTCCCACATGACATTTTCTCTTTCCATACATTCCTCAGTACCCCTAGAACCCTCACCCCCTCATCCACCCTATGAATCACTTCTGATTCCATGGTTCCATTCTTTTCAAAGTTCCTCAGCTCCTTCTTTACTGCATGCTTCTATCTTTTAAATGTTGGCATACTCAATGTAGTGTTGTTCACATCTCCACAGTACATCACTCAGCTCTTCTGTGTGTCACATCTTTTACTGAACCACATCTCTCTTTTTTCCTTCTTTCCTTTGTATTGGTAGCTAAAGCTAGATATGTTCTACTTCAGCTACAAATTTCACTGACCCTCCCATAACAATAATCTATATTATGGCTACAGAACTCTACTCCCCAGTTTATGTTTTCAAAGATATTCTTTACTTTGTGTAACTTACATACTTTATCTCCTCTTTGATTTGACCACATTTTTCTTGTTCTCATTTACTATACAGGTTGTACCTCTCTAATCCGGCATCCTGTGGTCTGGCACATTTTGAATCTTCCGCCATTTGTTATTAGCTTGTGGATCTGCCACCTGGGCGGCACTGCTAGCAGCAGTATGGTGCCAAAATTTGTTTACACTGCAGCCAAGCTAATATCCTATGTTTAGCCGTATTTTACCCGTTCAGGATGTCATCCAAGAGACCAAGAGGTGCAGATGGTGCTAGTGCTATAAGTATAAGCATAAATCATTATCTAGCTTGAAAAGGGGGAGTTACTGAAAAACTTAGAAAAGGGAACTTCTGTAAAGATTTCGTGTGAGTACTATGAGATCGGATCGTCAATTGTGAGCGACTTAGGGGTCAATTTCTGTTTTTTAGCATTTTCTGTGGTCCAGCAATGGCCAGGTCCTAAGGTTGCTAGATTAAAGAGGTACAACCTGTATAATCAAACTCAAGGATTCTAAAATATTTTTTCCAATTAGTGTATCTTATTTAATATTCTCAACTTAGATGCTATTATGTGTAAAGATTATAAATGATGTTAGCAGACCACTTCCTCTCATTCTCATGTATTCAGTAATCTACTGATGCAGAAAATTTACCAGTGGGCACTCTAAGACCTTGAGTTTACATGAATCTCTACCTTCTTTATGACTGAAATCCTGCAATTAGAACTTTACCATCTCATTTCTTCATGTGCTATCCTAAATGTTCCTCCATTGTTCCTTTTTTGTATCTGCTCTGGTTCATTTACCTTTAAAGGATGGAGCTAAGAAAATCTAGGCAGGTCCCTATAAAGGAGAGCTATTCAAATATTAGAAAAAATATTCATTCTATCAATTAACCCTTTTCATATCATGTAAAACCATATTCATCTATCAATACCTCTGATGCCCATTCTCTCCATGAACTCCCATCAAGAGGGGGGGCAACAGCAAGGCCAAAAAGTCTCCACTTATATCTGTCTTTACATGCCTCCCTCATATTCATCATTCCACACATTCTTTCCCCATTCCTCTCCCTCCATAGTCTTCCACTCATGCATATCTGTCTTTACATGCCTCCCTCATATACATCATTCCACACATTCCTCCCTCATTTCTCTCTCTCCAGTACTCTTCCACTCATGGTACACACTATTAGACTATGATGTAAATCTGTGGTCAGTCTTTTGCAGCTAATTTCTAAATGGATGAATGGGTTATGGGGAATAAAAAGTTGCAATACATAATTATCTTTTCAAATAAATGCTCTCTGGGTAAAGTTGGCCTATGTTTCAAAGAATTCACTTACCCACAAGCAATCATGGTCTCAAGAAAGTCAGTGTGCATGTGGAATCTGTAAATATGTAATAGATTGCAGGAAGAGAAATATGTGTTTGTGGAAGGCTGAGCTAAAGGAAGATCAAAACAAGAATATATGTATGCATCATTTAACTGCAAAATGGTATAACTGTAAGTGGGACCAAAATGAATATCATAGGGTCTGTTTTGGTAAAAGCTTTACACTGACCTTCAGGGATTCCATTACAGTCATATGAACTGGGTAATTATCAACTTGTTTAGATGGTACTCATTCCATACTCTGTACTTTGGGGAAAATCAAAAAGGAATTATGTGTGTCAATTTCTTGTCATGTTTTGTGTATGTTCACACTCTCATACCTTTGATAAACACCAAAAGAGTTATGAAAATCTACTTGGTTTTAGAATAATAAAACATCTGTTAAAGCCTAATGCTTATATTTTTGGTGACATGATAATAATGTGTACTTTACTTCCTTCCCTACAGAGCTCCCACAGTGCTCTGACAGCAGGCAACATTCACTATACAGAACCATCAATTAAAAGGTATGGTGATATTATGTTGGAAAGCAAGGCAACTGAACAAAAAGTATCAAATGTCTTCATTGTAGTACAGGTACACCACCAAATTTCTGGTAATGGATGGTTCGCCAACTCCTTTAGTCCAGTCAAAATTACATGAAGAAACTTGAAATTACCAGTCACCAGATTAGTTTACTGGGTGACCACAGATGGCGCTGTGTGTAGGGTGCACTTATTGACATTCTTAATACTGCACTTGTAGGTGATGATACCGCAATTCTGTGAGATTCTTCGCTTATTTTGCTTAAATCTAATTTAACAACCCAATCCATAAACAAATCAAACAACCCTGGAGACATCACACATCCCTACCGCAAGCTGACATTCACTGGGAACCAATCACTCTCCTCTCTTCCTACTCGCACACATGCCTTAAATCCTCGATAAAAACTTTTCACTGCTTCTAACAACTTGCCTCCCACACCATATATTCTTAATACCTTCCACAGAGCATCTCTATCAACTCTATCATATGCCTTCTCCAGATCCATAAATGCTACATACAAATCCATCTGCTTTTCTAAGTATTTCTCACATACATTCTTCAAAGCAACAACCTGATCCACACATCTTCTACCACTTCTGAAACCACACTGCTCTTCCCCAATCTGATGCTTTGTACATGCCTTCACCCTCTCAATCAATACCCTCCCTCATAATTTCCCGGGAATACTCAACAAACTTATACCTCAGTAATTTGAACACTCACCCTTATCCCCTTTGCCTTTGTACAATGGCACTATGCATGCATTCTGTCAATCCTCAGGCACTTCACCATGAACAATACATACACTGAATCTCCTCACCAACCAGTCAATAACACAGTCACCCACTTTTCTAATAAATCCCACAGCAATACCATCCAAACCTGCCACCTTGCAGGCATTTTTCTTCCATAAAGCTTTCACTACCTCTTCTCTGTTTACCAAATGATTCTCCCTAACCCTCTCACTTCGCTCACCACTTTGACCAAAACACCTTGTATCTGCCACTCTATCATCACACACATTCAACAAACCTTCAAAATACTCACTCCATCTCCTTCTCACTTCCCCACTACTTGTTATTACCTCCCCATTAGCCCCCTTCACCGATGTTCCCATTTGTTTTCATGTCTTAAGCTTTTTATTTACTTCCTTCCAAAACATCTTTTTATTTTCCCTAAAATTTAATGATACTCTCTCATCCCAACTCTCATTTGCCCTCCTTTTTGCCTCTTGCACCTTTCTCTTGACCTCCTACCTCTTCCTTTTATACATTTCCCAGTCATTTGCACTATTTCCCTACAAAAATTGTCTAAAAGCTGCTCTCTTCTCTTTCACTAACAGTCTTATTTCTTCATCCCACCACTCACTACCCTTTCTAATAAGCCCACCTCCCACCTTTCTCATGCCACAGGCACCTTTTGCACAAGCCATCACTGCTTCTCTAAATACGTCAAATTCCTGCCCCACTCCCCTCACATCATTTGCTCTCACCTTTTTCCATTCTGCACTCAATCTCTCCTGGCACTTCCTCACACAATTCTCCTTCCCAAGCTCACTTACTCTCACCACTCTCTTCACCCTAACATTCTCTCTTCTTTTCTGAAAACCTCTGCAAATCTTCACCTTCGCCTCCACAATATACTGATCAGACATCCCTCCAGTTGCCCTTCTCAGCACATTAACATCCAAAAGTCTCTCTTTCACATGCCTGTCAATCAATACATAATCCAATAATGCTCTCTGGCCATCTCCTTTACTTCCATATGCATACTTATGTATATCTCTCTTCTTAAACCAGGTATTCCCAATCACCAGTTCTTTTTCAACATATAAATCTACAAGCTCTTCACCGTTTCCATTTACAACACTAAGCACCCCATGTACATCAATTATACCCTCAACTGCTACATTACTCACCTTGGCATTCAAATCACCCATTACACTCACTCAGCTAACACACTCACTCAGCTGCTCCCAAAACACTTGCCTTTCATGATCTTTCTTCTCATGACCAGGTGCATAGGCAACAATAGTCACCCATCTCTCTCCATCCACTTTCAGTTTTACCCATATCAATCAAGAGTTTACTTTCTTACACTCTATAACATACTCCCATAACTCCTGCTTTAGGAGTAGTGCTACTCCTTCCTTTGCTCTTGGCCTCTCACCAACCCCTGACTTTACTTCCAAGATATTCCCAAATCACTCTTCCCTTTAACCCTTGAGCTTCTGTTTGTCTCAGAGCCAAAACATCCAGGTTCCTTTCCTCAAACATAACTTCATATCTCTCCTTTTTTCTTGGTTACATCCACACTCATTTAGACACCCCAATCTGAGCCTTCGAGGAGAATGAGCACTCCCTGCATGACTCCTTCTGTTTCCCCTTTTAAAATGTTAAAATACAAGGAGGGGAGGGTTTCTAGACCTCCGCTCCCGTCCCCTTTAGTCGCCTTCTACGACACGTTAGGGAATATGTGGTAGACTTGTGTGGAAAAGTACCAGGAGAGATTGAGTGCAGAATGGAAAAAGGTGAGAGCAAATGCTGTAAGGAGAGGGGGGGAGGAATGGGATGTATTTAGGGAAGCAGTGGTGGTTTGCACAAAAGATGCCTGTGGCATGAGAAAGGTGGGAGGTGGGCAGATTAGAAAGGGTAGTGAGTGGTGGGATGAAGAAGTAATATCGTTAGTGGAAGAGAAGAGAGAGGCATTTAGACAATTTTTGTAGGGAAATAGTGCAAATGACAGGGAGATGTATAAAAGAAAGAGGCAGGAGGTCAAGAGAAAGGTGCAAGAGGTGAAAAAGAGGGCTAATGAGAGTTGGGGTGAGAGAGTATCATTAAATTTTAGGGAGAATAAAAAGATGTTTTGGAACATCGGTGAAGGGGGCTAATGGGTAGGTAATAACAAGTAGTGGTGAAGGAAGAAGGAGATGTAGCGCGTATTTTGAAGTTTTTGTTGAATGTGTTTGATGATAGAGTGGCAGATACAGGGTGTTTTGGGTGAGGTGGTATGCGAAGTGAGAGGGGTAGGGAGAATGGTTTGGTAAACAGAGAAGAGGTAGTGAAAGCTTTGCAGAAGATGAAAGCTGGCAAAGCGGTGGGTCTGGATGGTACTGCAGTGGAATTTATTAAAAAAGGGGTTGACTGTGTTGTTGACTGGTTGGTGAAGATATTCAATCTATGTATGGTTCATGGTGAAGTGCCTAAGGATTGACGGAATGCATGCATAGTGCCACTATACAAAGGCAAAGGGAATAAGGGTGAGTGTTTAAATTACAGAGGTATAAGTTTGTTGAGTATTCCCGGGAAATTACATGGGAGGGTTTTGATTGAGAGGGTGAAGGCATGTACAAAGCATCAGACTGGAGAAGAGCAATGTGGTTTCAGAAGTGGTAGAAGATGTGTGGATCAGGTTGTTGCTTTGAAGAATGTATGTGAGAAATACTTACAAAAACAAATAGATTTGTATGTAGCATTTATGGATCTGGAGAAGGTATATTATAGAGTTGATAGAGATGCTCTGTGGAAGGTATTAAGAGTATATGGTGTGGGAGGTAAGTTGCTAGAAGCAGTGAAAAGTTTTTATCGGGGATGTAAGGCATGTGTACGAGTAGGAAGAGAGGAGAGTGATTGGTTCCCAGTAAATGACGGCTTGCAGCAGGGGTGCATGATGTCTACAGGGTTGTTTGATTTGTTTTTGGATAGGGTTATTAGGGTGGTAAATGCAAGAGTTTTGGAGAGAGGGGCAAGTATGCAGTCTGTTGTGGATGAGAGGGCTCGGGAAGTGAGTCAGTTGTTGTTCGCTGATGATACAGCGTTGGTGGCTGATTCGGTTGAGAAACTGCAGAAGTTGGTGACTGAGTTTGGTAAAGTGTGTTAAAGAAGAAAGCTGAAAGTAAATGTAAATAAGAGCAAGGTTATTAGGTTCAGTAGGGTTGAAGGACAAGTCAATTATGAGGTAAGTTTGAATGGAGAAAAACTGGAGGAAGTGAAGTATTTTAGACATACGGGAGTGGATTTAGCATCAGATAGAACCATGGAAGCAGAAGTGAGTCACACGGTGAGGGAAGGGCAAAGGTTCTGGGAGTGTTGAAGAATGTGTGGAAGGCAAGAACGTTATCTTGGAGCAAAAACGGGTATGTGTGAAGGAATAGTGGTTCCAACAATGTTATATGGTTGTGAGGCATGGGCTATAGATAGGGTTGTGCAGAGGGGGGGTGGATATGTTGGAAATGAGATGTTTGAGGACAATATGTGGTGTAAGGTGGTTTGATCAAGTAAGTAATGAAAGGGTAAGAGAGATGTGTGGTAATGAAAAGAGTGTGGTTGAGAAAGCAGAAGAGGGTGTATTGAAATGGTTTGGTCACATGGAGAGAATGAGTGAGGAAACATTGACAAGGAGGATACATGTGTCCGAGGTGGAGGGAATGAGGAGAAGTGGGAGACCAAATTGGAGGTGGAAGGATGGAGTAAAAAAGATTTTGAGCGATCGGAGCCTGAACATACAGAAGGGTGAAAGGCGTGCAAGGAATAGAGTGAATTGGAACGATGTGGTATACCAAGGTCATTGTGATGTCAATGGATTGAACCAGGGCATGTGAAGCGTCTGGGGTAAACCATGGAAAGTTTTGTGGGCCTAGATGTGGAAAGGGAGCTGTGGTTTTCGTGCATTACACATGACAGCAAGAGATTGACTATGAACGAAAGTGGCCTTTGTTGTCTTTTCCTAGCACTACCTTGCATGCGAGCGGGGGTATGGAGGGTGCCATTTCATGTGTGGCGGGGTGGCGACGGGAATGGATGAAGGTAACAAGTATGAATATATATATGTGTGTATATAGGTATATGTCTGTATGTATATGTGTGTATACATTGAAATGTCCAGGTATGTATATGTGCATGTGTGGATATGTATGTATATACATGTGTATGTGGGTGGGTTGGACCATTCTTTCATCTGTTTCCTTGCGCTACCTCGCTAACGTGGGAGACGATGACAAAGTATAATAAATATATAAATATATTATCCCTGGGGATAGGGGATTAAGAATACTTCCCACGTATTCCCTGCGTGTCGTAGAAGGCGACTAAAAGGGGAGGGAGCGGGGGGCTGGAAATCCTCCCCTCTCATTTTTTTTTAATTTTCCAAAAGAAGGAACAGAGGGGGCCAGGTGAGGATATTCCAAAAAAGGCCCCGTTCTCTGTTCTTAACGCTACCTCGCTAATGCGGGAAATGGTGAATAGTTAAAAAAAAAAAAAAAATAATGTATATATATATATATATATATAGGGGATAGGGGAGAAAGAATACTTCCCACGTATTCCCTGCGTGTCGTAGAAGGCGACTAAAAGGGAAGGGAGCGGGGGGCTGGAAATCCTCCCCTCTCGTTTTTTTTTTTTTTTTTTTTTTTCCAAAAGAAGGAACAGAGAAGAGGTCCAGGTGAGGATATTCCCTCAAAGGCCCAGTCCTCTGTTCTTAACGCTACCTCGCTATCGCGGGAAATAGCAAATAGTATGAAAAAAAAAAAAAAAAAAAATATATATGGATTTGTATGTAGCATTTATGGATCTGGAGAAGGCATATGATAGAGTTGATAGAGATGCTCTGTGGAAGGTATTAAGAATATATGGTGTGGGAGGAAAGTTGTTAGAAGCAGTGAAAAGTTTTTATCGAGGATGTAAGGCATGTGTACGTGTAGGAAGAGAGGAAAGTGATTGGTTCTCAGTGAATGTAGGTTTGCGGCAGGGGTGTGTGATGTCTCCATGGTTGTTTAATTTGTTTATGGATGGGGTTGTTAGGGAGGTAAATGCAAGAGTTTTGGAAAGAGGGGCAAGCATGAAGTCTGTTGGGGATGAGAGAGCTTGGGAAGTGAGTCAGTTGTTGTTCGCTGATGATACAGCGCTGGTGGCTGATTCATGTGAGAAACTGCAGAAGCTGGTGACTGAGTTTGGTAAAGTGTGTGGAAGAAGAAAGTTAAGAGTAAATGTGAATAAGAGCAAGGTTATTAGGTACAGTAGGGTTGAGGGTCAAGTCAATTGGGAGGTGAGTTTGAATGGAGAAAAACTGGAGGAAGTGAAGTGTTTTAGATATCTGGGAGTGGATCTGGCAGCAGATGGAACCATGGAAGCGGAAGTGGATCATAGGGTGGGGGAGGGGGCGAAAATTCTGGGAGCCTTGAAGAATGTGTGGAAGTCGAGAACATTATCTCGGAAAGCAAAAATGGGTATGTTTGAAGGAATAGTGGTTCCAACAATGTTGTATGGTTGCGAGGCGTGGGCTATGGATAGAGTTGTGCGCAGGAGGATGGATGTGCTGGAAATGAGATGTTTGAGGACAATGTGTGGTGTGAGGTGGTTTGATCGAGTGAGTAACGTAAGGGTAAGAGAGATGTGTGGAAATAAAAAGAGCGTGGTTGAGAGAGCAGAAGAGGGTGTTTTGAAGTGGTTTGGGCACATGGAGAGAATGAGTGAGGAAAGATTGACCAAGAGGATATATGTGTCGGAGGTGGGACGAGGAGAGGAGACCAAATTGGAGGTGGAAAGATGGAGTGAAAAAGATTTTGTGTGATCGGGGCCTGAACATGCAGGAGGGTGAAAGGAGGGCAAGGAATAGAGTGAATTGGAGCGATGTGGTATACCGGGGTTGACGTGCTGTCAGTGGATTGAATCAAGGCATGTGAAGCGTCTGGGGTAAACCATGGAAAGCTGTGTAGGTATGTATATTTGCGTGTGTGGACGTATGTATATACATGTGTATGGGGGGGGGTTGGGCCATTTCTTTCGTCTGTTTCCTTGCGCTACCTCGCAAACGCGGGAGACAGCGACAAAGTATAAGAAAAAAAAAAAAAAAAAATATATATATATATATATATATATATATATATATATATATATATAAGTTTGGGAGCGGGGCTAGAAATCCTCCCCTCTCGTTTTTAACTTTCCAAAAGAAGGAACAGAGAAGGGGGCTAAGTGAGGATTTCCTTCAAAGGCTCAGTCCTCTGTTCTTAACGATACCTCGCTAATGCGGGAAATGGCAAATAGTATGAAAAAAATCACACTTTTGTTCACTAAACCAGCAAATGAAGTAAGGAAATTTACTGATAAAGTTTAATTAATGCTGTGAACAGCCACTATGCTCCAATGATGATAAGCAAGAGATTGACCTTAGCCAGCACAGTGAATTGAAGTAAGGATTAGTGTGATGTCAGTGAGGGAAACATCTGTGTTGCAAGTGATTATATCAGTGTTTCTGATTATATTCTTTTTCAAAGCTCTCCAAGGTAAATTCCAATTTCATTTTTTGCATGCTTTTAATTCTTGTATGCTTACAGGTGTACACAACTGACTGTCCTGGCATCACAAGGAGTCATAATAGTAGTGATAATCATGATATGACTTTCTGAACCATCCATCAATATTATGTTTGTATGGCCATTATGAGTTGTCTTGCTCACTTTCAATATGTGAGCAGCTAGGTGGCAATTCAGTGACACCTTGAGCTGTGACAATGACTGACACACATTCAACTCCACCAGTCACCCTGGGGATCTCCACATATGCTTCAGAACTACATTGTATATGAGGTAAGTGAGCTAAGATTTTTGTACATATCCTTCATATTCACAAATAATTCTTCCATTTTATCATGGAAAGTAGAAAATTTTAATGAGCACACCCTTCTCCACCAACTTTCTAGATGATTCAGCATGTTTACTTAAGCACTACATTATGGCCATGTAAGGTATGTCAGCTCACTCTTTCTGTATATCATTTACTTAAATATGTACTTCTTTAATTCTATAATGGTTTTGAAGACTGTTTTCTGGTTCAGAGTGAGCAACTTTCTTCAATCAATCCAGCATTTAAGGAATTAGTTACTGCGGGTTTATCTACCACCTCAATTTCATTAGTTGGCTTGCTAAGGTATGTGCTATAAGGTCTGGTGACGGAGTGTGCTTGAAAATACTTTACAAATACATCAGCAGTGGATACGGAAGTCACACCTTCTGACATTTAAATTTGTATCTCTTGCTCAGTATGCCATCAAATTCCTCTGATCTAGGTTTTGCAGATCTTTTTGCTTATAAACTATTCATTTTGAAATATATTTGTTAATAATACATAAATACTATATTTCATTTAGCTGTAAAACCCTTACCTTAATCTCTTCTCCATTTTCCAAAAACTCTGACAGGCACCTTGTTTCTTAACTTTGTTTTTCAAGTAGGAAGCTCTTGAGAAACCTGGACAAGATAAAATAAAGAATTAAACATTTACAAATAAACTATGTAGACAAAAATTGATCATGAAAAGAAAGTTTTTCATTACAGTATCACATTAAAAGTTCTACAGAAGTATACTATTACTGCAGCTACTGTATAAAAGTATGATGCTTACTAATTAAAAAATACACTTCCATAAATTCTTTTCAAAAACATGAAAGATATAAAAGCAGAAATGTCACTTCCCCTGTCTGGATGAGGTACTGAAAGGTTGTACTTATGCAAATACGGAAACAAAACAATCACACAGTACTAGAATAACTGCAAACCTGAAGGTAATGATCTTAAACAGGCTGCAAGTTAGGGTATTCACAAATTATATACAGGAGGAATTAAGACAAAAGGGGTTTATCTAGAGAAAATTGGATACATATATGAATATATGTATATATATATATATATATATATATATATATATATATATATATATATATATATATATATATATATACAATGTAATAGAGCATACAGAAAACAGATATGGGCCTAGAGAAAACAGAGGGTCCTCTACAAAAAAAAATACAAACTATAAATTCTTTGATAGCTCAGAAAAAAACACACAAACAAAAGTGAAAATTCAAAAATAATTTTTCTATTTATATGGACATACAGGAGTATTAGTAACTAAATACAGTATTCAGGCTTTCAGTATGAAGAAAACTAATTTTTTAGACATTTTAAAAGTGTAACAGACAAAACTTGGTTACAAAGCTAGCTGTCTTGCTACTAAGATAGGGAAAGGGGTCTAATCACTGATGGTTATCAAAACTTGGAAAGATTGTCAAGACATACTGAAATGTAAATGAGGTATCTTAGACCTGGGAAGCATTTCCATCATAGGACTGGCTGAAACTGAGGGCATGGTCACTAGAAAAGCTTACTTATTGGATGCTGCACTACTGTACTCTATATAAAAATCTCAGATATCTAGTTCCCATCTTTTTCAGACTTTAAAGCTACATTGAATTTAGTGCTAAACTCTAAAAAAGTTCTCACCCTCTTGCTTAAAGCAGATCTACCTACAGCAAGGCAAAAACTCAAATCCTTAAATTCAACATAATTTCATGAAATATTTTCTAAGCTTCACATCCGAATGAGCTGTAGCTTAGACACTCAGAGACATTTAAAGGTCCTGTGGACCTACAGTATTTAGAGAAACTGAGACTGATGAATTATTTATTCATTCACTTAGTGAATGATAAGATCTTTCACTTTCCCAATCATCAGGGATAAAATATGCCAAAGGATCTGAAAAGTTTTAACTGTGCAGGAAATGTCATATTAATTATCAAATGCTTAATGGAAATAAAAATATTTCTACAATGTGTGAATGGAATACTGCTAAACCACCTAAGTGACTAATATCATAGGGACAGTCTCCTCTTTATACATAATTACCTGTCAAAGCTGGCATACAGAGTCTAGAAGGACCACATCATTCACAGCCTGGATGATATCTACTACAACAGAGTTTAACAATCATAGTCAGTGCATATATACAACATATTCACACACTTACATACATATGTGCAGAGAAGGATAAACAGAAATCATACCTGAATGAAAACCACTTAAGAGATGATTCAACATACATGAAAAGAGCACATACTTTAATAGGAAATAAACTAAGAAAGGAGGAAACAGTACATCAGTGACTTGGATTACTTCTAAGTCAACATCAGAAGCTCTTGAAATTCTAATCTTTTATCAAAATCATATCATAATCATTTTCCAGAGATGGGTGACAACAGGATACTGTATTATCCCCAACAAATCAAGTAACTCAGTTCACATCTTCCACATGCAACATTAGCATAAATATATGATATATATGATTGCATTACTGAAAATGTATAAATGAATGAATAACTTCAGTAGACTAAAACAGCAACAAGAAGAATATCTGAACAGGCCTTAATAAGTAGTTACATCTCCAGTCTTCAAGAAGATTATAACACAATATAAAGCTGGTAATTCAAATGCAGTCATGAACATAATTTGAACTTAAAATCATATAGATACACATATGTCTATGTCAATGAGCATATGATCATCTGGACTATCAAATATAATCATTCTGAG
Organism: Panulirus ornatus; assembly: GCF_036320965.1. NCBI lineage: Eukaryota > Metazoa > Arthropoda > Malacostraca > Decapoda > Palinuridae > Panulirus > Panulirus ornatus. The sequence goes on from NC_092282.1 coordinate 26,400,804, forward strand.
GTTTCAGGACTTCATGGACACTGAAGCAAATATCAGAATGACAATTCTTGTGAAGATATGTTTTAGATGTTAAATCTAATGCATTCCAGCCTATGGTATAGCATATAAATCATCACACAGATAAATCTGGTAGTCTAAAGAAAATCAAAATAAAAGAAGACTCTCTTCATTAAAACAAATATTCTTTTGTGAGAATACGTTTCCCTATATGTATGAGAACACCTTCTCTCCTTAAATGTGGTATGATTTATAACCCAACAAAAGGTATATCTCTAGCTGTGTCTAGAGACATAAAAACCTACAGCACTATATATACTGAGTACAGAATGGAAAAAGGTGAGAACAATGGAAGTAAGGGGAGTGGGGGAGGAATGGGATGTATCTAGGGAATCAGTGATGGATTGCGCAAAAGATGCTTGTGGCATGAGAAGAGTGGGAGGTGGGTTGATTAGAAAGGGTAGTGAGTGGTGGGATGAAGAAGTAAGAGTATTAGTGAAAGAGAAGAGAGAGGCATTTGGACGATTTTTGCAGGGAAAAAATGAAATTGAGTGGGAGACGTATAAAAGAAAGAGACAGGAGGTCAAGAGAAAGGTGCAAGAGGTGAAAAAAAGGGCAAATGAGAGTTGGGGTGAGAGACTATCATTAAATTTTAGGGAGAATAAAAAGATGTTCTGGAAGGAGGTAAATAAAGTGCATAAGACAAGGGAGCAAATGGGAACTTCAGTGAAGGGCGCAAATGGGGAGGTGATAACAAGTAGTGGTGATGTGAGAAGGAGATGGAGTGAGTATTTTGAAGGTTTGTTGAATGTGTTTCATGATAGAGTGGCAGATATAGGGTGTTTTGGTCGAGGTGGTGTGCAAAGTGCGAGGGTTAGGGATAATGAGTTGGTACACAGAGAAGAGGTAGTAAAAGCTTTGCGGAAGATGAAAGCCGGCAAGGCAGCAGGTTTGGATGGTATTGCAGTGGAATTTATTAAAAAAGGGGGTGACTGTATTGTTGACTGGTTGGTAAGGTTATTTAATGTATGTATGACTCATGGTGAGGTGCCTGAGGATTGGTGGAATGCGTGCATAGTGCCATTGTACAAAGGCAAAGGGGATAAGAGTGAGTGCTCAAATTACAGAGGTATAAGTTTGCTGAGTATTCCTGGCAAATTATATGGGAGGGTATTGATTGAGAGGGTGAAGGCATGTACAGAGCATCAGATTGGGGAAGAGCAGTGTGGTTTCAGAAGTGGTAGAGGATGTGTGGATCAGGTGTTTGCTTTGAAGAATGTATGTGAGAAATACTTAGAAAAACAAATGGATTTGTATGTAGCATTTATGGATCTGGAGAAGGCATATGATAGAGTTGATAGAGATGCTCTGTGGAAGGTATTAAGAATATATGGTGTGGGAGGCAAGTTGTTAGAAGCAGTGAAAAGTTTTTATCGAGGATGTAAGGCATGTGTATGTGTAGGAAGAGAGGAAAGTGATTGGTTCTCAGTGAATGTAGGTTTGCGGCAGGGGTGTGTGATGTCTCCATGGTTGTTTAATTTGTTTATGGATGGGGTTGTTAGGGAGGTAAATGCAAGAGTTTTGGAAAGAGGGGCAAGTATGAAGTCTGTTGGGATGAGAGAGCTTGGGAAGTGAGTCAGTTGTTGTTCGCTGATGATACAGCGCTGGTGGCTAATTCATGTGAGAAACTGCAGAAGCTGGTGACTGAGTTTGGTAAAGTGTGTGAAAGAAGAAAGTTAAGAGTAAATGTGAATAAGAGCAAGGTTATTAGGTACAGTAGGGTTGAGGGTCAATTCAATTGGGAGGTGAGTTTGAATGGAGAAAAACTGGAGGAAGTGAAGTGTTTTAGATATCTGGGAGTGGATCTGGCAGGGGATGGAACCATGGAAGCGGAAGTGGATCATAGGGTGGGGGAGGGGGCGAAAATCCTGGGAGCCTTGAAGAATGTGTGGAAGTCGAGAACATTATCTCGGAAAGCAAAAATGGGTTTGTTTGAAGGAATAGTGGTTCCAACAATGTTGTATGGTTGCGAGGCGTGGGCTATGGATAGAGTTGTGTGCAGGAGGGTGGATGTGCCAGAAATGAGATGTTTGAGGACAATATATGGTGTGAGGTGGTTTGATCGAGTAAGTAACGTAAGGGTAAGAGAGATGTGTGCAAATAAAAAGAGCGTGGTTGAGAGAGCAGAAGAGGGTGTTTTGAAATGGTTTGGTCACATGGAGAGAATGAGTGAGGAAAGATTGACCAAGAGGATATATGTGTCGGAGGTGGAGGGAACGAGGAGAAGAGGGAGACCAAATTGGAGGTGGAAAGATGGAGTGAAAAAGATTTTGTGTGATCGGGGCCTGAACATGCAGGAGGGTGAAAGGAGGGCAAAGAATAGAGTGAATTGGAGCGATGTGGTATACCGGGGTTGACGTGCTGTCAGTGGATTGAATCAAGGCATGTGTATGGGGGTGGGTTGGGCCATTTCTTTCGTCTGTTTCCTTGCGCTACCTCGCAAACGCGGGAGACAGCGGCAAAAAAAAAAAAAAAAAAAAATATATATATATATATATATATATATATATATATATATATATATATATATATATATATATAGGTGCAAAGTGAGAGGGTTAGGGAAAATGATTTGGTAAACAGAGAAGAGGTAGTAAAAGCTTTGCGGAAGATGAAAGCCGGCAAGGCAGCAGGTTTGGATGGTATTGCAGTGGAATCGATTAAAAAAGGGGGTGACTGTATTGCTGACTGGTTGGTAAGGTTATTCAATGTACGTATGACTCATGGTGAGGTGCCTGAGGATTGGCAGAATGTGTGCATAGTGCCATTGAACAAAGGCAAAGGGGATAAGAGTGAGTGCTCAAATTACAGAGGTATAAGTTTGTTGAGTATTCCTGGTAAATTATATGGGAGGATATTGATTGAGAGAATGAAGGCATGTACAGAGCATCAGATTGGGGAAGAGCAGTGTGGTTTCAGAAGTGGTAGAGGATGTGTGGATCAGGTGTTTGCTTTGAAGAATGTATGTGAGAAACACTTAGAAAAGCAAATGGATTTGTATGTAGCATTTATGGATCTGGAGAAGGCATATGATAGAGTTGATAGAGATGCTCTGTGGAAGGTATTAAGAATATATGGTGTGGGAGGCAAGTTGTTAGAAGCAGTGAAAAGTTTTTATCGAGGATGTAAGGCATGTGTACGTGTAGGAAGAGAGGAAAGTGATTGGTTCTCAGTGAATGTAGGTTTGCGGCAGGGGTGTGTGATGTCTCCATGGTTGTTTAATTTGTTTATGGATGGGGTTGTTAGGGAGGTGAATGCAAGAGTTTTGGAGAGAGGGGCAAGTATGAAGTTTGTTGTGGATGAGAGAGCTTGGGAAGTGAGTCAGTTGTTGTTCGCTGATGATACAGCGCTGGTGGCTGATTCATGTGAGAAACTGCAGAAGCTGGTGACTGAGTTTGGTAAAGTGTGTGAAAGAAGAAAGTTAAGAGTAAATGTGAATAAGAGCAAGGTTATTAGGTACAGTAGGGTTGAGTGTCAAGTCAACTGGGAGGCAAGTTTGAATGGAGAAAAACTGGAGGAAGTTAAGTGTTTTAGATATCTGGGAGTAGATCTTGCAGCGGAAGTGAATCATAGGGTGGGAGAGGGGGCAAAAATCCTGGGAGCCTTGAAGAATGTGTGGAAGTTGAGAACATTATCTCGGAAAGCAAAAATGGGTTTGTTTGAAGGAATAGTGGTTCCAACAATGTTGTATGGTTGCGAGGCGTGGGCTATGGATAGAGTTGTGTGCAGGAGGGTGGATGTGCTGGAAATGAGATGTTTGAGGACAATGTGTGGTGTGAGGTGGTTTGATTGAGTAAGTAATAATAGGGTAAGAGAGATGTGTGGAAATAAAAGGAGCGTGGTTGAGAGAGCAGAAGAGGGTGTTTTGAAATGGTTTGGGCAAATGGAGAGAATGAGTGAGGAAAGATTGACCAAGAGGATATATGTGTCGGAGGTGGAGGGAACGAGGAGAAGTGGGAGACCAAACTGGAGGTGGAAAGATGGAGTGAAAAAGATTTTGTGTGATCGGGGCCTGAACATGCAAGAGGGTGAAAGGCGGGCAAGGAATAGAGTGAATTGGATCAATGTGGTATAACGGGGTTGAAGTGCTGTCAGTGGATTGAATCAGGGCACGTGAAGCGTCTGGGGTAAACCATGGAAAGTTGTTTGGGGCCTGGATGTGGAAAGGGAGCTGTGGTTTTGGGCATTATTGCATGACAGCTAGAGACTGAGTGTGAACGAATGGGGCCTTTGTTGTCTTTTCCTAGCGCTACCTCGCACACATAAGCGGGGAGGGGGATGGTATTCCATGTGTGGCGAGGTGGTGATGGGAATGAATAAAGGCAGACAGTGGGAATTGTGTGCATGGGTATATATGTATGTGTCTGTGTGTGTGTATATATATGTGTACATTGAGATGTATAGGTATGTATATTTGTGTGTGTGGACGTGTATGTATATACATGTGTATGGGGGTGGGTTGGGCCATTTCTTTCGTCTGTTTCCTTGTGCTACCTCGCAAACGCGGGAGACAGCGACAAAGCAAAAAAAAAAGATATATATATATATATATATATATATATATATATATATATATATATATATATATATATATATATCTTTTATTTTTCTTTCTTTTAAACTATTCGCCATTTCCCGCATTAGCGAGGTAGCGTTAAGAACAGAGGACTGGGCCTTTATTGGAATATCCTCACCTGGCCCCCTCTGTTCCTTCTTTTGGAAAATTAAAAAAAAACGAGAGGGGAGGATTTCCAGCTCCCCGCTCCCTTCCCTTTTAGTCACCTTCTACGACACGCAGGGAATACATGGGAAGTATTCTTTCTCCCCTATCCCCAGGGATAATATATATATATATATATATATATATATATATATATATATATATATATATATATATATATATATTATCCCTGGGGATAGGGGAGAAAGAATACTTCCCACGCATTCCTCACGTGTCGTAGAAGGCGAATAAAGAGGAGGGGAGTGAGGGACTGGGAGCCCTCCCCTCCTTGTATTTTAACTTCCTAAAAGGGGAAACAGAAGGAGGAGTTATGCGGGGAGTGCTCATCCTCCTTGAAGGCTCAGATTGGGGTGTCTATAGGTGTGTGGATGTAAACAAGATGAGAAAAAAGGAGAGATAGGTAGTATGTTTGAGGAAAGGAACCTGGATGTTTTGGATCTGAGTGAAACGAAGCTCAAGGGTAAAGGGGAAGAGTGGTTTGGGAATGTCTTGGGAGTAAAGTTAGGGGTTAGTTAGAGGACAAGAGCAAGGGAAGGAGTAGCACTACTCCTGAAACAGGAGTGGTGGGAGTATGTGATAGAGTGTAAGAAAGTAAACTCTAGATTGATATAGGTAAAACTGAAAGTGGTGCATATGCACCTGAGCAGGAGAAGAAAGATCATGAGAGGCAAGTGTTTTGGGAGTAGCTGAGTGAGTGTGTTAGTAGTTTTGATGCACGAGACTGGGTTATAGTGAAGGGTGATTTGAATGTATAGGTGAGTAATGTGGCAGTTGAGGAAATAATTGGTGTACATGGGGTGTTCAGTGTTATAAATGGAAACTGTGAAGAGCTTGAAGATTTATGTGCCAAAAAAGGACTGGTGACTGGGAATACGTGGTTTAAAAAGAGAGATATACATAAGTATACGTATGTAAGTAGGAGAGGTGGATAGCGAGTGTTACTGGATTACATTTTAATTAATAGGCACACGAAAGAGAGACTTTTGGATGTTATAGTGCTGAGAGGTGCAACTGGAGTGATGTCTGATCATTATCTTGTGGAGACAAAGGTGAAGTTTTGTACAGGTTTTCAGAAAAGAAGAATGTTGGGGTGAAGAGAGTGGTGAGATTAAGTGAGCTTAGGAAGGAGACTTGTGCGAGGAAGTACCAGGAGAGACTGAGTACAGAATGGAAAAAGGTGAGAACAAAGGACGTACGGGGAGTGGGGGAGGAATGGGATGTATTTAGGGAAGCAGTGATGGATTGCGCAAAAGATGCTTGTGGCATGGGAAGCATAGGAGGTGGGGAGACTAGAAAGGGTAGTGAGTGGTGGGATGAAGAAGTAAGATTATTAGTGAAAGAGAAGAGAGAGGCATTTGGACGATTTTTGCAGGGAAAAAATGCAAATGAGTGGGAGATGTATAAAAGAAAGAGGCAGGAGGTCAAGAGAAAGGTGCAAGAGGTGAAAAAGAGGGCAAATGAGAGTTGGGGTGAGAGAGTATCATCAAATTTTAGGGAGAATAAAAGCAGTTTTGGAAGGAGGTAAATAAAGTGCGTAAGACAAGGGAGCAAATGGGAACTTCAGTGAGGGGCGCTAATGGCGAGGTGATAACAAGTAGTGGTGATGTGAGAAGGAGATGGAGTGAGTATTTTGAAGGTTTGTTGAATGTGTTTGATGATAGAGTGGCAGATATAGGGTGTTTTGGTCGAGGTGGTGTGCAAAGTGAGAAGGTTAGGGAAAATGATTTGGTAAACAGAGAAGAGGTAGTAAAAGCTTTGCAGAAGATGAAAGCCGGCAAGGCAGCAGGTTTGGATGGTATTGCAGTGGAATTTATTAAAAAAGAGGTGACTCTATTGTTGACTGGTTGGTAAGGTTATTTAATGTATGTATGACTCATGGTTAGGTGCCTGAGGATTGGCGAAATGCTTGCATAGTGCCATTGTAAAAAGGCAAAGGGGATAAGAGTGAGTGCTCAAATTACAGAGGTATAAGTTTGCTGAGTATTCCTGGGAAATTATATGGGAGGGTATTGACTGAGAGGGTGAAGGCATGCACAGAGCATCAGACTGGGGAAGAGCAGGGTGGTTTCAGAAGTGGTAGAGGATGTGTGGATCAGGTGTTTGCTTTGAAGAATGTATGTGAGAAATACTTAGATAAGCAAATGGATTTGTATGTACAATTTATGGATCTGGAGAAGGCATATGAGAGAACTGATAGATATGCTCTGTGGAAGGTATTAAGAATATATGGTGTGGGAGGCAAGTCTTTAGAAGCAGAGAAAAGTTTCTATCGAGGATGTAAGGCATGTGTACGTGTAGGAAGAGAGGAAAGTGATTGGTTCTAAGTGAGTGTTGGTTTGCGGCATGGGGGTGTGACGTCTCTATGGTTGTTTAATTTGTTTATGGATTGGGTTGTTAGGGAGGTGAATGCAAGAGTTTTGGAAAGAGGGGTAAGTATGCAGTCTGTTGTGGATGAGAGAGCTTGGGAAGTGAGTCAGTTGTTGTTCGCTGATGATACAGCGCTAGTGGCAGAAGCTGGTCACTGGGTTTAGTAAATTGTGTGAAAAAAGAAAGCTGAGAGTAAATGTGAATAAGAACAAGGTTATTAGGTACAGTAGGGTTGAGGGACAAGTCAATTGGGAGGTAAGTTTGAATGGAGAAAAACTGGAGGAAGTGAAGTGTTTTAGATATCTGGGAGTGGATATGCTACCAGATGGAACCATGGAACCGGAAATGAATAATTTTTGTGCGTGCGTGCGTGCATGTGCGTGTCCGTGTGTGGAGGGGGAGTTCTGGGAGCGCTTAAGAATGTGTGGAAGTCGAGAACGTTATCTTGGAAAGCAAAAATGGGTATGTTTGAAGGAACAGTGGTTCCAACAATGTTATAAGTTTGTGAGGCATGGGCAATAGATAAAGTTGTGCGGAGGAGGGTGGATGTGCTGGAAATGAAATGTTTGAGGACAATATGTGGTGTGAGGTGGTTTGATCAAGTAAGTAATGAAAGGGTAAGAGAGATGTGTGGTAATAAAAAGAGTGTGGTTGAGAGAGCAGAAGAGGGTGTTTTGAAATGGTTTGGTCACATACAGAGAATGAGTGAGGATAGATTGACAAAGAGTATATATGTGTCAGAGGTGGAGGGAGGGGGAGAGGCCTGAACATGCAGGAGGGAAAAAGGCGTACAAGGAATAAACTGAGTAGGAATGGTGTGGTA